>NW_021703781.1:19999597-20255811 GCF_005190385.1 Monodon monoceros
AAGGAGATATGGGCAGGGGCTCCAACAGGATGGACGTGGAGTGGGCCAAGAAGAGTGGGAAGTGGCTTCGCTGTGGCCAACAGTGGGGGAAGAGATAAGCGGGGAAGAGTGAAGTCAGATTACAGAGGGCCTCAGACACCAGGCAGAGATGTTTGAACCACTCCATCAGGAGGGAGGGAGCCACCCAGGGGTTTCAGGCAGGGTTACGCTGTGATTAGGCTGCTTTTTAGCAGGAGTAGTGTGGCTGGGACCTCAGAATGACTTGGATGGCGGGAAACCAGGAACCAGGAAGTCTTGCAATATTTCTGGCGCGGGCTGCTGAGGACTGAGGGTTGGGAGAAGGTGGTGGGGCAGGCCTAGAGATATTTCTCAGGAAATACTCATAGGTCTTGGGACATGGCTGCATTCAGGGGGTGTGGAGGAGTGAGTCACCTTAAGAAGCAGGTTCTCTCTGGAAGGCAGGGAAGAGAAAGCACTGGCAGCCTCCCTGCCTGCAAACAGAACATCTCCGGGCCGTTGGAAGGGTTAGCTTCTCCCTAGCTCCAGTTCAGATAAGACATCTCAGTTGCAATGGGGGGCTTCGTGATGATGCTGGCTGGGCCTGTGTTAAGGGGTATGTGTGCTCCTGATCGCTGCACTGGGCTCATTCCACCTTCGAGTGCCAGGCCGTGGGCTGAGTGTGAGACAGAGCAATTAACAAATCACAGTTCTCGATCCTGCTGAGTCTGGCAGAATCACATTCGCAAGATGCAAACGGCACTTGAGAACAACCAAATTGTTCCCATGTGCCCAATTTTGCTTTATGGCCATGCAGGTGGTATAAGTGTTTGATGGATGCCAGGAAACCTCTCTGTTCCTGGTTTATAATGATACTATCCAGGGGGCAGATCCAGGTTTTGTGAAGCTTTAAAGCTTGAAATAATGTTGGGGAGCCTCTTTGGAAAATAATTCAAAATTACAAATATAAAATTGATAGGCCCTCTGAGGGCCTAGAATTGGGGGAATGCAAGCAAGAAGCCCTGAAATGTAAACCTCATCAGCTTCCCAGTCAATCTTACGATAATACCTACCATTTATTAATTGTATATTATAAGCAGGTATTTTATTTGTAGTATTTCACAGCAACCAAGGGAGGTAGGTGGGCATTAGTATCTCCATGTTATAGATGAGGAAGCAGGCTCAGAGAGGTGACCCTGGATGCCACAGCCGTAAAGCTAGGGGGCAGGGGCTGTGCTCTGGACTGAGGGCTCTGGCCTCAAGGGCCACAACTGAGACCCTCTTCAATTGGTGATGTCAAAGCCATGCCCCTGAGGGCTGTTCTGGACCTAAACCACCCCCTCCTGACTCCACTGTACCTTTCTTAGGCCTGGCCAGGGGCCCCCAGGATCCAGGGCTGGGGTAGAGGTTATGGGGTTGGACACTGGCCATCTCAGGGCACCATGTGGTGCAGCCTTGGTTTAAGTATCATGGCCTATTTAGGCAGAGGCTACATACGACTGGGAGGACAGCAAAACCCAGGGGTGAGCACTCGTTTTGAAAACACACAGACCCAAAGTCTAATCCTGGATCTACAGCTTTCTGGTTGTACAGCAAGACACATGGCCTCAGTGAGCCTCCACTTGCTTACCCGTTGAATCAGAATAGTAACCACTTCTTTGTATTTTGAGCTCATTACATGTCCTTTTGTAAGGCAGTAAAGCTCCTGGTGGTGTTTGGCACACAGAAGCAATTAATCTAAGAATCCTATGGTTGCCATCAGTCCTAGTAGCAGCATAAACACCTCTGATTCCTCACTTCCCTTCCCCCCTTTAAAGTCGAATGGTTTTCTAGGGATTCCTCCCAGCCCGGCTAACTTCCTCCGGGAAGTGAGAAAGGTGGCACCTAGGAGGGGCGCCCAAACTGTCCCCCAGCCTCCAGCGAGCCTGGGTACTCAGGGGGCCAGGGGGGGATGGGGACAGGCCGGGGCCTGCAGCTCAAGTCCCGCCCAGCGGGCGTGCGCCCTTCGGGAGGGCCGGCCGAAAGAACCGGTGACTCAGGGGCGGACGCTGTGGGGCGTCGCTCTTGGTTTAGCAACACAAATCCGCCAGCCGGGGATTAGGCCTGGAGGCGCCGCAGCACGGGCGGGCCAGGGTGGGGCGGGGTGGAGTGGTATGATGCTCCATCGGTGAGGGCCCAGGTGGGGCTCGGCGCTCGGCCCCTTGGGCCCGCGAGAGCCGGTTGGCGTGGTGACCCGGTGCGAGGACCGCGAAGCCTCCGGGATCTCGCTTCCGCCGCCACAGGCCCCGCTCGCTTTCCACGCCCACTTCTTCGAGCCCCCCTCCGGGCGTCTCCCCTTCCACGGAACTCCCAGGGGCGAGCCCTAATTTCCAAGGAAGGAGACCGCCGCCTCTAGGCTGCCCCGTTCGGCAGCAAACCGGGCTGGGCGATGCCTCCTCTTGCGTCCCGAGCCTCCCCGCCTGCGCCCCGCCCGAGCAGGGCGCCGCCACGCGTGACGGTGCGCGCGCGACAGAACCTCCCGTCCCTGCGCCGGCTCCCTACGTGGGGGACGTGCAGGGAGATGCCGGGCTGTGGGGGATTTCGCGGCGTCGCCCGCCCCCTTTCCGGCACGGGGAGGAGCAGCCACCGAGCCCCCCCGGCCCTGGCCCGGCCGCGACCGCCCGGCGCTGCAGAGGCGCGCGGCAGCCAATGGGCGCCGAGGAGGTGGGCCGGCTGGAGGCTGTCACCCTCGCGGGGACGGGAGCGCGGAGACTGGGAGCGCGCGAGCCGCCGCCGCGCCCCAGGTCGTGGGGGAGGAGCGGCCGGAGGAGGAGGAGGAGGAGCCGCGGAGCTGCAGCCCGGGGACCACTGCTCACCCAGGCTGCGGAGGACAGACGCCCGCCCCAAGCCTGCCGCCCCGCGCCCCCGACCGCCAGCATGATCGCCGCGCAGCTCCTGGCTTATTACTTCACCGAACTGAAGGATGACCAAGTCAAAAAGGTGAGCCCCCGCCGGCGCCGCCGCCCGGCGCTCTGCCCGCAACGTTGCATTCCGGTATCCGCTCGCCGCCGCAGCCGCCTCCATCCTCCCGCGCCCAGCCTCCCCCAGGCCAGCATTGGTTGGACCGCAGGGCGGTGGGGAAGGCTTCGCCCTTTGATTCTTCCCGGGATCGTATGCTGCGTGTGTGTGTGTGTGTGTGTGTGTGTGTGTGTGTGTGTGTGTGTGTTGGGGGGTGGGGGGGAGACCCCCGAGACTGGGCTGTCTGCTGCAGTGTCCTTGAAACGGGATGTGGATGTCAAATGGGCCCCCGGGCCGTGCGGGGAGGGTGACCGTGTGGCAACTGGTGGGTTGGTCCACAGGGCCTGTTTGGTACGGTCCAAGCGCCATGGGCGGAGGAGTGATCACAGAGATGCTGGGGAGGTGAGCGCGCAGCAGGCGGGGGTGCTGGCTGGAGGCCATGCATCCCATATTTGGGGTTCCCGGTGGAGGGCGTCGGGTGCCCGGAAAAGCTGTCACCCTCCCAGTTGTTGCGGCTGCTCCTTAATCTGAAGACGGGGCGACCGGCACGGCTTCCTGGAACAAGGAGAAGCGTGGAGGCCACCGGAAACTTTGCTCATAGGCCTCAGGTCTGGAGCGGCATGTCTGAATGGAATTTTTTTATCCCTCTCCGTGACCGCTCTGCTCTCTTAAGCTGTAATTTCCAGCCAGCCCAGGGAGCTCAAATAAGAGACTGGTCTTTTGAGTCGGATGGAGGCCTTGACATGTATGCTTGTGGCATGTGTGTACTTGCACAAGGACACATTTCCCTACCCTGAGGTATTGCTGCCTTTAACTTATGCCTAACATAAAATCCTGTCTGCTGGCAGGTGTTAAAGGTGTATCTCTCCCTTATACCAGCTTTGGCGTCAAGTTTTTGAGAAACAGCCTAAGCTGTAGGGAAAGACGCCCATTTTATCATTGCCACGCCTGACAGATCTCCTGACCCACCCACACCCAGAATGGGTGACATTATTGCTGGGATAAGCTGGGGTGGACAGCAAAGTCAACCTGACTTTGGAGTTCAAACAAAGGAGCTGTACCTACAGGTGAGAGGCAGGAGCCACAGGTCTGCAGCCACAGGATGTTCAGTGCTCTTCTTAACCACCCAAGACAGCCCCCTCCTCTGGCACAACAGGAAACGGGCCTGCTAAGGGCAGTGACCTCATCAAGGTCACCCGAGGAGTTAGAGGGAGAGCCAGGGCGGGACCCAGGTCTCCGCCTCCCTCCACTGGGAACTTGACTGAGGCTCCTCCTGGAAGTCAGCTGAGGGGGAGGTGCTGAGACAAAGGCATTGGGGATGCTGCTTGGATCCTGGGTCCTGCGCTGAGTGGGGACCAGAGTTGGGTAGTTAGGAGACCAGCCTGGGAATCTGCCACGGTCCCTCACGGCTACAAGTGGCAGTGACTATAGAGTTGTCAAACCGTGGGACTCATGCTCACTCCCGTGGAGCACCCTGGAGCCTCCTTCTGACCACTGAGCTTGGGGAGCTCTGCACGTCAACATGTGCATTTCACCAGTTTTCTTCAGTGGTGTTGTGTATCCTTGATGTTCTTCCCATTTCACAGTGGGGGATTTAAGGCATAGATGAGTTCACTGCCCTCTCCCTGCACACGGTGCCCTCTGTAGCTCAAGACAGCAGATCACTGAGGTGGGGACCCGAATGACCTTGTAAGCCTCCAGCATCCACAGCCACCAACGTCTGTGTGGCCGCCAGGGGCCATGCTGGGTTGAGGTTTGGACTGCCCTCAGTGGGACCTATTTTATCAGGCACGCAGTATCTAGTGTGGCCCCAGAGCCCTCCACTCTCGTGGTGGCCTGATTCACACTCTATCCACCAGGCTCCTGTAGGCATCTGACTGTGTGACTTCTGAATCAATTGATCCTCAAGTCCCTCCTCTGAGACCGGCATTCTGAAATTCCCTCCCCACCCTCCACTGGCGTCAGAACCTTGCTGGAGGTGGGTCTTGAGGCCAGAGCTTCCACCAGATAATATTATTGGTCAAGGAGAGTCTTAAAAACAGGCTGGCTTTCTTGCACCTCATGGAGGAGTTCTCAGGCTGCTTTCTATGGGGGGAGTATGTGGATTCCTGCCAGGGGGTCACCTCGGCCTTCGTGATGGGCTGTGTGACTCTGCCATCCGTGATTGTGGTTCTCAGGAAGCTTCCTGGGCCTCCTGAGCACATAGTGGGCACTTGTTCTGATGGCCTAGTCAGTTTTCCCGGCCCCTACTCGAGCAGATCCTGGGAGACTCCATGTGCTCTCCTGGGACTCAGGACTTTTTAGAGACAAGCTTTTCCTACCTACCACTTACCCTGGGACTCCAAGGTACGTCCTCCACTTGCAGGACTCCAAGCCCTGTTCCTCCTGCGGGAACTGGGCCCTACCTGCAACCTGATGAGGACCCAGTGCAGACAGCCCCCACCCCGCCGCACCTGCCAGCGTGGGCAGCCATGGTGATTCAGCCCTCCAGCCCTAGGTGGCCTCTGGAGCTCTGGAGACAGCGCTGGCATCCCACACTAATCCTCATCCATCTACTTGCCCTCTGGCCTAGGTGTAGAGGGAAGATGGGGATGGTGCCAGGGAAGGTTTGTGGGATTGCTCAGGATACAAAAGTGATCATGAAGGGGTATCATTTCTCCCCCCATTGCCTATGAGACACATCAGTAATTCAGCCTCATAAATATATCCTGGGTTGAAACAGGCCAAGCATCTGGCTTCCCAGCCTGGAGTCCCATCTTCCAGACTGCATCTGCATAGTGTTGGATGATGTGGTGCGGTGAAAAGGGTGTCGTGGCATTAGACTGAAGTTAAGTATAAAACATAGATTTCCCTTTTACTCTTCTAGTGCTTTTAGGAGGAAAAGGATGCACATGTGTGCTTGTGAAAGGTTCCGTTCATCAGAATACCAGACATCTGTTAATTCTGCAGCTAGAGCCTGGGTCTTTTTTTTTTTTTTTTTAAATTATTTATTTTATTTATTTTTGGCTGTGTTGGGTCTTTGTTGCTGCACGCAGGCTTTCTCTAATTATGTCGATGGGCTTCTCATTGTGGTGGCTTCTCTTGTTGCGGAGCTTGGGCTCTAGGCATGCAGGCTTCAGTAGTTGTGGTGCATGGGCTCAGTAGCTGTGGCTCGCGGGCTCTAGAGCGCAGGCTCAGTAGTTGTAGAGCCTGGGTCTTTTGACCTCCAAGTAACTTTTACTTTTAACTTTTACATGCCTCTCATCTTGCCTGCTTCCTCCACTTGGGTTAGTCATTAAGAGCTCGAAGGAGGGTAAAGGATTATGTAGTGCTCTGTTCCTTTAGGAAAGGAAGATGGGTCCAGCAAGGTCAGAACTTGGCCTCTAAAGAAAAACTAGACATCCTTTCCTTCAGGGTTGACAGATGGTGAGCAAATGCCAGTGGATTTTCTCTGGGAGGGATCCCCATGACCCTAAGGAATCCCCATAAGCAGGTGGGCAACAGGTGTGATTTGTCCAATGGCTGAACCCAGAGTCCTCGAGTGGTTGGCTCAGGAAGGCAGAGGAGAGAATGCTTAGCAGTTAGAAGGCTACCAAGTTCTTTTTCCTTGGAGCCCATGTATTCCAGCGGCAAAAGCAAGCATTTAAAAAATGCCCATTTCCTTACTGCTCGGGGGTGAGAGAGATGAGAGTTAGAAAATTATGAAAACTATCTCATGCACCTTTTGATCTGGTGTTATACAAGCATCCAGTAAGAGCCTCACTCCCTGGGGAATCTTCATTTCATAATCCCTATCCCCTCTACCTTGGATGTTCCTTGGAGTTCTCCCCCTAAGAAAATGCCCAGGACTTCATTTTGTTTGATAATTTGGGATTGTCGTGAGGGAATAAACTGGGAAAGTGGGTGGGTATGCAGGACTTTCACATCTGGCCGTGCTGCGCTGTCCTCCCACACTCCTCCTGTTTTCTGGAGAAAAGACTGATTTGTCTCCATGTGTGTCTGCAGTCAGGGGTTCCTGCCTGATAGAATTAGCCACTGGAGTCAGCGCTGAACATGCCTGAGGAGGCCCTGGAGGAGATGCTGGATAGAGAGGCATCCATACAGCTCCGTGTCCAGGAAGCAGTCGTGGCTAGACTGCAGGCACCTGCTTATTGATTTGAGGCCCTTTAGAATCAAATCCGATCATGGGAACTCAGTCATTTCTTCAGAAAATGTTTGAGTCCTTTATTATGTGCAGAGTATTGTGCTAGGATGGGGTGACAGCTATAAACCTGGTAGAAAGAGTCCCTATTCTTATGGAGTATAAATAATTATTTGCTGTCTTATGGTAAGTGCAAAACAGAGAATGCTATGAGAGCTATAGGGGCCAGTGGTCAGATCTTGGGTGGGAAATCACTAGCCTAAGAGTTGCTTAAAGCCAGGCTGTAAGGAATTCCCTTGTGGTCCATTGGTCAGGACTTGGCACTTTCACTGCCAAGGGCCTGGGTTTGATCCCTGGTTGGGGAACTAAGATCCCACAAGCTGTGCAGCACGGCTAAAAAAAAAAAGAAAAAAAATCAGGCTCTAAATGTGCAAATGGAAATATTATACTTAGAAACTTCGTAAGGGAGAGTCGAATAGATAGTTACCAAAATGTAGCTTTGCTTTCTCTCTTTTTTTTTTTGTTTGTTTTTATAAATTTATTTTTATTTATATTATTTAGTTTTGGCTGCATTAGGTCTTTGTTGCTGCACTCAGGCTTTCTCTAGTTGCGGCGAGCGGGGGCTACTCTTCGTTGTGGTGCACAGCCTTCTCATTTCAGTGGCTTCTCTTGTTGCGGAGCACAGGCTCTAGGCACGTGGGCTTCAGTAGTTATGGCACACGGGCTCAGTAGTTGTGGCTCACGGGTTCTAGAGCGCAGGCTCAGTAGTTGTGGTACACGGGCTTAGTTGCTCCGCAGCATGTGGGATCTTCCTGTACCAGGGCTTGAACCTGTATCCCCTGCACTGGCAGGCGGATTCTTAACCACTGCGCCACCAGGGAAGTTCCTTGCTTTTTCTCTTTTTTAATGGATTGTTGTCGCTGAGCATCCCAAGACACCTTCTGGGTGCCATATCAGATATCAATTGTGTGTGTAGCTATATGTGTGCGTTTATGTATATATGTCTGTCTATACCTAACAATACACATAGACACACTAACATGCATGTGTGTATGTGTATGCTTTTCATCTGATCTTTCAGAAACCTGAGTGATGATGTCACGATAGGAAGTATTATTCCTGAGCTCCCAGGGCAGCTCCCTCCCCCTCACAGCTCCTCCCCTGGACATCCTGCTGCCTTGTGTACAGTGGACAGAAGGCAGAGATTTTATTCCCCATTTAGAAGCAGGGACTGACTGGAGGCCCAGAGGAGATGAATGACTCTCAAGGTCTTAGAAAATCTGGAATGGGATCCATAGGGCCATTCTTGCTCCCCCCGCTTCTTTCCTTTAGGAGAAAAACCCATCTTTGTTGATTTGAACAATTTAACTTAGAATCTGTATTTTAATTCTCTCCCCCACAAATCAATACATATGAATTAATTTTTTATTATGAAATATTTGGGGTGCGTAAAAAATATTGAAGTTAACGCAACAAACACTTGTGTATCCACTCCTCAGCTTGCGAGGTAACAGACACAAATACAATTATATTACAGACACGACTAAAACCCCTTCTATGCCCGTCTTCAAGTCACATTCATTTCTCCTCCCCGAGGTGACCTCTGTCCTGAGTTTGGTGTTTTATCATTTCCTGCATGTTTTAATATTTTTATTACATATCATGTATCTATGAACAGTATGTAGTGTTACTTTATATGGCTTTAACTTTTTGTAAATGGTGTTATCCTGTTTGTATCCTTCTGCAACTTGCTTTTTTTTAAGCTCAACATTGTATATTTGACATTCTTCCATGTTGATCTGTATACCTCTGTTTCATCAATTTAAACTGCCGTATGCCCTTACATTGTGTGAATACACCAAACTAATTTATCTGTTCTTTTGGTAGGCCTTTGAGTTTCTGATTTTTCAAATTACAGACAGTGCCCCCATGATCCTTCTGTACACACGTAAGTTGCTCTAGGCTGTGTTTCTAGGGCTGAAATCGCTCAGTGGAGGAGTGAGTGCATCTTCCCACTTTTAAGATTTTGCCAAATTGCCTCCGTGGTCATGTCAGCTCCCAGTCCAGTCAGAAGTTTGTACAGGTTCATATGGTTCCACAGCCAGCCCTTGGTTACAGTAAAACCTTAAAATTTTTTAATAGGTAATTTTGAAAGAAACTGTTTCTTCCCAGCCATTTCCATTCACATACAACATTTGAGCTTGGCTTAAAATTAGCCATTTCCTAGTTTACCTTATGAAGGGGAGCCCTTGCTGCCCAGTGTTACTGAGTGAGGTTGACAGCTCACTGTGAGCAGTGCCCACCCCATTGGCTGTCAGCACAGTGCCCAGGTGGCGGCGGGGTAGGGCGTACAGAGAGAGGCTCGTGAAGGCTGTGTCCCCTCGTGCTCTAGCATGAATTCGTTAAACTTTTCTGGGAATTAAAACAAACAAGTGTGCTTTTGCCTGCATACATTCTCTTCCTGGGTGGATCTGACTGGGGCAGGGCTGGCTTATCTGTCCCCTAAACATTTCTCTATTACAGAAAACTCATGCCGGCAGCCTCTCTCAGACTATCTTCCGTAAAAGGAGCGGGTGGCTGTGCGCCACCTGCCCCCCCCCCACCAAGGCACACTGCAGTGTGAGGTCTGCAGCCCAGCCCTTTGCAAATGCGGTCCCTGGGGAGGCAGAAAATGTCAGGTCACGTTCATCTGATTGCATGCTTGGTTACAGGCTCTCAGACGCCGAGGCCTTGAGGGGGCCTTGGAGGGAAGGGTGCACTGAATGCCTGCTAGGGGCCTCTCTTTCTTAAAATGGGTCTTATTTAATCATCAATAGTAACAATACTAATCGAAGCCAACATATATAATGCCTGTCACATTTGCTGCACCAAAGGCATTACATCCTCACAGGTCCCCTGTGAGGTGGGTACCCTTATGACCGCCACTTTTGGATGAGGACTCTGAGGCTCAGATATAAACAGAAGAGCCAGCATTCAGACGCATTAAGTCTTCTGGCAGAGCCCCTGCTTTTTTTTTTTTTTTTAATTGAAATATAAGTCACATACTATAAAACTTAGCATTTAAAAAAATTTTTTTAAATAAATTCATTTATTTTATCTTTGGCTGCATTGGGTCTTCGTTGCTGCACACGGGCTTTCTCTAGTTGCGGTGAGTGGAGGCTACTCTTCGTTCTGGTGCGTGGGCTTCTCATTGCGGTGGCTTCTCTTATTGCGGAGCACGGGCTCTAGGCGCGTGGGCTTCAGTAGTTGTGGCATGCGGGCTCAGTAGTTGTGGCTCCTCACGGGCTCTAGAGCGCATGCTCAGTAGCTGTGGTGCACGGGCTTAGTTGCTCTGTGGCATGTGGGATCTTCCCGGACCAGGGCTCGAACCCGTGTCCCCTGCATTGGCAGGCAGATTCTTAACCACTGCGCCACCAGGGAAGCCCAACTTACCATTTTAAAGAGTGCAAGTCTGTGGTGTCTAGTATGTTCACAAGGTTGTACAAATGTCACCACCATCTATTTCCAGAATGTTTTCATCACCCCCAAAAGAAACCCCATACCCATTAAGCAGTCACTCCCCATTGCTCCCTCCACCCTGATATCTACTTTCTTTTTTTTAATGGATTTGCTTCTTCTGGACGTTTCATATGAATGGAATTATATAATGTGTGACCTTTGTGTCTGGTTTCTTTCACTTAGCATGTTTTCAAGGTTCATTCATGCTATAGCATGTTTGAGTACTTCAGTTCTTTTTATTACTGAATAATATTGAGTTGTTTCTGTATACCACATTTTGTTTATGCATTTGTTAGTTGAGGGACATTTGGGTTGTTTCCACTTTGTGGCTGTTATGATAATGCTGATGTGAACGGTTTTCCCTGTGTGGACATACGCTTTCATTTCTCTTGGGTATGTGTGTAGGAGTGGAATTGCTGGGAGAGCCCCTGCTTCTGTCCACCTGAGGAAGGCATCATCTCCATTTAGAAATGAGGACACTGAGGTCCCCACGTAGTGAAGTGACTTGCTGACCACACAGCTCATGAGTGATAGGGACAGAAACACTACCAGGTCCCCTGACTCAGAAACCCATGTTCTTTCCACCATAACACATCCAACTCTGATTTTGCTGTTGAGGGAAACAGATTCAAGGAAGGAAAGAGGCGAGGCCAGGGCAGAGCTGGGCACGAGACTCTCCATACTCCCCCGATTCCCATTCCCCATCCTCCCCTTCCTCCCCTTCCTCCCCTTCCTCCCCATCCTCCCCTTCCTCCCCATCCTCCCCATCCTCCCCTTCCTCCCCATCCTCCCCATCCTCCCCATCCTCCCCATCCTCCCCAGCACCAGCACACTGGCTTGTGCCTGCCATCCCCACCCCTCCACCCCTCCACCCCCAAGCTGCTCAGTGTTGACCAGCTCCCTCCACTTGGGCAGGAAATTGACCCAATAAAGTCTTTTACAGTGAATGTTAGGGATTTTCTCTGGTTTTCAAATTTTTCTCTGTACCCTTTTCATTTGTCCCCTTCCCTCCATCCTGTTTGCAATTAAAAGAGGACACTTGGGGAGGCCAGTGCTTTCCCTGAAAGACCGCCCCATGCTCCCTCTAAGGCATTATTATTCTAGCTTTCTCTCCCGGCCTCTGCCGGGCCCTACTGTAAGCAGCTGGTTTCCTTGATTGATTGACACGTGGGGTTTGCCTTCAGCCTTGTTATTCAGTCTAACCTCATTTCTCTAATGTCCCCTGGTGCCTTCCGGGACCCTCTCTGGGTGGGTGGGGTGAGTTGAGTTGGAGACCCGCAGACCATCCTTGTAACAAAGACACCAAGCCACATTTGCAAAGTTCTTTTCCACTCTCAAAATACTTTTTCATGCTTGATTTAGTGAAGTCCTTCTGGCAAGCTTGGGTGTAGGTGTTTCTTTCTGCATCTTACATGTGGGGCAGGCAAGCTTCAGGAAGTGGAAGTGATCTGATCTTTGGTGGCCAGAGAACAGAGGTCTGGGATGGAGACACAGGTCTGTCTGACACTAGTAGGCAGCTCTCACTGTCATGCAGATCCAGGACTTCGGTCCAGGGCTTCAGGCTTCTAAAGCAGTGCATTGCAGTGGGCTCCCAGCAGAAATCATCACCCAAGGCTCCCATGATGGGGATGTGATTGGAGTGCTAGAGCCCTGCTGTCCACAACAGTAGCCACCAGCCACACGTGGCTCTTGAGCATTTGAAATGTGGCAAGTCTGGTTTGAGATGTGCTGTTGGACATAAAATACAGGATTTTGAAGACTCTGTATGACAAAGATATATAAAATCGCTCGTTGATCATTTAAAAAATACTACATGCGGGAATAATATGTTGGATATATTGGGTTAAATGTTATTAAAAATTTCACCTGTTTTTAAAAATCTGGCTACTAGAAAATGTTAAATTACATATGTGGCTTGCATTGTATTCCTACTGGAAGCACTCTGCTAGACAGGAAATTTTATGCCTCAGAAGTTCAGGCAGAGGCACTCTGCATTTAAGGCAGTGGGTTCCTGCGGTCCTTGGGCCTCAATTTCCTCATGTATAAAGCCAGGAGCCTGGAATCCTTTATCTCTCAAGGATCCCTCTAGCTTGAGCAGTGTTGTTAGGTGGACATCAAGCTCTCTGGGGCTCAGTTTCCTTATCTGTCAGATGGGGTAAATGATTCCTACCTCACTATGTGCCCACTTATCAAATCAGAGAATGGATATGGAAACACTTGGAAAGCGTACTGAACCGTACAAATGTCAGATGTTATCACCGTTGTTCACCCAGAACACACCTGTAGGCACCTGCCGAGGCATGGTGGGGGAGTGTAGCTTCCTGGATAACAGACGGTAAGCAGACAGAGCCCTGAGCCGGGGCAGGGATCCTGGGTACCATTCTGCTTTGCCACCATGGGATTTTGAAAAGCCTGTGTTCTGAGGAATCCATGGTGTCATGGAGCTCCTATGCCCACCATATGAAGATGAGAGGGCAGTTTTCATTGTTGCTTTTTTACTGATGGAAAAACACAGAGATGGAAGTGACTTGCCCAAGGTTATAGAAGGAATCTGTATAGCTGGAGGAGGCCTGAAGCCCTTCACTTTCCAGCCCAGTCTGCTCCCATCACTGCAGTATTTGCGAGCCGTGGCTCTGGGGTCTGGTTGTCTCATAGTGAAAGCAGAGCTGTCCGTACTTCGGACCCTCTCTTCCCTCTCGTCTGGAGGCACCTGGCACATTGGGAACTGTGAGTCTGGTGCCTGGCCCTGCCCAAGCCATTGACCATGAGGCCCAGAACGAAGCCTGTTGTTCTTGCCCCGCCACATTCCAGGGCTGTTCTGTTCCCCTTGAGGGACTGGGTACCTCCTTTATTTTTAGCTAGTTCAGTGTGACAGCTTTGTTCTCGTCTGGGCAAGGGCCTGGTCTCTCACCAGCAGAAAGTGCCTCTTAGCTTGAGCCAAGGTCACCAGGAGGACCTCGGGCATGACCTCACGGCCTTCTGTGGTCCTCCTAGCAAGAGGAGTCTGGGGAAGTAGGGAGGGAGCACCGGGGCTGGGGTCTGAAGCCAGAGCCACCCTGGGTGCTGGATGCTCGGGCCTTTCGCTTGGTTTCATGCCCCGGGTTCCTCCCGTGTAAAACAGGGCTGATAACGCCCACCCTGCAAGTGTGCAGCTTGGATCAGGGCAGGTGGAAGTGCCCAGCAGGGGACCCATCCTTGCTGACCGTTACATCACAGTTCCCAAAACCTCAGTTTCCTCATGAAGAATGGGGATCCCGTTTTCTTCCTGATTTGCTCTGATTAAACAGAAGTGTTGTATGTATGAACAGTCCATGGTGCTGCGTCCATGCTCACTGAAATGGAACTAACAGTTCAGAAGCATCAATTAAATGATAGATAAGGCGCCGAGAGCTGTGTCTGAATTTTGAAAAAGGGACTGGAGAAGGGAAAGCTCCCCTTATAGTGTTTGAACATGCCGAAGGGACCCCTGATGCGCTGGGGATATTCGCACACACAGCTTTCACTGAGAAGCCTCTAAAGTGGAATTTATTTTCCCAAACACATTTCCTCTTTCAGATATTCCACAGTCTCTGGGAGCCTTGAAGAGTGGAGACTCCTGATTATCTGTAGAGCGTTTATATGTCTCCTTGGGCCTTGAGGTGCAGCTGTTGTGAGGCGAAGCAGGCGTCTGAGAGCGCCTGGAACTCTCCATCACTCAGGGAGGGGCTGTTGGCTCCACGCAGGTCGCCCTGAGGCTGAAGTGAGGGACTGGTGCCGGAGAAGGGCTGGGTCATTCAGGGAACAGGAGTCTCCGGCCTTATCTGAGCCAGCAGACCCTTCCGAGAAGACCTCCCGGGCCAAGCGTCTCCAGAGGCCTTCCTGCCCCTCCAGGAGAGCAGCCACTCAGCCCAGCTGAGAAGCCACCTGAGGGGGTGGGGACACAAGGAAGTTGGAAGCATGGCCCCTGCACCCCTGGCACTCACGGTCTAGCTGGAGGTGTGCACCATGCGCGTGTTGCTGCGGCGCGGGCAGATCGCTCCTACGAAGCACGAGGGCCGAGGGGATGCCGAGGAGAGCGGCAGCTGGTGCTGGGCGGGCGGATCATGGTACCCCCTTCGGAGGAGGTGGGTGTGGAGTGGAGTGCAGAGAGGCAGTTACAGGCCAAGCCAGCCGAGTAATAGAGGGGGATCTGTGAGGAAGGACCGTCGGGGGTGCAGAGGGCAGGAGGGTGCCGGGAGCAGATGATCCTGGTAGGGAACCCACAGGGTCCAAAATGTCTCTCCTTGTGGCCAGTGCCCTCTCTGCTCAGGTACCAGCTGCCAAAAGCAGGATAGAAATGTAGGTTCCTTGGGGCCGACACCCTTGGCAGTGAGGTGGGGCTGGGCAGGCAGGAAGAGGGTTGGACCTGCAGGAGGCGGGCTTGGGATGGCACCCACCATGGCGGAGGGTCCCATCGGGCCAGGACCTTCGGGCTTGCTATGGCCTTTGAACTTCCTTCCCAGGATTGTGTGAAAGGGGAAATGAGCAGTTCAGATCCCTGGTAGCTGCTGGAGGGTGAACGAGGCTTCCAAAATAATCAGGCTGGAGCAGCGTGCTTTCTGCAAGGCAAGGGAGCCATGCTGCTCCTGCAGTGGATGGAGCTGTGGCATTAATGCCACCATGTTCCCACGTCTCGCTGCTCTCGGAAGCCCTGGGCCTGGGTTCGCCCTGGCCTGAGCAAGAAAGGTACTGAGGAAGGACCACAGAACCAGGAACTTGGTGTCTACTCCGGTTTTCTTGCTGACCAGCGGTCACGTTGGCCCATCGAATAACCTCTCTAGCCTCTAATTTTTCCTTAGGGCATTGAATGTGATGGCACCTGCCCTGCTTCTCTGGACAGGATAGTTTAAGGACCAGCATGTGAAAGTGCTATGCAAAGTAGAGAGGCCTTCCTAGGTCAGAGTCAGGTGAACACACCCACATTACAGATGGAAAGACTGAGGTGCCTGCAGGATGGCAAAGCTGGAGTCTGACGCAGGTGTTTGTACTACCCAGTCCATGCCCCATCATTGAGCCAGGTAGGGTCCTGAGAAAATCTAAGTATGGCTGGTAGTGTGAGTCTTAGAGGCAGTTCCCCGAGGAAATAGAGGAGGAGTTAAGGTTTCAAGGGAGAAACTATTTATAATGTGATTCCATTTTTTGTAAAATGAAATACAAAAAAGACCCAAGCCCTGTATGTATGAATGTTTGTTTAGGTAGGAAAACTGTCCTAGAACATAAAGCTCTTTTAGCAGGGACTTCTCTGGGGAGATTGAGGGAAGAACTCAGACTTTTTACTTTTGTGCATTTATGTATTGTTTGAATTTTTTAAATAATGAGTGTATATTACTTATTGTTACTATAATGTACTGTTAGTTTTTTTTTTAAAGTAATAAAACAATCCAAACGTTTCAGAGGACTTTTGTGAGAATCTTTTATTTGCTATGGTTTCAGGCAAATGACCACCTACCTTTAGTTTTCTTTTCTACAAAATGGGTCAGTAATATTTGGTAATCAATGCATTTCTCTAGGTATTTAGGTAAAAGGAATTAGGGATATGTGATTATGAGTTAGAGAAGGGAGTGAGGGAGATGGATTCCCTTTCTGTCATTTCGTTGGAAGGGTGGGAAGAATTCTTGGTACATAATTAAAATTCTCCGAATAGCTCTCTGAGGTGAAAGTATAATTATCCTCATTTAAAAGTGAGGAAATCAGGACTCAGAGAGGTTAAGTAACTTGTCCAAAGTCACACAGCAAATAAATGGCAGGTCCTAGATTTTAACTCAGTTGTCTTCATGCATAGCCCTGTGTTCTTCCCGCCATGTAAGAAAAGATAGAAATCTGTAAGAAGAGGCCCCAATTGAGGGGTTAGAAGACCTGGAATGCACATCCAGCTGCCACTGATAAACCATGTGACTTTGTGTGAGTCATGGGGCTCAGTTTCCTCGACTACCGCCTACTTTGCTGGGTTTCTGTGCCGGGAGAAGGGGAGCTAACACATTAGGCACCACTTCATGCCAGACCGCCGGCATCCATGAGCTCATTGCTTCTCTTTGTATGCCGTCCAGGTGGGATAATGTGTGTGAAAATTGTGTGTATAAATAGCAGAGCCCTCTGCACACGTGAGCTCTTATTAAAATAATATTAACCCCCCTGGACCCATTCGTTCCTGAGTCAGTCTCCTTAAGAAAGAGAAGTGAATCTGATGTTGAAATCTCTGACCTACCCTTAAGCAAGAGTCCTTCTTAACGCTTCACTGCCAGCTCCCCAATTTCCTTTGCAAGTAAAGTGTCTCACTTGGAACGTTCACTTCGTAGGCCTGTGCCGATCAGCTTCAGTCACACCTGTTGCTCTGCCTCGTTCTTGATCCTCACGGAAGAATGGACGAGAGAGGGAGTGAAAATTTTCCATGGCTGTTCCCCCTCCCACAGGGGGTCAGAGTGCCTGGGTCACCAGTGGTTACGGAGCCTCCTGCCATGACCAGCCTGTCCACTTGGGCATGTACAGTCTTGAATTGTTTTTTTCATACGTGTCTGTTGGGACCAGGAGGTGGGGCTGGGGTCGGGCACAGAAATGTTTGAGTTTAGACCAGTGCGGGGTCGCTGGGCTCTTCCACTGGCCGGACAGCTCTGGGCCAGCGGGGCTTGGTGAGGTTGTGTCCTCTTCTGACATCTCCTCCTGCCTCTGCTGTGTTCCTGCTTCTGGAGCCGATGAGAGCTTCCAGGCCCTCTTGGTCCGCAGGAAGGACAGCCCAGGTATTTGCACAGTAGTAGGGCACCAGTGCCTGCCCTGTGCAGCCTCCTCGGCTCCCACCCTCGGGAGAAGGGCTCTTCCTCTGGCAGTGGGGGGTGGGGGTGGTGGCGGTGGCGGTGAAAGATGCCCTGGGGGCTGGACAGGGGCGTCGTCAGTCTGAGCCGAGAGTCTGTAGGACCCAGCTCGCCATGTGGTGTCTGGGACCCTGGGACCTCCCCCATTTCCTTCCCAGTCTGACCGAGTCCTGAATACTTGTGTCAGACACCATGTGTGAAAGGGAGCCCAGGGGGTTCCTATCACAGACTCCTGGAAGCCTCTGTCTCTGTCTGTGACAGACATCCTATGAGAGATGTTCCAAAGGCTTGCAGCTTGAAGCCCACCAGAAGAGGTGCTGTGCCCTCCTGTCACCAAAATGTAGCACTGGGGGTTGGAGGCACAGGTGGGATTCTTTGGGCACAAGCGTTTGGCCAGGGCAGCAGAGTTTGAGGCAGCGTCCTAAGAGAAGAGCAAGAATTGTGGAAATGTGAGAGGGAGGGAGAGAGAGGGGAGAGGAAAAGATCTGGAGTTGCTATGGAGAGGGGATGGAAAGAGAAATGCTGAAAGGACCACAGACTTTGGCCAAACCTCCCAAAGCCAGAAGTTGTCCTTCTCCGGCCCTGCATCCCTCCTCCATCTCTCCCCTCCTGGGCTTCCGGGCCAACCTCTTATAAGAAAAGCAGCTCTTATACTGGGGTTCTTGCAGAGATCTGGAGCAAATGGGCAGGAGGACACCCTTCCTTTCTACCCCCTTCCACCTACCACCCTTTCCCAGCTTCTTTCCCAGGTGGACAGGGGCAGCCCGGCCAGCTGTGAGGCAGGGCTAGTCTGAATGAGAGGAAAGAGGCCCCTTGTTCAGTGAGGTGCTGGGCACTCTGGGCCCCTGGGAGTATTCTGCAAACGTCTCTTGTTCCAGCGCTTCCTGGGCTGCTTAAAGGGCCACAGTCCATATGGTGTGGATCTGCTGAGTCCTGCACCAGGTGCCTGCCTGGCTGGGCAGCGTTGGGGGGTACCTGCAGCCCAGCCCCAGGATCTGTGCCGTTCAGAGGCCCCTCCTGAGCTCCTGAGGACCAGAAGGGGTGCCCCTTGGCTTATTCTCATGCACCTGAGATCCAGGAGGCTTCAAAGTCAGTTCCAGCTCTGCCCTAAGCTATACCCTCTTTCTGGCCCCAATTTCCACATCTCTTCTGAGAAGAGTTGTACCACGTGATGATTCATGAACCTGAACCAGCGGGGGAAAGCCCTCCTTCCTTCTACGCTGGGGGGCCAGGTCGTCTTCTATATCCCCAGCCTGTTTTCTTGTTTGAGCTTCTTGCCTCTATTCGGGTTTGATTGGCTGTCCTGAAAACGTCTGGCTTCTGGGCTCACTGTCCCTGTGCTGAGCTGTGCCTCGAGTTAGGAGGCAGGCTGGCTGTGGAGCCCTGCTTCTTCTAGAAGTTTCTCCCTGTCCAGCTGGAAAATCTCAGCAGCTTTGCTTGGGCCTGATCTCCACACGGTAGGGGGACTGGCCTTCTCCAAGGGATGGGGACGGTTGTAGGGAGAGTGTTAGACTCTCAGGTATGGGACTGACTCCCTGGCTGTGTGCTTCGAACTAATCACTTAGCTTCTTGGAGCCTCAGTTTTCACAACTGTAGAATGGGGATTAAGAATGTCCCCCTGGGACTTCCCTGGTGGCACAGTGGTTAAGAATCCACCTGCCAATGCAGGGGACATGGGTTCGAGCCTACATGCCGCGGAGCAACTAAGCCCGTGCGCCACAACTACTGAAGCCCGTGTGCCTAGAGCCCGTGCGCCGCAACTAGAGAAAGCCTGCGTGCAGCAACGAAGACCCAACGCAGCCAAAAATAAATAAATAAATTTTAAAAAAGAAAAAAAAGAATGTCCCCCTGACAGGGTCATTTTGAAGGTTAAATGACCTATTGGATGTGAAAGCACTTGATATAATTATAAAGTATTATTCTAGCATCTGGCATTCGCTGAATTCCTCTTTTGTGCCAGGCAACTGGGTAGTTCCACAGGTCTCCTCCGTCTTTCCTTTCCTGGGGAACTCACATGTTATCGGAGGAGATAGGCATGTCAGTAGACAGATAATCGTGATGTAGGGTGAGGAGTGTGGTAGTGGAAACATGTCCACATGCCAGAGCAGCGCCGTGACTGCTGGTACTGCTCACCCGTCCCCGCCCCAGCGCACAGCTGAGCTTTCTGAAACATGTGTCACTGTTGAATACTCAGAGTCACGTTTAGAGTCTAAACCTGCTCGCCCAGTGCACGAGACCCTGCAGGCTTAGCCCCTGGCAGCCTTTCCAGCTGCTTCACTTCTTGCACTGTGTGCTCCGTCATCCCACAGACCACCCTCCCTCCCTCCCCTTTGGCCTTCACACACGCTCTTGTTTGTGCCTGGATGCACTCTCTGACATCACCCCTGCCAGTAGCCTTCTCCAGTCTGTGCTTCGTAGCCCCCATGTGCTTCTGTGGCCGCTCGTGCACATGTGACTGCCTCTCCCGACCAGCACGTGGGCGTGGTGACAGCAAGGGCTGCGGATCAGCACTGCCAGCCTTGGGGGTAAAACAGAGCCCTGTCTTCTAGGGCTGTGTTCTGGCCATTTCTCTTTCAGCTCTCGGTGGTTTCTGATTGCCCTTCTCCGCACGGCTTTCTCACGAAGGGGAAAGGAAAAGGTAGTTGCGGTAGAAGAGATGCAGGTGGGGGCAGGGTTGTCTCTGGCCACAGAGGACACTGGGGGACTCCTGCCAGTGCCCTGATTGTCCCTGAGACAGGAGAGAGGCAGGGCCTGGGGGAGCACGAGGCATGGAGTCCAGAGCGAGAAGGCTGCCCAGGACCAAAATATGCAGAAATGACTCTGTGTCCTTGAGTTGGACGTTTCCAGCCACCCTGAAAAGTAAGCATGAGAAGCCATTCTCAGAAGCAAATCACGTCAAAGGTCTTTTCATCCTCATTGGGTCATAAATCTGTCTGTCCATCTGCCAGAAACTTGCCGTGTGTGAGGCTGCTTGTGAGACATGGGGAGGTCAAGGTGAATGGAGCAGACACTGTCCAGGTGACAGGCGTAGAAAGTGATGATCCAGGCTGGACCATGCAGAGAGATCGGTGCTGAGGGAGGCGGTGTCTGCACCCCGAGGGTCTCAACGTCTGCAGGAGGGGTGACATTTGATTTGAACCTTGAAGGGGAGGTGAGCTTTGAGTAGCTGGGAAGAGAAGGAAGGGCGTTTCAACAGGAGAGCCAGGCACCTCCCAGGAATGGTAGAGGTGGTTTGGCTGGTGTGCAGAGAGCCCGGAGCCACACCCACAGAGTGTAGGTGCCTCCAATGTGGGGGGCTTTGCAAGGTTTTGAGCAGGGGAGTGAAGTGACCAGGGTCCCAGTTTAAGAAGGTGAAATGTGGGGGACTTCCCTGGTGGTGCAGTGGTTAAGAGTCCGCCTGCCAGTGCAGGGGACACGGGTTCGAGCCCTGGTCTGGGAAGATCCCATATGCCACGGAGCAACTAAGCCCGTGCGCCACAACCATTGAGCCTGCGCTCTAGAGCCCGAGAGCCACAACTACTGAGCCTGCGAGCCACAACTACTGAGCCCACGAGCCACAACTACTGAAACCTGCGCGCCTAGAGCCTGTGCTCCGCGACAAGAGAAGCCACCACAGTGAGAAGCCCGCGCACTGCAACGAAGAGTAGCCCCCGCTCGCCACAACTAGAGAAAGCCCACGCGCAGCAACAAAGACCCAATGCTGCCATAAATAAATAAATAAATAAATTTATAAAGAAAGAAAAAAGAAAAAAAAAAAGAAGGTGCAATGTGGCCGTGGTGTAGAGGATGGGTTGGAAGGGAGAGAAACTGAAGATTGAAAACCATTACACTGATTACGCATCAGGCGTCAGGAATACAGGCACATGGTTATCAGGGCTTCCTGAGGCAGAGAGTGGCAGAAAGAATGAACGGTGAAACAGAGAGACTTCAGTGAATTCCACAGGGTCAGGCACCACGAGGACAGATGTCTGACCAAGAGCCAGACATGTAGTAGGTGCCCAGTAAATAGAGAGAGTCAGCGGGAAGATACTATGAAGGAAGAACAACAAATGACAGCAACGGGGCCTGAGGTTAGGAGCCCAGGATCCTTGAGGAGAGTGGGGAGCCCAGGAAGAGGAGCGGGTTGGTTTAGTCCTGTTGGGTCAGGAGCGGTCTGATCAGGAAGTGTGGGCACATGGGCCCTGGCACACGGGCGTGCGAACTTGGGCTGTCCCATACCTGCTGGGGGTAGTGAGGTTAAGGACTCCGTGCTCTGGGCCTGCAGCCCCATGTCCTGAAGGGCTCCAGCCCTTCGTCCACCATTTCCACCTACCTAGAAGTCATGCCCAAGGAAACCCACCAGCACCACTGCCTCACAATGCTAATAGCTAATGTTTACTGAGCACGTTCTGTGTTCTAAGTGCTTCTCTGTCTCCTTTGATCTTACAACATTCTGTGAGGTACGTTCTATTTATCATCTCAGTTTTTCAGCTGAGGAAACTGAAGTTCACACAGCTGGTAAGTGATGGAGCTTGGATTTGAACCCCAGGTAGATGGCTCTGGAGCCCTTGTTCTGTGGCACTGTCATCCATGTGAGGATGAGCCAGCCACCTCTCACAGAGGGAAGGAGTCACGTGGAGGCTTAAGGTGCCTTTGGCGCGTACCTGGGGATTGAAGGGCAGCTTCCATGTAATATTCAAGGATTGGAAGGGACGTTGGAAGTGTCTGGTTCATTTTACAGGGGGGGAACCGGGGCTCAGAGCATTTGCAAGCCCGCTCTGAGTGACATGGTTGATCGCACTTGAATGATGGGCCAGCATGGGTGTTCCAGTGCCCACGGGAGCTGGATTGTCTTAGGCAGGCGGGAACCTCACGCCGCCTGCCCTGTCCTACCCCAGCCAGACTTGAGCTGAAACGACCTTCCCCAGCCTTGGCCTCACTTTCTTTCCTTCTCATCCTTCTTCCAGATCGACAAATATCTCTATGCCATGCGGCTCTCTGATGAAACTCTGTTAGATATCATGGCTCGTTTCAAAAAGGAGATGAAGAATGGCCTCTCCCGGGATTTTAATCCGACAGCCACAGTCAAGATGTTGCCAACGTTTGTAAGGTCCATTCCTGACGGTTCAGGTGAGTCTCTCACCCAGAGATTGGGCTCTGAGGGCTGAAAGCTCTGTGAAGCCACCCTTCCAACTTACATTCATTTGTTTGTTCATTCATTCATCTTTCATTCATTTACTCATTCATCCAGTTATTCATTCATTCACCATTCCATCCATCTGTTCTCCCATCCATCCATCCATTCATCTATCCATCCATCAATCCAATGTATGTCCATTGAGATCCTACCATGTGCTATGGGGGGTACCGTGGTTGGACCATGCTGACCTGCCTTCGTCGGCCTGTCTAGTGACTTATGGTAAGAGAGTGTAGTGTTTAGGGATCTTACAGATGCTGTGTGAGTTCTTATGCCTTCAGAACATGAATGGCTCCAGAACAGAGCCATTCATGTTAGGAGAATCTCTCCATCAGGGCACCAAGGCCTCCTTTTAGTACCCCAGATAAGTAGCGGTCCTAGCGGCCAGGTGCGTCTCAGACTCAGGGGGGAGACTCAAGTCCCCATTTGTACAAATTTCATAGATGCTAAGTCAAGGTAGCCCCTCAAGCAGAGAAATGGTGAGAGGAGTAGGACTGGAAAAAAAAAATTATCCTGTTGGTGTGCATCGTGTGGCTCATGCCCCACAGTGGGGATCTGGGGGCTCCCTGAGGATTGTCAGTACCCCCTCCCCAGGGACTGGCCTCAGCCCCTGCTCTTGGCAGAGTGGAGGCTGGGAGGGCACAGCCTGGCCTTGGCCTGCTCAGTGGAGGTCGTTCTGTCTGGCTGACCCGGGGGTGGATGCTGTGCCTGCCCCAGCTTAGCGCACGCACAGGAATCCTGCTCTTAGCCGTGTTCTGTGCTCTAGGCTGGGGCTTGCCTGCTTTTTGAGAGGGAGGGAGAGAGATCATGAAAGTCAGGTTTCTCTTGGGGTTGTGAGTACATAGCCTGAAAGTACGGCCCTTCCAACACTGTTGTGTTTCTTCCCTGCTCTGGGGACTAGTTTAAAGCTGCGATTCGGGGCATCTGATATGGAGCCGACGAAATGGACATCAGGAAAACTGCAGCTGTTGCAGTTGATGTTTATGGAAGGTGGGCGGGTGCACGGCTTGTTGGAGGACTGGCTGCAGTGGGAAGGCCCTGCTGTGCCTGCAGCCGGCCTTTAAAGTCCTGAACAAGATTGGGACGCCTAGGAAGGGCATGTGCTCTGTTTGCCCTGTGGCCGCAGGTGGGGTTTACTTCATGCACACACCCTGGTACTTATATCTCTGATGTTTCTTGACTGTTTAAAATCTACTCCACTTTTATCCTTTTGTTTTCCTTGAGGTCTTGGTGACCAGCAGTTTAGGTTTTTTTTTATGACTGCTGAAGAGATTCAAGTCATCAGAGTGACCAGACCGTGGTGTCCCCTGGGTTTTGTTCTGATGCCTCCGGCTTTCTAATTCGCTCCTGCTTTTTCCCAGCCCCGAATGGCATTCACATCCAGGAGCATTTGTGCCTTTACAGGGTTAGCTGAGTTCTGTAGGAGAGGCGTGGTCAGCTGCTGTCAGCTGAGAAAAGAGGAAGGGGAGGCGAGGTGGGATGGGCAGCCCCCCAGGGCCCCTGCTCTGGCTTTGCTTGGAGAGCTCAGAAGGCTGCCTTATGCCTGGGGAGCACCTGATCCTGTGTGACTGGCCCAGGGCCGGCACATCCCATGAGAGATGCCTTCTCTTTCCTCCTGAACGCGGCTTGCAAGCCAGCTTGCCTTCCCAGGACTGTGTGTCAGCAGGGGGTGCCCTCCTTCACTCTTTCACACACCATTTCCAGGGTTGAGGGGCTCAAAGTGTGATCCACATACACAAATGGCTAGTAATCTAGTCATTTGTCCCCATTAGTTACTCTTTAAAACAGGGCCCAAAACTCATCCTAATTTGGGAAAGACAGCATTCTGCAGCCCCCTCTTAGAGATTCAAAGCAGACACCAGCGTATTAAAGGCCCTGAGCAGTTCTGCACGAGAGAAACCTGTTTAACCCGGCTACCTTCCTTTTCCCCAAACCTGTTTGAACTTTCCCCCCAACATCTATTACTATATTTCATCTATTTTGAGACACCTTTTTGTTTGAGTCCTCTGAAATCAGCAATGCATTGTACAATAGTTGCATCTTTAAATTATTATGGGCAGTATTTTTTCCTCTCTTCATATTACGTAAAATAATGATGTGTCTGCAATCAGTGGTGTCTTAAATGTGATAACATATGTGGTAATATGCCCATGTTGGGAAACACTGTCCTAGGGTTTGCGGAACTGGAGCCAGCAGCCTGGGCCCCATGCTTCCTTCTGAGCCTCTCATCTCCAGCGTGGTTGGGGCCAAATGTTTAGGGCCTCTTGGGAGCCCAGAACAGTGCTGAGAACAGAAGGAGGAGGGGGGGAGGAGGAACCAAAGCCCTGAACCACAAGGACCCGCCCTCCTACGCATGAGGCCCTGGGTCCCCCCAGCCTTCCCCTACCCTGCCCACCTCTGTGCTCCCTGGTGACTGTTTCTTCTACCCTGCGTTAGTTTCCAACGCCGCTGTAACAAAGTACCACGAACTGGGTAGCTTTAAATCAGAGTGAATTATCTCACAGTTCTGGAAGCTAGAAGTCCAAAATCAAGGTGCCAGCAGGGCCATGCTCCTTCTGAGACACTGGGTTAAATCTTTCCTTGCCTTTTGCTAGCTTCTGGTGGTGGCTGTCAATCCTTGGCATTCCTTGGCTTGTAGTCTCCAGTCTCTGCCTCTGTTGTCACATGGCATTTTCCTCTTATAAGGATACCAGTCAGATTAGGACCCACACTCATGACCTCCTCTTAACTTGATTACATCTGCAAAGACCCTATTTCCTAATAAGGCCACATTTACAGGCACCCAGAGTTAGGACTTCCGCATATCTTTTGGGGGGCCACTGTGCAACCCTAGTAATACACCCTATACTTCTTCTCCCTATGACTGTTGCTAATGTTCATGGGTGGGCTCAGGTCATGTGCCCAGGGGCCCACACTCCCCTTGGAATGGTCACTACAGCCCCACACAGACATTGACATTGATACCAAGGCCTTGGGCCCCTGACCCCAGTGCAGCCCCTGCCCCTTTGTGATGGAAGTGCCTCCAACCAGGAGGTCCCCTGGAGTAGCCGGAATGTGGGTCTCCTTCATAGTAAACCGTGGTGTTATTCCCTTTTCGCAATGTTAATTACTGCTTCAACTGTATAATTAGTCAGCGACAGAATTAGTGGTAATCCCAAACCACCAAAGGATAACTTGGACTCACTGAGGTTGACAGATGCCCCTGCCTGTCAAGTGGTGATGTGACTTCCAAGTCAGAGGGAGAAACAAACCTTTCCTTTCCTGCTGACCTTGACCTTCATGACTGGACTCAGAGTTTTGAAACTCTACTGATTTTTCGGAAATGTTATCAGCCCATTTTTATTAATTTTTTTCCCCTTTTGACGATTGTTATGGGCAGTGGTTTTTCTTTAATTGCTCTCTAGTAATCTACACACTAGGTTTAAAAAAACCCCCAAAAACCCTAAAGTGGCTTTTAGCTGCTGCATATCCTTTCTGGAGTGGGAAAGGTATGAATAATATATAAAGAAGAAAGATATTGAAGCCTTTTTACTCCGATGACTTGGCTAAACAGAAACCTCTCTTCAGAGCTGCCCAGTCGGGGATAGGTGCCTAGCTGCGTCCAGCCTCCCTCAGAAGGCCTGGCCAACACTTTGTCTCACTTGTGAAACCTCCCCTTTTTTCTCCTCTTGTCATTTATCACTCAGGATATTGTATCCATAAATACCAATTAGATCGTAAGCTTCTCGAGGATAAATTGAGTTGAACATTTCCTTGTTTCTGTTTCATGGTTCCTAGCAGGCTCTTTGCTCAAAGGTTAAGTTAAAAATGTTTGATTTGCAGTGTGGTCACAGTTAAATTCTGGGGGCTTAAAATATTACTACTTTCCAGCCAAAGGAAGGAAAATATTTCCTTTTTCCACAGCATTTAGGCTGGTCACTTACCTTTCTCTGCCTGTTTCCTTATCTGGGAAGGTGGTTGGATTGTCTCAGAAATTCTCTCCATCCATGAAATCTGAATGTCTAGCGTTCTGGGTGGGTTTCTGACGAAGGTATAAACTCTCATCAACTAGCTGGATTGCAGACAGGAGGGAAGGCTTTGTGTCTCATGTACAGAATTAATTCATGGAGCAGAGCAAAGGTAGGCATTTCATGAAAGCAGAGTTTTTGTTTGCCCTGTATTCCAGCGCAGGTCTGGACTCAAGAGAGACATCTGTCCCCGTGTTTGTTTTCCATTATTTGCTGGTAATAATGGTTGTCGTTAGAAAGTGGAGAGTTGCCGGGGGCCCTTCAGATGTTTTGTTTAATGAGCCTTCTCTAGAAGAGCAGTTCTTCTGGCTTCAGTGGAAATGGGAAATGTGGGACGAAGTCTCAGCAGCGGCCGGCAGGAAGGTTGAGGCCAAAGATTTGAAGAGGAAGTTAGAGGGAAGCCAACTGCTGCAAAAAGAAGCTGAACTTGAATTTAAAGGAAAAAATAAAATAGAAACCCAGAACACTGGATTCATCTCTGGCTCTGCTGCTTATTATCTCTGTGACCTTGGAGAAGTCACTTAATTTTCTAAGCCTCCCTTTCCTCATCTGTAAAATAGGTGTGATGGTCCTGCCCTGCCTGCCTTACAAGGCTGTCAAGAGGATCAGATGAAAGTGCTTTGGAAACTGCAAACCACCTTGCGAGTTACAGGGGGTCATTGTTCTCCTGATCATCATTGTAACTTAATAACCGACTTTGTAAGAATTCTGTGGGCGGCCCCTTCCCACCTGATGCAGCCAGTCAAAGGACCCCCACCCATCAGACCTAAATGTGTAGGTCTAGCCCTGGAGGAAAGAGTCAGAGCTTTTCAGAATTCACTGGCATCCCTGTGATGTTACAGGGGGAGGAGGCAGGAAAAAGGGGGAAGCAGAGGCAGGCTGTCTCATCCCGACCCCAATATCCCCACATAATGTGGACGAGCCCATAGGCTGCAGCTCTGGTGCCTCTGCAGCAGGGTGACTGGACACCACAGCTCTGAATGGGGGAACCAACTGATGTAAAGGGGAGGATAGATCCTTTATGGAGGGCAAGTTGGTATTTGGGGGACTCATTGCCTAATAAAGAATATTGAACCCAGAAGCCTCTGGTTGTAGCTGAAAGAACTCTAACTCAGGGCTTCCCTGGTGGCGCAGTGGTTGAGAGTCTGCCTGCTGATGCAGGGGACACAGGTTCGTGCCCCGGTCCGGGAAGATTCCCACATGCTGTGGAG
This sequence comes from Monodon monoceros, assembly GCF_005190385.1. Taxonomy (NCBI): domain Eukaryota; kingdom Metazoa; phylum Chordata; class Mammalia; order Artiodactyla; family Monodontidae; genus Monodon; species Monodon monoceros. The sequence goes on from NW_021703781.1 coordinate 20,027,428, forward strand.
CGGCTGGGCCCGTGAGCCGTGGCTGCTGAGCCTGCGCGTCCGGAGCCTGTGCTCCGCGACGGGAGAGGCCACAATAGTGAAAGGCCCGCTTACCGCAAAAAAAAAAAAAAAAAAATCTAACTCAAAGTTATATAAGCAAGAAAGGGAATTCTAGGTTCACATAACTGGGAGATGGAGTTGTAAGTTGGCTTCTGTTGACAGGGACTCATCTGTCTCTTATTGTTCTTTCAGTCTTTGTGTCGGCTTCTTTTGTAGGCCACCTCTCCCTTATGGTGGCAGAGACAGCCCTGGCAGCCCTAGCTGACACCTCACCTAAGAACTAGAGGTCTCAGAGGTGGTCTTGGAGAGGGTAATGATTGGCTGACGTGGATCACATGCCCATCCTGAACCAATCATGATGGCCAAAGTGGGGGACTCTTTGGAGGGTAGTTATCTAAAGAGATGCTAGACAGCAAACAAAGCTTACCAGAAGTCTTGCTGCCCTTTCCAGAAGTTGTTCCTTGGTGTCCTTTGCCTGGCAGAGGATAGGACTGAACAGACCATGCATTTAACCCAGGTAGTTCTTATCAAACTAGCAGCAAACACGTACTGATTTGCAGGACTCAGTACTGGGGGAGGGAAGTAAGCATGTTAAATTGCCCTGGGCTTCAAATTGCTTATCATCCAACTGAGGAAGATAAGACATATATACATAAAAAATTACGAGCATCCCAGTATTTGCAAGTACATGAGTGACTAAGAAAAGGGAAGGGCCCTGGGCTTGCCACAGGTGCGACTGTGAGCAAGTCATTCACCTGGTTTGGTTGGAGCTTCCTTATCCATAAACCGAGAAGGTAAGTTAATATTTGTCTCGCATTTCCTGAGGTGCAAGTGTGATTTACAGAAGAGAGGCCAACTGCCATTTCTTTTAGCAATCACAGACACACCCTGGAATCAAGGTCACTGCTCAGGGACAGATCAGGAGCTGCACTGGGCTTAACAGTGACCTCTTGTAAAATGCCTTCAGGGAACGGCCCCCCTCAAACCCATCAACTCCCGCTAGCAGGTGTGTGGAGTATGCAGTATTTAGCATTGTCCTGACATCTTAAGGCCGCCTTTCTGGTCTCCTTCTCTGACCCTAACTCCTTGGAACCCTACTGACCTGTGTTCGTGTTTTTTTTTTAAAAAAGGGAGCAGTGGAGAGCTGGGGTGGGGCAGGGGTCTTGCAGAGCCGCAGAAGTGTGGGCCAGCCCCATGCACCCTAAGGCCAGGTTCCTTCCCGACCTAGAGGCAGCTGAGACCGTTTTCACTTATCTTGCTTGAAAACTTCAGGCCTGGGTCCTGCAAAGGTGCTGCTTGAAACCTGATCCCTTTCCGCATGAAGGGCTGAAAGCTCTTACCCGTTGTGTGTTGACACTGACACCAATAAGCAGGAGATGCCCGACCCATCACCTGGAACTTGAGCACAAGAACCTGCTTTTACTTAGACCTTTCATTCAACTGAAAATGAGACCTTTGACCGGTCTGGCAACTGAAAAATTTCCCAAGCTATTGTTTTTAAGTTATGATGAAAACCAGTGTAAAACATGAAATAAATAAATGGTTTTATTTTTTGAAAACCATGAAAACAGTAAATAAATTAATTAAATTAAAATGTTAACAAAATAAAAAGTACCCATATTTTCATCCTAGCACGGTGTTTGCTTTTGTGCCTAGTATTTCCCTATGCACAGGTGGTTTATAGTTGCTCACGGGAAGTTTTCGTTATCTTCATTAAAGATCAAAGCAAAAGAACAGAGTCAGAAGCTGCGAGGAATCATGGATGTTGACGAGACCCCCAAAGAGAGATGTAGCTGTTCCTGATGTGCTGAAGTATCACTTTGATGCTGACCTTGGGGATCCTTGTCCCCGAGGTCTGTCCGGGAGGCAGTTTTATCCAACGGTTATGAATTTGGGCTTTGGATTCAAATTCTGGCTCTGCCACTTACTGGCCGTGTGCTTTGACAAGTTACCTAATCCCTCCCAGTCTTTACTTGCTCATCTGTAGAATGGGGATCATAGTAGTACCTATTTCATAGGGTGGAGAGGGTTAAAAGTAAAATGACGCATATGAAGTACTTAGCGACTGGAGTACAGAAAGACTCAATGAATGATGGTTAAGTAAAGTGCTTTTGGTGTTCTAGTAATTCTTCCTCCTGAGAGGAAGCACCTCATACACCAAGTTCATTTTTTTAACTGAGTAGTAGTGTAAGCACCACAGGGGTTAGGCTTCTGATGGGAGCCCAAAGAAAACCCTAAACTAATTTGAACCACCTGTAACATCAGGGTCAGAATTTCCCACAAAGCTGTGACAACTGCTTCCCGGCATTCTCCCTTGGTCTCTTTCCTTTGGACCATAGAAGCAGTTTTTTGTTTTTGTTTGTTTTAATTAACTTATTTATTTATTTTTGGCTGCGTTGGGTCTTCGCAGGCTTTCTGTAGCTGCAGCGAGCGGGGGCTACTGTTCGTTGCGGTGCGCGGGCTTCTCATTGCAGTGGCTTCTCTTGTTGCAGAGCACAGGCTGTAGGTGCGCAGGCTTCAGTAGTTGTGGCTCGCGGGCTCTAGAGCGCAGGCTCAGTAGTTGTGGCGCATGGGCTTAGCTGCTCTGCGGCATGTGGGATCTTCCTGGACCAGTGCTTGAACCCGTGTCCCCTGCATTGGCAGGCAGATTCTTAACCACTGCGCCACCAGGGAAGTCACGATAGGAGCAATTTAAAAACAACGTCATCATGGGGAATTCCCTGGCGGTCCAGTGGTTAGGACTCCACATTTCCACTGCAGGGGGCACGGGTTTGATTCCTGGTCGGGGAACTAAGGTTCTGCATGCCACATGGTGCAGCCAAAAAAAAACCCCCCAAAACATTGGCATCATGTGGTATAATACAGTGGAATATAACTCAGTCATTAAAAGGAATGAGGTACTGATACATGCTACAACATAGGTGAGCCTTGAAAACATCATGGTAGATGAAAGAAGCCAACCACGGGGGACCACATATTGTAGTCCATTGATATGAAATGTCCAAAATAGGGAAATCTCTAGAGACAGACAATGGATTAGTGGTTGTTGGTGAATGAGGGGGTTTGGAAAGAAATGGGGAGTGACTGCAAATGGGTACGGAGTTTCTTTTGGGGATGACGGAAAATTTCTATAATTAGATAGTGTTGATGGTTGCGCAACTCTGTAAATATACTAAAACCCACCAAAGTGTACACTTTAAAATGTGATAGGTGAATTATTTCTCAATAAAGCTATTATTAAAAAAAAAAAACCAACCAACCAGCGGTATAACTGCTTCCTGTTTTATGAACAACAAGCAAGGCTGCCTTGAATGAATGAATGGGCCACCAACCCTTGTGATCAAGCAGCTACCAAGCATTTATTGGGTTGTCCTGGGTGCCAAGGGCAGATGTAAAGAATCCTAAGTTGTGGTTCTTCCGTCAAGGAGCTTGAGAGGGTAAGAACAGAAATTCAGTGTGAGAAGACTTTGGTTCATTCACTGATTCCTTTACCACCCTCATTCGTTCAAGTATCTGTTGTGTTCTTACTGTATGCCAGGCAACCATTCTAAGTTCCAGAAATAGAGCAGTGTGTCAGAGCTTAAAGCTTGGTAGAATCAAATACAAAGATGGCGTCAGCTTTATAAAAGAAAAGCTGTTTTTTTTTAAAAAAAGCCAACCACTACTTAAGAAAAAAATTAAAGAGCTCAGGGGACCCAGAATAGCCAAAACAATCTTGAAAAAGAAGAACAAAGTTGGAGGACTTTCACTTCCCAGTTTCAAAATTTCAAAGCAGTAGTAGTCAAGACAATGTGGTACTGCCATAAGGATAGACATATAGATCAGTGGATCAAAACTGAGAGTTCACTATGTCAATTACATCTCAATAAAACTGGGGAAGAAAGAATGGGGAGTCCAGACATACCCATACTTTATAGTCACTTGATTTTTAACAAGGGTGCCAATGAGGGAAAGAGTAGACTTTTCAACAAATGGTGCTGGAATTTGATAGTGGATATCCACATGCAAAAGAATGAAGTTGGACCTCTACCTCATATCATATACAAAAATTAACTCAAAATGGATCAAATACCTAAATGTATGACCTAAAACTATAAAACTCTTAGAAGGAAACATAGGTGCGAATCTTTGTGACCTTGGATTTGGCAGTGGGCTTTTAGATATAATACCAAAACTACTAACAACAGAAGAAGAAAGTAGATAAGTTGCACTTCATCAAAATTAAAACCTTTTATGCTTCAAAAGTCACCATCAAGAAAATGAAAAGATAGTGAGACAGTGAGAATGTAACATCAGAAGTAAAATTAATAGATTTTAATTGATTCTGGAGGAGAATGTGTGAGGGTAACTGGGGTAAAGAATATTAGATAGTGGCTTAATGGTTTGGAATCTTGCCCATCATGGCCTCCTCCGTTGGTGCTGTATCTTGGTCTTGGCATACGGTCCCGTCATCTTTCTCTGTCCCACTGAGGTCCACCCCAATCACTGCACACATTGGTCTTGAGGAATATAACCACATCAAACCAGTTTACTCCTATCTGACCAAGAGGGACTTCTGTTAAAAACATCCCCCGGGTGGAAACAACACAGGTGTCCAGCAACAGATGAATGGATACACATACAATGGAGTATCATCCAGCCTCAAAAAGGAGTGAACTACTGATACAGGCTATAACATGGATGAATCTTTGAGACTATGCAAGGTGAAGTAAGCCAGATACAAAAGGACAAATACTGTATGATTCTGCTTACATGAAATATCTAGAATAGGCAAATTCATAGAGATAGAAAGTAGAATCGTGGTTGCCTGGGACTAGGGATAGGGGAAATGGGGAGTTAATGCTCAGTGGTTATAGAGGCTCTGTTTAGGATCATGAGAAATTTGGGGAATGGTGGTGATGGTTGTACAACGTTGTGAATGTACTTAGTGTCAGTGAACTGTACACTTAGAAATGGTTGCGGTGGAAAATTTTATGTGATGTATATTTTACCACAATTAAAGAACAAAATCCCCTGGGGAATCAGTGGAGCTCTGGACTAGCTGGAATTGGTGTCTGAGCTGATGGGGAAGGAACCCAAGGCATGGAATGGACCTCAGATGTAGGGTTTTCTCTGACTTGAAATGCTGTTTTTGTCTTTATGGATAACATAGCCATTTGTGGAAAAGGGTAAGAAATTAGAGAAAGATGGGTAGGGCTTGATACTTAAGTCCATACTTCCATTCTCCTATAGTCAGGAGTGAGCAGGACTGTGTGAAGCTGTCTGTCTAGGGACGCCCGGCTGGGAGAGGTTTCTCTTCCACCCTTCCAGGCGGGGCAGTGGTCCTACGGGGTCTGAGTGACTCCTTCTGGCCGAAAGCACAGCGCGGTGGGGCTGGACCCTGTTGAGAAGCAGGCAGAGCATGAGACTTCCCCGGAGCGCTTGAATCTGATGTGATACTGTTTCTCCCTAAACAGAAAAGGGAGATTTCATTGCCCTGGATCTTGGCGGGTCTTCCTTTCGAATTCTGCGGGTGCAAGTGAATCATGAGCAAAAACAGACTGTTCATATGGAGTCCGAGGTTTACGACACCCCGGAGAGCATCATGCACGGCAGTGGAAGCCAGGTGGGTCCCTGCTCCCTTCCGATCAGCCCCTGTGGCCCAAGCATCAGGCCCCAGGGTACCTCCAGGAGCCAGACCCCAAAGCACTGGGAGTCCATCATAGGCACGAGTGGAGGACTCCTGGGTGGAAGAGCGTGACTGCTTGAAGAGACCCCACCATGTGCGTGAACTGGTGGATGGGAGGGGGGCTGCTGGGACTTTCAGGTAAGGGGTGCGAAGAGGAGGTAAATGCATCAATTCCCTAAGGATCCAGGGGTTGGTTCCCCAGCAGAGGGGTAGCAGAGCCCATGGGTGAAAACCCTTCTTCCAAGCCATTGTCCTCACCCAGTTCACCAAAGGCCCAGGCCTCATAGGTTATGGCTGTCACCTAGTGGGGCAGCAGGAGTCTGAGCTCATAGCCCCAGGGCTATTATAAAGGGCTCCTGGCTACCTGATTTAATAGTCTTCTACGAGTCCTTGGCCCAGAAAGCACCGAGGGCAGGGCCTTGCCTGGAAAGTCACCGTCCCTTCCTCTCACACTTGTAACCCCTGCCAACGGAAGCGCTGCTTTCCTTTGCTGGTCGAGGCTGTGGGCATGCTCAGAAGGGCCTGTCCACCCTCCCTGCTTCCCCATGTGGTCGTGGTGGGTGATGGGCTGAAGGCTCACTGAGGACCCTGTGATCAGGGTGTGGGCAGCCCCCGGTCAGGTTTTCAGTCATTTCCGGGTCCTGTTCTACTCCTCACCTTCTCCTGCAGGTGTTCTGGCCGCTCCCATTTGAAGCTCGCCTCCCAAGTCATGGCTGTTGTCAGGATACGTATTATTCAGAGCTTGGCAAATATTTGCTTTAGGGAGGGTGTGTTCACGGCAAGGTTCATGACTAAGTTCTCCAGAAAACTTATTGTTTCTGGGCTGGACTTTGAGATGAGACCCAGAGCCTTCTCTTGGCTCCACTTTGTTCCTAAATTAACATGGGTAGGACCTGATGCAAGCTCTCTGCCTTTTCCTTCTACTAGAGAAAAGGGCTAATCCCGGCCTTTAACCCACTGCTGGCGGGTTGGGTTCAGAGCTTTTCAGACCATGTCACAGTGAGCACTGAAGGGGACACTGTCCCTAGGACAGGTGGGCCACTTTTCAGTCAGCCGCTGAAAGAGTGCATCACTCATCTGATGGACCTGCTGGGAGGTCCCCCTGCCTATCCCTCCATTACTGGGCTTCAGAGACTGGCTCATTCATCCAGTGTGTGCATGAAGGCTGCCAGCAAGTAGGTCTCCTCGTCCTGCCCAGTGGTTGCTGCGTTGCTCCTTTTTGCAGGTGGCCAGCAGCCTCTGGTTGGCATCCTGCTCTCTCCATTTGCCAAAAGTACTGACCTGTCACTGTGTTCCCCGTGGTCTTTGGGTCGAGCCACCTCTGCCTCTTGCTTCACCATTGGGACTCACACCCTGTGCTGCAGACATTCCTGTGTGCTTTGGCCTAACCTTTTCGGAGCAGGGTTTATAAATTAAGGGGATGCCTCCCACCTCAGGTGCGCACTTACTGCGTCACTTCCACAGTGACTTTCTTCTTCTTTTTTTTTTTTGCCACGTTGGGGCACATGGGATCTTAGTTCCCCAACCAGAGATCGAACCCATGCCCCCTGCAGTGGAAGCGCGGAGTCCTAACCACTTGGCCACCAGGGAAGCCCTGTGACTTTCTTCTTATTGCTGCCCCTGGGACCTTGACTCTCCCAGCCTCTGTCCCCATCTTCCCAGCCCCAGGATCACCTTGTTTCCTGCTGTTTCTTCCTCTGCCCCTTTCAAGCAGTCTGCAGAGAAAACATGGTGATGATAATGATGGTGATAACGATAATGTTATATCGTCACAGCAAAATCTTACATAGAGCTTGTTATGTATGTCACTGATCTAAGCACTTCATTTGGATTAACTCATTTAATCATCACAACAACCCTATGGGGTAGGTATTATTATTCCCATTTCACAGACGAGAAAGTTGAGGCTTAGATGTTAAGTAACCAGCCCCTTGGGTCACACAGCACATAAGCGATAGAGCTAGGATTTGAACCCAGGCAGTCTGGCTCCAGATGTTTCAGTTTTAACAACATGGGACACTCATAGGCTGGGTTTTGTCTTTGTTTTTAATAATTAATAAATTAATTTATATTTTTATTAAAAATGTTTGATGGTGTGGAAATGTGAGGGCTTTGGGTAAGGAGGAAGGTCCAAGTGATTGAGGGAGAAGCTTAGCAGTTGAAAAATAGGGGTGAAACCATAACCTCTTGTCTAGAAGTTTGGTGTGAGATTAGCAATAAATATTGGTGGTCCATTTTTCTGAGATCTCTTATCGACCTATCGAATATTCTAGTAAACCAAGGGCCCCATTTTGCCCATGAAGCAACTCGTACTTACAGACTGTGAATTGTGCTGAATTCTTGGGGTTGTGATCTCGTCTTCTGTAATGTACAGGAATTTTTGCTAGATTTTTAAACCTTTTATTCAAAATAATTTTAAACTTACAGAAAAGCTTTAAGATAAGCACAAAGAGCTTTTTATACCCTTTATCCAGATTTCCCAATAAACTATTTGCTTTATCCTCCTTTCTCTCTCTACACAAGCACACACACACAGACACACACACACACACACGCAGACACACACAGACACACAAGGTGTCTCGAAAGTTTCAGTGCAATTTTAAGCTTTAATCATTTCAGAAGCATAAATGCAACCTTCTTAAAACATCACTTATTTAGTTTTGGGAATTTTGAATACTAAATAAATAATTTAAATTTATTTAAATTAAATAAATATACATGTTGTCAGGAAAGAAAAAAAAAAGTTTTTTAGACACTAAAATTTTGCGTGCCGAGAGGCTGGGTAACTTCCCTTTCTGGCTGGTCACAGACGTGGGTTAGCCTGGGGGAACGCCCCTGGGTTAGGGACATTTCCTTAGCAGAGCACTAAGGGGTGGGTGTGTTTGGCTTGAATGGGGGCGGGGGGGCTGCTTCCAGTGCCCCAGCCCTGTGAATCCGCCCTGTGAATCCACTTCTGCCGCTGAGCTCTCCCTGCCTCTTCCTGCCCGCAGCCTGCCTTCCTTCCTTCCACCCAGCGGGCTCTCTTGAGGGCCTGGGAGCCTGGAGCTTCTGAATGCAGATGACGTGGGGCGAGCTGATGGGCTTAGTAATGGGTTTATATCGCTCAGAAATGTAGGTCGCAGGAAGTTTAGCCGGGCTTCTCCGGAGAAGGTGGTCATGTGTCTCCTTAGTCAGTTGCCGCTGTAGCCATGACCTGAGTAATCGTGACTCAGGGACAGAGACTCCCAAGTCAAAACTGACAATTTTTCATTTACCTTGGCAGGAAAGTCAGACTGTTAGAGCTGGGTCAAGGACACCTGGGGAAGGATGGGGATAGGTCTCTGAAGGAGACCCTGCACAGTGGCTGTGAGGGCGGCAGTGATCCCCCAGGCTGCAGAGGCCCCCGTCCCCCAGCCTGACCCCGCTCTGGCCCGGCCCTTGACTGGACTCCTCCTATACAATTTATCTGACGTTTTATTTTAGTTTCCTCTACCCCCTCAATCTGTCAGGGAGCCCTGGCAGATTGGCCAGGAGTGAATGAACCATGGTCTCGGTGAAGACGCCTCCTCTTCTCCCTTTGAACTACAGCCCTGGTCCGGGAGAAGGAGTGGGTGCTGCTGTGGTCTAGTTTTGTTTTGTTTTTGAATTCAGGTAGGAATCAGAAAGCTGTGGATTCTGGCAGGTGGTCCTTGTGCCCTTCCCCCACTCCTCCCTGGGCTGGTCCCTTATTCCTCCATAGCCCTTTATCCAAAACATACCCACACAGACTGGGGACCAGCCCCCGCCCGTGTTTCTCCCCAAATCCCTTTAGATGCGGAGGGAAGAGGAGAGGGGAGGGGACCTGCCCCCTCCTCAGGCATCTGGGAGAGACGTACCCCCGTGGGCTTCACTCTTTACTGTGGGCTCTCTCCCTGACACTTTTGTTAAAATCAAGCCTGAATAAAACTATAAGTTTAATATGGGGGGGAAAAAAAGGATACCCTGCAAGTAAAGCCTTCAGGCAGATGACCTTGTCTGGGAACGTGGGCTGGGGTTGCTTCCTGTGACCGTGCGGTTTGGCTCTGCCAACACTGCCTTCTCTGGGCTTCAAGAAGCTCCATTAGGGCTTCCCTGGTGGCGCAGTGGTTGACAGTCCGCCTGCCGATGCAGGGGACACGGGTACGTGCCCCGGTCCAGGAAGATCCCACATGCCGTGGAGCAGCTAGGCCCGTGAGCCATGGCTGCTGAGCCTGCGCGTTCGGAGCCTGTTCTCCGCAACGGGAGAGGCCACAACAGTGAGAGGCCCGCATACCGAAAAAAAAAAAAAAAAAAAAAAAAGAAGCTCCATTAGCTGTGTCAATCCCATATACAAGGGAGGTCTAATGGTCTGTGTTAGACGACAGCCATGTGAAAAAAACCAGAGGTTACCTGGACTGTGGCATGGTTGCTGAAAGAGCATATATATGCTTTGGTTACATTAATAGAGGCATAGAGAGAAGGGAAAGGGAGGTTCTTAGTTCAACTAAGCTTTCCTCTTGGTCAGAACACATATAAAATATTATATTCAGTTCTGGATACATTTTAGAGAAGAGGGGAGGTATTGGAGAGATCTAATAGGTTGCCTTAGAGGTGGTGAGCGTCCCGTCATTGACAGTATTCACGCAGAGGCTAGGGAAACAGTGTTCTGGGTTCTTTCTGGTGGAGTCTAAGATATGTATACATATCCCGGCCACATGTTGTGGAGCTGGCAAACTTAAATTGCAATCCACTAAATAAATTGTGGTATAGTCACACCATAGAATACTGTGCAGCAGTGAGAATCAGCAGTCTACAGAGACACACAGCGTGGATGACACACACATAGTGTAGAGGAAAAGAAGGCAGACACCAACGAGTGCACCCTGTTGTTCCATTTATACGTAGTAGACAACCAGGCCAAACTAATCGAGGGTGGTGGAAGTCAGAGTGGCTGCCGATTGCCCTTGGGTTGGGTGGCAGCAACAGTGGCTGCACGAGGTGGGTGTCTGGGTGCTGATAACATTGTGTTTCTCCATCTGGATGCTGGTGACACAGGTGGGTGCAGCTTGTGAGAACCCAGTGAACCCTATACTTAGGATGTCTGCACCTTTTTGCATGCATATTATACTTGAGTAAAAAATAAAAATTTGTTAACCTGAAGATTCTGAAATCACGCAAGTGGGCTAGAGGCTAGGAATATATATGTATTCTGCGGAGCTTCTGGAATTGACAGAGTGAGGGAGATAGAGATGGAGATAGAGATACAGAGAAGGGGCCAAATGGCCACTCCACCTGGGTGGCTGCTGGTGATCCATGGCCTGTGTGTTATGGAGGATGAGCTGATTTTCTCTTATTTTTACATTTCCTGAGTACCCAGATAATACATCTTAGTGACCACCGAGAGGCCAGTTCTGTGTGAAGCCTTTAAAAGGCTTCCTAAGCCGTGGTGGCCCATGAAGCAGGCTCTTTTCAAGGGACTCTTCTTTGCTAGTCACACACAGCATGGCTTTTCTTTTTATTCTGGCCGTGCTGTGAGGCATGCAGGATCTTAGTTCCCCCACCAGGGATTGAACCTGTGCTCCCTGCAGTGGAAGTCCCCAGCATGGCTTTTCATGCAGGGCCACTGGGTGCCTTGGGTATGGGCAGCTGGGGTAGCCGTGCTCCTCTCTGTGTGGGGCAGAGAATTGTTCACATTTTTCCTGAAACGCTAAGTCCCCTTCCTCCCTCCTGACTGTTCTCTTGTGCTTCCTCCAGCTTTTTGATCATGTCGCTGAGTGCCTGGGAGACTTCATGGAGAAAAAAAAAATCAAAGACAAGAAATTACCTGTCGGATTCACGTTTTCTTTCCCTTGTCGGCAATCCAAAATAGACGAGGTAAGACATTCTGGGATTATAATGCTCCACAGAAGCCCCATAGGGGAAATGCTAACGAACCCTTTCCCTTGACTACTTTTCCCTTTTGCTTACAGGATGGCTTGTGTATCTTGTATTTTTTAGAAATATTTGTAGAAATTAATGTAAGGTCATGATAATCATGTTTATTTTTTAATTGCTTTAATTATATATGTATTTTTGGAGACGAATCTTTTTTTTTTTTTTTTTTGCGGTACGCGGGCCTCTCACTGTTGTGGCCTCTCCCGTTGCGGAGCACAGGCTCCGGACGCACAGGCTCAGTGGCCATGGCTCATGGGCCCAGCCGCTCTGCGGCATGTGGGATCTTCCCGGACCGGGGCACGAACCCGTGTCCCCTGCATCGGCAGGCGGACTCTCAACGACTGCGCCACCAGGGAAGCCCGAGGGGACCATTTCTTAAACTCAAGCAAGGGAAGGAAAACAAAGTAGGTTTAGTGACCTTTCACAAGGCCTGTTGTTGGTACAAGTTTCCCTTGCTTTTGAGAACTGAGGCTTGATAGCCACACTCCCTGGGCAGAGACAGGGTGAGACACCCCTCCTCCCACAAGGAGAGGTGGGAGATGGCCTGGGAAGCGACAATGCTGGCTGTATGCTTGTTCATCAGTGGCTGTGGCCCGAGTGCCATCCCTGTGTGGGCTGGGCTAGGCCCTGGGAAAGAGCTGCAAGCAGACGTGGCCTGTCCCCCAGAGGTGCAGTCTTTCAGGGAAGGAGGCATTACAGAAGTGGAGAGGGAACGTCCTCAGGGGCACAAGAGCCCCCGCAGGGCAGGGCAGATGTGCCTGGCAGAGAATGAGTCAAAAGTGCGCCCCCCACCTGCCAGCCTTGATTCCCATCCGGAGAGGGCTTCCTAAACTGGGCATGCTGCCTGCCAGGAAGCCAGTGGGTCACAGGCTTTAATTATCCATCTGGAGACCTTTGCCCACTCCTCAAGGCTGCCCGGGACCTTCAAAGTTGTCCAAATCTAGACCAGCTGCCTTTTTCCACAGATGAGCAAAGTGGGCCTCAGGGGAGTTGGGGAAACGGCCCACAAGGAAATGGGCAGAAGTGGTGGGAATAGGATAAATCTACTGATTTCCAATCCACATTCTTTCCACAATACCATGTTCTCTGAGGCTTTTGGGGGCCTGAGGGTTGAAGGGAAGAAAACAGAGTATCCAGGGGCTTTTGGAATGCCTGGCTCGGCTGCAGGCTGCTGCTCGCCCTTCCCGGTGCATCCTGCAGGCTGTGTGGCTTTCAGAGCGCGGGGCAGCCCAGTGTGGACAAGCTTCCCATCGCTGTGTCCCCCCGGAGGCTACAGGGCCTGAACTGCAGCCCCTCCCAACCCTGCCGCATTTATAGTGACTTCCTCCATTTGGAGAAAAAGTCAAGTAGGACAATTATTTTTCTTTTCTAGTATCCTTGATTAAAAAAAAAAATACAGGGCTTCCCTGGTGGCGCAGTGGTTGAGAGTCCACCTGCCGATTCAGGGGACACGGGTTCGTGCCCCGGTCTGGGAAGATCCCACATGCCGTGGAGCGGCTGGGCCCGTGAGCCATGGCCGCTGAGCCTGCGCGTCCGGAGCCTGTTCTCCGCAACGGGAGAGGCCACAACAGTGAGAGGCCCGCGTACCGCAAAAAAAAAAAAAAAAATACAGATGCAATATGTAAAACTATTGAAATAATATAAAGGTGTAAAGCAAAAAGTAAAAATTCCTACCCTTCTACATTCCCAAGTGAATAACCATTGGATGTCTGTCCTTAATGTTTATCCATTAATATACACACAGAGATGGATCATATTGTATAAATTGCAGTGTCACCGCTTACAAATGGCGGTTAAGTTCCAAACTTGGGGAAGAGGCATGAATCATACATAGTCAGTGTTATCCTTTAATCTCAGGACGTGGCTCTTAGAAGTTCAGCAGCCAAAAATTATCTTAGCATTTTGTTTCTGTTCCCAATTTGCCTCTGACAAAAGTTCCTTGGGGCTGTGGAAACCAAGGTCTGGTTTGAAAGCGCAGAAAGGTGATCAGGTAATAACGGCATTTCTCTTGTTCTCTTTTTAAATGAAGTCTGGCTGTGTGCAGTTGACATCAGTTAGATTTGTGTGCCATGTGACACCACGGCACTGGCCAGCCACTGGCTGTATTTGAGGATGAACTGCAGGTTTTTTCCCCATGGCAGCCCCCAGAGAAATCCATTGTGTGGATGGATAAACAGGAGATGGGACAGAGTCTGGCTCTGTTACCCAGTGTGATCTGGAGTGAACCTCTTGTCCCCTCTGGGCCTCCGCTTCTGTCACTGTCCTTGAGCAGACCCCCAAGGGATCTGGGGGTTCCGGGGGCCTCCCAGCCCTCTTCCAACCCCATCTGCTCTCCTTTGCAGGCCATCCTGATCACCTGGACAAAGAGATTTAAAGCAAGTGGAGTGGAGGGAACGGATGTGGTGAAGCTGCTTGAGAAAGCCATCAAAAAGCACGGGGTAACTTCTCACTGGCCACTTGCCTTGACTACCCGGAGGTGGGGGGGGTGTGGGGAGAAGGCTGTGTGACCAAGGCTCTTTCAGGGGACAGTAGTGCATGGCCTGAGCCATCACATGGTGGGGGGGAGGGCAGTCCTTGAAGACCCAGGCAGGTGAGTGGTGAGAGTTCTCGGTCTGGAAGGTCGGGGCTGGTTCAAAGCAGAGCTGTCCGAGGTGCTGCCCCAAAGAGCCAAGCCCTTGGGCAGGGGATGGCCTCCTTCCAACAGGAGGGCAGCTGTGCAGGGGGCTGGCATGGTCGAGTGCAGCCTGCCGGTGTTGCATCAAGTGCAGAAAGAACATGGATGCAGTGGGGTGGTTTGCACAGGGCTGTGGCTCTGTGAGTAAAGTCCATTCTGAAAAGAATCTTAAGCCAGATAATGAAGGGCACCTTGCCGTCTCCACAGCGTGACCACTGCGCTCTAATCCAGTGAATTTGAGTGCCAGCAGTAATGAAAGCAGCACCGCCCACGGGGGCAGTGGCGGCTGTGAAAATAGGAGCCCTCCCACCAGGCTGTCTTGAAGCTTGTGATCTCTGCTCCACGTGTGTGTGGACGGTGACACCCCCTTTTCTACCCCAAGGACTATGACGCCAACGTTGTGGCTGTGGTGAACGACACTGTGGGGACCATGATGACCTGTGGCTACGACGACCAGCAGTGTGAAGTCGGCCTCATCATTGGTAACGCCCACCGTGTCCTCGTCCCTTCCTGAAGCCGGTGTTTCCAGACGGCACCGCCTCCTCTCTCATGACTTCGTGAGGTCACAGCTTCTGATCTGGTCTCTCTCTCCAAGGCACGGGCACCAACGCGTGCTACATGGAGGAACTGAGGCACATCGACCTGGTGGAAGGCGACGAAGGGAGGATGTGCATCAACACCGAGTGGGGGGCCTTCGGGGACGACGGGGCCCTGGAGGACATCCGCACCGAGTTTGACCGGGAGATTGACCGGGGCTCACTCAACCCCGGGAAGCAGCTGTGAGTCCCACCCTTTCTAACTAGTCATATAGAGGACTTAGGGGACACTTAACGGAAGGTTTGGGGTGGGAGGTGAGAGGGGCAGGAAGCCAGGTGATCAGAAAAGGAAAAGCCCATCAAGTGTGTGTTGTCTCTCACTTCTTTGGAGAGATACACAGCTGTGAGTTCTGCAGCTTTAAAATCGTATTTTATTTTATTTTTATTTTTAAATTTTTTTTGGCCACACGGAGCGGGTTGTGGGGTCTTAGTTCCCCGACCAGGGATCAAAAAGCATATTTTAAATGATTTTCTCTTTGTTTAATTACACTGTTATTGTGTCCTTGTAAAACATTTTGAAAATTAAAAGCACAGAGTCATTAGCACAAAGCTAAGGTTTAAAAGCGTTTCCATATGCTGTCCTCGCTAGGGTTGCTGTTCAGGGTGGGAGAGGCCATCCGTTCATTCAGCACACATTTCTTGAACACTTAGGATGTGCCAGCTCTGTGCTAGGCTCCAGGGATACAAAGTAGCACCTTCCCTTCTACGACTTAAGGTCTAGTTGGGGAGGGAAGTCACACATGCAAATACCTGTCATGCAGAGGAGTGCGTGAGAGCCATGTGAGTCGTGCAGACCTTGGTGAGACCTTCTTCCATGTCACGTATAGGCAGATGGGTCAGAGCTGATAAAGAACATCACATCAGACTTCTGGGGCAAGTGGGTTTTGGCCTTGGGGAACTCTGGCTACAGAAGTATGAGAGATATTATTCAGGCTGGTGTGGGCATTGCTTCCTTTGAGCTACTTGTTTCCTGAAGTGCACACTCATATTTCTCTGTGATGCTAGCGTGCTGCCAGCTCTCTTTGATCGACCTCCCAGCAGCCTTATCCTGGAGTTGGATGCTGTCAGCCCTCTGGGAGATGTTCATTGACCCTCTTGGCTTAACAGCCCTTATCCTATGTCAGAGAGATGCTGTCAGGGAGTTGATTTGTCATTTGGAAACCTGTTTTACCTATTACCCAGGCTGGCGGCTGGGCTTTCCACCTGAGTTAATGGAATTGCGTAAATGACCGGCCCCCCCTCCACTGGGAGTTGTGGTAGTGAATAAATGAGGTCTCTCACTGAGAGACTCCTGAGTTCCTAGGCGCAGCGTTGAATATCTGCTTTGCATGCCGAAGCACCAACCAGCTTGGTAATAAAGAGCCCCAGCTCTGATAGCCAAAGGTTTTTTCCCCTCAATCTATTGACCTAACCCCCAATTCTAAAACCTGACCCCAGCTGACATGAAACTATTTACTGCACCTGCTTATACATGTCAGTGGAGATCTATGCTTGATTATACTACTGCCTCAGGCCCCTCTGGGTTTATTCTGTACTCTGTGGCATATGTAACATATTACATCTCTAAAATCCTCAAATGTCCACGTTCCCAAGCACATATGACCCCAGGGGTTTCAGATAAGAAATTACGTACCTGTAGTTACTATCAATCACTTAATCAGAAGTCACCCTTCTTAGCAGAGCAGGTAGGGCAGTTACCTGTGATAACTGAGCAGATATGGCCCAGGCCCTTGTCTGTTTCCTTAGCCTCAATGTAGGGATCCTACATGGCTTGGGTGGAAACCTGGATTCTCTGCCCTCCTTTTTTTTTTTTTCTTTCTTGCGGTACGCGGGCCTCTCACTGCTGTGGCCTCTCCTGTTGCGGAGCACAGGCTCCGGACGCGCAGGCTCAGTGGCCATGGCTCACGGGCCCAGCCGCTCCGCGGCATGTGGGATCTTCCCGGACCGGGGCATGAACCCGTGTCCCCTGCATCGGCAGGCGGACTCTCAACCACTGCGCCACAGAGAAGCCCCTCTGCCCTCCATTTTGACGTAGTTCTGAATTTCTCTAAAGGGCTGAACCATATCCTCAGGCTGAACTGTGAACTGGGCTCACAGTTGGCTTGCAATAAACATTCTTGGAATGGTGTATGAATAGGGGATGGATGCAAGGATGGGTGGATGGATGGATGGGGGAGTGGAAGATGGATGGTGGATGAGAGGTGTGGCTGAGTGACTGGGAAATGGGTGGCTGGCTAAACAGGTAAATGGATAAAAGAGTAGGAAGGGTGGGGTAAAGTCCATCTCCAATATGCTTCCCTGCTTACTGATTACCATAGGTCAGGTCTTGGTAGGAACAGTTCCAAAGAGATGACAGATGCTTGAGTTGTATCATATATTCCTAGAACTAGGCTATTGGCCAGAGAGTGCTTTGCCAAAGTAAATTTACCTGGTCTCTTAGATTTCTGCCTGATTTTGGGGGTCTTCCCTATGTCTTCTGTGCAATGCCAAGTTCTTCAAAGCCCTTTTGTTTTCCAAGGGAAAGGTGTTTGCTTCATTTGACTGATGGGGAAATTAAGGCACTAGGCTACGGGGATAGGGCAAAGCTGGCCCAAGGCTCTTTGTTGAGGTTTAATCTGGGTTAAGTTTGGGGTTGTCTGTCCTGTTGGAAAGTACATGTTTTGCATAGTGAGCTTCCAGAATGTCTAAGAGGCATCTCATCATTTATGAACAAAAATCATCAAGGATGGTCTAGAG
Source organism: Monodon monoceros (assembly GCF_005190385.1). Classification (NCBI taxonomy): domain Eukaryota; kingdom Metazoa; phylum Chordata; class Mammalia; order Artiodactyla; family Monodontidae; genus Monodon; species Monodon monoceros. The sequence continues at coordinate 20,045,054 of NW_021703781.1, forward strand.
GAATGTTTTTCTTTCTTTTTTTTTTTTTCAGGAATAGATTTTTTTATTTTAATTTTTTAACATTTTAAAAACTTATAGTACATGCTTCTTTATGTATTTAGGCTTTCTGCTTCTTATGATAATTTTCTTTATTTATTTTGTAACCCAAGTATATCTTAGGTCCTGGTCTATGTAATTAAGTCTATGTAAGTCTCTAAGTTCAGATTCTGTTTCTATCATACATTTAGTTTTGGCATCTGATGTATTGATTAGCCCCTTTAAGCCTCAGTTCATTTATCTTTAAAATGAATAGAAATAATACAATTATATCATATGGATGTTTGGGGATCAAATCATATAAGGAATGTAAAACATTTAGCAATACCTGGTATCTGGTAAGCATTGACAAACTATTACCAAGTTATTGTTACATAAATAGTTTATCCTGAGCCATCTTGATCAATGGCACCACTGCTCAAATAGGAAGGTAACCCCCAAACAAATAATCTATATCAACATCTGTTTCTCTGCCTTTGACACTATTTAAAAAATATTTACCAAGGGCATACTATCCTCAAGGTCCTGCTCTAGGCACTGTGGATATGGAAGTGACAAAATAGACTGAAAGGAATGAAAACCAAAACACACATACAACGCGTTTTCATGGAGCTTTCATTCTATTAACCTTTTAGAGAAATGTTTTTCTTTTCTTTCTTTTATTTTTTTTTTTGGCCGTGCCACATGTCGTGCAGGATCTTAGTTCCCCGACCAGGGATTGAACCTATGCCCCCCTGCAGTGGAAGCATGGAGTCCTAACCACTGGATCGCTAGGGAAGTCCCCTAGAGGAATGTTTTTCATTAGAATTACATTAAAAAAAAATAATTTTTTTTAAAAAGGGGAATTCCCTGGTGGTCCCGTGGTTAGGATTCTGTGCTTTCACTGCTGGGGCCCCAGGTTCAATCCCTGGTCGTGGAACTAAGATCCCACAAGCCACGTGGTGCGGCCAAAAAAATAAAAATAAAATAAAATAATAAAGAAGAATTACATAGAGCCCTTTAAAAAGCATACTGTTGCCCAGGCATCCTCCCACCCTACCGACCTTCCCTCCCAATTCTGATTCATTTGGCCTGGGCTGAGGCCTGTCTTCAGGAGCCTAAAAGTGATTCCAGTTTTTAACCGGGGTTGAAAACATAGGTGTATTAGCTCTTTGTAAAGGCTCTGTGTCCAGGTGGGCTCTAGCCCACTATGCACCCTCATCTGTTTTGACTGAAGTTTGCATTTACTGAGTACTGACCATACATGGCTGACAGGAGGGGTAGTGGCACAGTGGCTCCTGCCTTCATTGGTGATGGCTGCTTCAGGACCACGGGGGAATGGCCCTGAGTATTCAGGAACCCCACCCTAGCCCCCAAGCTAGAAGGTCTCTCTCTAAAAAGGATCAGACATGGCCTTCCTCCCTGTCGCCCTCCGTCCTGGGCCTTTGTTGTTTTGGTCCCATACCTGTCTCCTACTGCAGATGTCAGCCCTACCTTCTTTCGTTTTAAATTCCCTGTCTCCTCTTCCTGTCTTCTTGGGCCTCTGGCTCTTCTTCTCTGTTTTGTCTGGAATTCTGAATCCCATTTCCCTGTGATTCCTTCTCACATCTTTCGAAACAAAGGAGACACCACCCCACAAAACAGCAGTAGCAGTGATCATAACAGCAGGAAGGTTTGGTCTGGAAAATTCTTTGGCCTGAATGGTGGTGGAGTAACTCCACTTCTTTTCAAGTCGTCCCCCAAACACCTGCTTACTTACTGTGGCTCTGCCTGCTGCATGGAATCTCTCGGCAGCTCTAATCCTCATTAGGTGGCCACGGACCTCACCCTCCTTCTCTGTCCCTGCGCTGCCTGTCGGGGCAGACCCTGGCTGCCAAGGGAACTCCTGATCGGCGTGCAAGTCCTTGCTTTCCTGTCTGAATATGGTCCCCCCCCGCTTCCCAGTCTCCCCCAGGCCTGTGCCCACCATCAGGCAGTGAGGTTGCAACACCGTGGTGCTGCCCACCGGCCTGTGGTTGTAGGCACCTGACTGCTGAGAAGCGGATCACGACTTGCTTGGTTTCACTGGAGGCTCATGAGAAGTGCTGTTTCCTCATTCTGCTGCTCTGACAGGGACTCTGGGGACTGAGAAAGGACAGGCTCCTGGCCTCGGGCTTCCTTTATCTGGAAAGGGGGATGGCAGTATCTATGTGTCTAAGAGACCATCGTGTAGAAAGGGGAGCAGATCATTCTGAATGTCTCCAGATGGCAGAGCAAAAAGCAGTGGGTAGAGGGGTGTCAGGCAAGGAGGCTGATTTTTGTACATCTGAAGGGGGAAGAACCTGCCTATTGTCATGCTTGCCCAACAGGGGGGCAGACTACCTAGAGGAAGTGAGCTGGAGGTGGACAAGCACAGGCTGGGTTAGGGGTGGGGCTGGTGGCTGCTAGCGCGACAGTAATACAGGTAACATTCAACGATACTGTGTCTATGAGAGAGGCAGAACAGCACAGTGATTAGAGCATAGAATCTGGGTCTGGATTCAACTGGATTAAAAATGTGGATTTGCCACTTATCAGCCCTGTGACGATGGGCCTCTCTATGCCTCAGTTTTCTTTTTTTTTTGCGGTACGCGGGCCTCTCGCTGTTGTGGCCTCTCCCGTTGCGGAGCACAGGCTCCGGACGCGCAGGCTCAGCGGCCATGGCTCACGGGCCCAGCCGCTCCGCGGCATGTGGGATCTTCCCGGACCGGGGCACGAACCCGTGTCCCCTGCATCGGCACCACCAGGGAAGCCCCCTCAGTTTTCTTTTTTTTTAAATTTTCTGTAAACATGTTATGAATACTTTTTTTTGAATTGTATTTAATTTATCTTTTTATACAGCAGGTTCTTATTAGTTATCTGTTTTATACATGTTAATGTATAGATGTCAATCCCAGTCTCCCAGTTCATCCTACTATGCCTCAGCTTTCTTATCTGTGGAATGGGGATAATGATAATGTCTGTCTCATAGGGTTGTAATGAGGATGAAACAAGTTAATACATATAAGGTGCTTAGTTAAGTATGAGACACATAGCCAGGGCCACAGCACTCATTAATCAGGCACCGTGGCACTTTACCTGTTTCAATCCCTATCCTCCATACAACAACCTTAAGGGTAGGCCCTGCCACGAGGCCCATTAAACAGGTAAAGAAACTGAGGCCCAGAGAGGTAAGTAACACAGTAAGTGTCAGGGCTGGGGTTAAGCCCAGGCAGTCTGGCTCCTTTCTGCTCTGAGTCTCCAGATTAGGCTGCACACAGACTGTTCCCACAGGTGTTTGGGGCAGCAACTGGGCAGGGCAGCTAGGACTCAGAAGGGTGCTCTCCTGCCAGGGACCCTCAACACAGCTGTGGCTGGGGAGGTCCTGTCTGGTCCTGTCCAGAGCAGAACAATGAGAACTAGTGTTTCTCTGCACCTTGTTTTGGGGCTAGGGAGGGCCGTGTGCTCAGGTCCCAGCAGCATCCCTGGCTCCTGGGTCTGGCTCTGAATGGCACAGATTGTTTTGCTGTGTCACGGCCAGCTCTGGGTGTGCCAGCTGGGCTCCCTCAGAGGAGAGGCTGGCTGCCCGGATGTGGACCTGCCTCTTATCTGTCCTGCTCAGGGCTTCCTCCTGGCCCTTGGTCAGCCAGGATTCGGGACCTGGATCTGGCTCAGATATGTCATCGAGCCCCAGTCCCTGGCGGCCTCTCGCCTGCAGTGTTGGGCTCAAAATGCTGTTGCAGCCACAGAGCCCACACCTCCCACCACACCTCCCAAGGGAGGCAGGAGAGCGGATCCACTGGGACTGGCCTGTGGCTGAATGTGGCCGGAGCAGTAGGATGAGCTGACTGGTTTTAAGCTACTTGGAGCCCTCTCCTGGAGTGTAGGGGCCCATCACTGGGGAAGGAGTGAGTTCCCCAAAGCACATTCCTGGTCCTTTTGGCTGGAGAAGATCATGGATGCCAGGGAGGTGACCAGCGACAGAGGTCCCATGGGGAAAGGCTGAATTTCAGCCCTGTCATCTTCCCTCGGGGAAGACATTTTCCCTTTCTGAGCTGGGAAATGGAGAGAATACTTCCTGGCCACCTTCCCACAGGAATTGGAGAGCTCCCTGATAGGGTGATGAAAATGAAAGCCCTTTAAAAAGTACAGCATTGGGAATTCCCTGGTGGTCCAGTGGTTAGGACTCTGCGCTTACACTGCTGGGGCCCGTGTTCAATCCCTGGCCGGGGAACTGAGATCCTGAAAGCCGTGTGGAATGGCCACAAAAAAATAAATAAATAAATAAATAAATAAATAAATAAATAAATAAATAAATATATATTTATAACTAAAAATAAGATAAAATAAAATAAAAAGTAAGGCATAAAGTTTTATAAGAGATGATCATATTCTGCTCATTTCTGTCTGGGGGCCTTCTCGTCAACCCCAATCTAAATCCTTATGTTTCCCCGCCTCCAGGTAGCCTTCCCTGCCGGCCCCTGCCCCTTGGTGCTCTCCTCCTGTTTCCTACCCTGGGGGTGGGGGTGGGGTCTGGATGACCCCTGTTCCCCTGCTGTGTGCTCGCTGTTTGATCACACAAGTGCGTGGTCTTGCCTGCCAGTGAGAATGTGAGCTTGTGAGGGGTTGGGCCGTGCCTTCCTCTCCTTTTGTGTCTCTCTCACCCTTTAAGAGCTGCCCCACTGGTGGGTACGTAAGAATGACTGACAAGTGCCTGGACGCTTTTCTCCTGCAGGTTTGAGAAGATGGTCAGTGGCATGTACATGGGCGAGCTGGTCCGATTGATCCTAGTCAAGATGGCCAAGGAGGGCCTTTTATTTGAAGGGCGGATCACCCCGGAGCTGCTCACCAGAGGGAAGTTTAACACCAGTGATGTGTCAGCCATTGAAAAGTAGGTGCCTCCCCTCAAGGCTTTCTGGGGGTGTGGGGCAGAGAAGAACGACAGGTCCCTTGTTACCACTTAAGTCCTGGTTTGCTGGGCTTCTCAAGAGTGTCAGGGCTTTCTGGGCCAGTCTCCCCTCTCTCTTAGCTCACCCATCCTGGGCTGCTCTCCCTGCGGGCACCTGGTGGCATTAAAGAGCCATTTAGTTAGCAGCAAATCACACACACACACACACACACACACACACACACACACACACACACACACACACACACACACACACACACACACACACACACACACACACCCCTACCTGATTAGAATCCTGTTGGTGAACAGGAGCTGACTGAGCCCAGGTTCGGTTAATTCCCCCTTGGGATATCAGGACCTTCTCCAGACAATGTTCCAGGGAAACATAGTGACCTAAAGATCATTAGGTGTTCCCTGAAAAAAGGGTTCTGTGACCAATAGGATTGGAAAATACTTAGAGAAGTACAGTATTCATTAGCATATTAAAGAAAACCCAGTTCACCTTGGGTAACTGGTCATTTCCCAAATTTCCCTTGTGCCTGAAACACCCTCTGCCTCCTCCCGCCCCACTCTGTCTCGGCCCCCACATTCTCTCACTTGTTCACCGCCACAGGTGTTCCCTGGCACAAGTTTGAGAGACATTGGTTAACAGATGAGATAGGACAGATAGACATAGAAGGATAGTCCAGCCAGCCCCCTGGCTGCTACCTTTTGGCCTCAACATAAGAAACCCAGACTTCTCTGCCTCGACAGTTATTTGCAGGCCTTGGGTGAACTTGATGCCAGGCAGTTTGGTGTAGTCAGGCGGCTCCACATCTGAAGGGCTCCTGTCCTGTGGCCAGTTCCGTGCGCCACCAGGTTCTATTCCTGGTTCAGGAGACTCCACGTAGCCGTGTGAGGCCACCTGTTTTTTTTGTTTGTTTGTTTTGTTTTTTGCGGTACGCGGGCCTCTCACTGTTGTGGCCTCTCCCGTTGCGGAGCACAGGCTCTGGACGCACAGGCTCAGCGGCCATGGCTCCGCGGCATATGGGATCTTCCCAGACCGGGGCACGAACCCGTGTCCCCTGCATCGGCAGGCGGATTCTCAACCACTGCACCACCAGGGAAGCCCATGGCCACCTGTTTAAGGATAGGGCTAGCTTGGTGCCAGAAATGCCCTTTCATTTCCACATGAGGCGGTCATCCCACTGCCCCTGCTGTGGTCCTAGAAATTCAGAGCCAGTGGCATCATAGCTCTGGCTATAATGTAAGTGGAGAGGGGTTTATCTGAACTTACTCTTATTTCCCATCCGAGTCCTGGCATTTGTCCTAGGATCTCTCCTTTAGGAGCAATTGGTACAGAGCTACAGTCAATAGGGAGGCACACTACTGAGTTTCCAGTCATCTCTCTTCTCAAGTCACCTGGTCAACTGTTGGGAGGGGAGGGAGAAACAGGCTCATGGTTTGTCTTCGGAATCATTGACAAAGTCAGGAAATGCCTGCCTTCCTCTGGGCCTGTTTCTGGTGTTGGCTCTTACGTTACCAAGAAACAAAACCCACTTGAACTAGCTCAAGAAGGCATCTATATTGTAGTAAAGTCTATCTCAAAAAAAAAACATCTTACCAGTGCAGATGTTGGAAGCATTCTCTTTAAAATCAGGAGCAAGACAGTATCACCTGTTTCTATTCAGCATTGTCCTGGAGCCTTAGCCAAATTTTTTTTAGGAAAGAAAAAGAAATTAAAGGCATAAGAATCAAAAACAGAGGAAGTAAAACTGTCATTATTTGCAGATCGTATTTGTTTGTATGGAACACCAAAAATATCTAGACAAGTGATTAGAATAACAGGAGAGGTTAGGAAGATATCTGGAGATAAGATACAAAAATTAATTATATTTCTATATATTGACAGTAATTAAAATATGTATATATTTTTAAATCTTTTATTTTAGAATATTTTTAGACTTACAGAAAAATTACAAAGATAGTACATATCCCTCACCCAGTTTTCCCCACTGTTAACATTTTACCTTAATATGGTATATTTAAAATATGTGTGTGTGTGTGTGTGTGTGTGTGTGTATAAAGAATATATATATCTTCTTTTCTTTTTTAAAGACCACATCTACAATAGTAATAAAACTATACACTGGAGTGAATCCAGCAAAAGATATACAAAGAATGTGTGTATGCAGCGAATTAAAATTTTGACTGGAAGACATCAAGGAAGAATGTCTAAGAATGCAGGGGCAACTCACAGACCCAAAGAGCAGGAGATTTCCCCAAGGCCTCCTGGGCACTGAGCCCTGGGGTGGAAGCATCTATTTCTCCACCTGTTCAGGGCCCATGTGGTCTGGCTTGTTCACTTCTCTCCATTTGCCTGACATGTCATAACCCAGCCTAGTACAGTTTTTCCTCTCGCTGCCTCCTGACTTCTTATGGAGGAGACCCTTTCTCAGGCTCTTCTCAGGCATTTGACTGCCTTCATCCCATGTCATACACACATGGTGAACGGTGAGTTCACCTCTCCAGGACCTTCAAACCTCAGTGCTTTGCACTGCCTGCTGTGGTCCTTAACTCACAAGTATTGGCCTCTGACCTCACAGGAATAAGGAAGGCCTCCACAATGCCAGAGAAATCCTGACCCGCCTGGGAGTGGAGCCATCTGATGACGACTGTATTTCGGTCCAGCACGTGTGCACCATTGTCTCGTTCCGCTCTGCCAACCTAGTGGCTGCGACGCTGGGCGCCATCCTGAATCGTCTTCGAGATAACAAGAGCACACCCAGGCTGCGGACCACGGTTGGTGTCGACGGGTCTCTTTACAAGACGCACCCACAGTGAGTCTGCCCTTTGCTATAATTGGCACTCAATACCCACCTGGGCTAAGGACTTTCTCCAGAGGGCAGACCTTTGCACCCAGTGAAGGTTTCTGGCAGACAAGATAATACGTAGTTCTGGGCAGAAAGGTCAGAGTTGCCCACCTGGGGAAATATCCAGCCCTCAGCCCTGGTGTTGCTTCTGCACTGCACTGTCATCTCTCCTCATTTCGTAAGTCTTGGTAGAGATTTCTATAGCTGCCAGGAGCACTGGGTGGAATATGTCTGTATCTTGAATTCTCTTGCTTGTCTGCATTTCATCAGGGACCTTCATCCTCACTGTAGCTCGGGTCATAGGTGTAGTGCCCACATTCCTATTTTAGAAGCTCCGATGAGTTTCTAAAGCCCCTTAAACCCTCAGATAGTACTTTTTAAAAATGGGTAACTTGTTGATGCTTTGCATCTGAGAGACAGGGAGGGATTAAGTTGTTAAGTGGTCCCCATTGATGCTGCCTTCTTGTGTATTGGACGCCTTAGCGTCAAAAGCCTTCTGTGGCCCCTAAGGACATGGCCTGAATCTATTAAAAAGGCTAAAGGTGAATTCTAAGTCTTCATGTTCCGAATTTTAACAAGAACTGCCTGCGACCTGATTTTTTTGTACAGGATCTCAGGTATTTCTCCCATTGTATATATGATGTGCCTGTGAAGTGGCCTTGCAGATCCTGTGCCTTCATACCCAGTTCTGGTAACAGTTAAATAAGGATTGACTTAAACTGAAATAGTTCAGTGTTGCTGAGGGGATAGGGTTTGAGCTAGTTAGCTGCTATTATCTGCCAGGTTCATAATTTTATTTCTTTATATTCTTAGAGTTTTTGTAAAATTCTTGATAATGCAATTAGCCATCTTTTTTTTTTTAATTTCTTGGCTAAGTTTTGGACAAGACAGCTTAGGGATTTACATCACATTAAAATAATTTTCTACTTGCGGTAAAATACACGTAATATAAAATGTATCATCTTAGCCATTTTTTGAGTGTACAGTTAAGTAAATTTAAGTACCTTCACGCTGTCGTGCAGGCCATCACCACCAGTCATCTCTAGTATTTGCCTTATGTATTGAGGTGCCCCTATGTTGGGTGCATAAATATTTACAATTGTTATATCTTCTTCTTGGATCGATCCCTTGATCATTACACCAGTCATCTCTAGAACTCTGTCATCTGCAACATCACATTTTAAAAAATAACTTTGATTAAATACTGATTATTTCAGCAATAAAATATTTTTGGTATAGAAACTTCAGATAGTTCAGAAAATTACAAAGAGAATAGAAGTCATTGTTAATCCCATCCCCTGGAGCTGACCGCTGTTAACATTTTGAGGTTCCGGTTTCCCAGTTTCCCATGGCAGGCAGCCTTCCATACTTATAACAGACCACAGACCTGGAGAAAGTTCTGTGTCTCACTGAGTCCTGTCCTAAAGTCCTCTTCTAACCACTAAAAAATATCCCTAGTCTTGGGGGCTGAGGGAAAGGGCCAAGTGAAAATGGAAAACAAGAGAGAGTCTTGCTTGATTGAGCCCTTGCTCAGCGCCAGTTATTCATCGAAGATGTGGTGAACTCACTGAGTTCCCACCACATCACTGTCAGCCAGATGCTGTCATCCACATTGACTCCAAGGTTAAGTAACGGAACAAGGTCCCCTGGTACGGAAGTGGGGACACTCACCCTGTCTCCTGGTCTGACTTTTAAACACTGGGCTCTTTTGGGCTCTTTCTTGACCACTGTGCTGTATTATTTCCTTGTCATGGTAGACAACAACATTTTTTTGGATCCTGAATTTTCTGTATTTGATATTCTTTTTTTTGTTTGTTTTGGCCTCGTGGCATGTGGGATCTTAGTTCCCTCACCACGGATCAAACCTGTGGTCCCCTGCAGTGGAAGTGCAGAGTCCTAACCACTGGACCACCAGGGAAGTCCCTCGATATTCATGTAACAATGAGAGCCCTCTCTTTTTATGTGTCACTGTGGGTGATTTCAGTTTCCCCTTTTTACCTGTCTGCATTTGGTAACTTTTCTACAGTGGATGTGTTGTGTGACTGGAGTAATGTGGAAAGCAAGTGTAGAAAATGGAATTAAGGTGTACAAGAAGAAAGGGGTCCTGGAGGTCCCTACAGTCCGGCTCAGTCGGCTGTTGTGGCCCCCACACCCCAGGTATTCCCGGCGTTTCCACAAGACCCTGAGGCGCTTGGTGCCCGACTGCGATGTGCGTTTCCTCCTCTCGGAGAGTGGCAGCGGCAAGGGGGCTGCCATGGTGACCGCAGTGGCCTACCGCCTGGCTGAGCAGCACCGGCAGATAGAGGAGACCCTGGCCCACTTCAGTCTCACCAAGGATACGCTGCTGGAGGTGAAAAGGAGGATGCGGGCCGAGATGGAATTGGGGCTGGGCAAGCAGACGCATGACAAGGCCGTCGTCAAGATGCTGCCCTCCTTTGTCCGGAGCACTCCTGATGGGACAGGTGAGGACCTCTGTTGGGGGCTGACATGCCCCTCCCGCTTCTCATACCAGTGGCTGACTCACGGTAGGGCTGCAGGGTGGTTGGCTTCTCCAGTGGGTGCTCTACACTGGGGTGGCATGATTTTGGCAAGAGCTACAAACTCACTCAAACCTCTCTCTTCCATTTTTACCACCGACTTGCCGTGTGTGTGACTCAAGGCAGTCTATTTCCCCTGGTCCAGCCTCCCAGGCAGGCGCTGTCTCTAAAACCACAGCCCTGTTCAGAATTAGAAAGTGTTCTTAAGAGAACAGAGCTGGGCAGATCCCGAAGCACTGAGATTGCTATAGGGCCTCTGATAAACACAGGAAAGTAGAAGGATAAACACTCACTGCCCCTACCTAGGTCCTGGTGGAGAGGCACACAGAGGCCTGGGGATTGTTATACCCGGGTAGATTGGAGCTCAGCGTCCAACCCCGTACTGCTGACCTTGCTGGTCCTGTTGGAGCTGAGCACTGGGGGGATGCTGATGACTGTTTGTGATATGAGTATGTCCTATGTGTAAGCTACTTACTCTTGCATTATAAACCACCGTGAAACTTAGTGGCTTTAAACAGCAACCACTTATTGTGGCTCAGGGGACCCTGGGTCAGCAACTTATCGTTGCTCATCTGGGCCAGGCTTGGCTGAACTTTCATTCATGCATCTGCAGTCCCTGGGAGGCTCTCCCTTACATGTCCAGCATTTGTCTGTCAGCTGGGGTGTAGGAGTGCCTGGCCACGTGTCTCATCCTCCAGCGGGCCGCCGGTCTTGTTCACATGGTAACAGCGGGGTCCACAACGGAGAGGGAGACCTCAAAGCCTCTTGGAGGCCTAGGCTGGGGCTGGCTCAGCTCCGCTTCTGCCACACTCTGTTGGCCAAAGCAAGTTATAAGGCCAGGCCAGATCCAAGGGGAGGCGGAAATAGATTCCATCTTTTTTTTTTTTTTTTTTGTGGTACGCGGACCTCTCACTGTTGTGGCCTCTCCCGTTGCGGAGAACAGGCTCCGGACGCGCAGGCTCAGCGGCCGTGGCCCACGGGCCCAGCCACTCCACGGCATGTGGGATCTTCCTGGACCGGGGCATGAACCCGCGTCCCCTGCATCGGCAGGCGGACTCTCAACCACTGCGCCACCAGGGAAGCCCAGATTCCATCTTTTGACGGGAAGAACTGCAAAGTCACTTTGCAAAGAAGCCTGCATACAGGGAAGAATGATTGTGGCCATCTTTGTAACACTCTACGCATTGACATATATTATTAATTTTTATATGAGGTTCCCTAAGGTCAGGTCATTGTTGCCAAGCTTTTTAGTAGCCTGGTAAAATCTATTTGTTTACTGTGACAGATGCTTCATCCATGGGGCCATTTGTCCTTCTAGCGTGGCTCAGAGGCTGCGGTGGTCATGAGTTGGTGCCCACCCTCTCTGAGCCTGGGCTGTGTGCTGAGGGAAGACTTAACAGCTTCTCCCCTATATTTAATATGTGGCCTCCTCCCTTGAAAGTCTGACGTCTTGGGGCTACTGGCTGCCAGGAGGCAGTACTAACTCTTCTTGACCTTCTTTATGTTCTTGACCACAACAGAGCACGGTGACTTCCTGGCCCTGGATCTTGGAGGAACAAATTTCCGCGTCTTGCTGGTGAAAATTCGTAGTGGGAAAAAGAGAACAGTGGAAATGCACAACAAGATCTACGCCATTCCCACAGAAATCATGCAGGGCACTGGGGAAGAGGTGAGACAGGTTTGCTTTTACACCACCATGGCATATGTGCGTCACAGACCTGGCCAGTGGCATCGTTGGGCCCCAGAACCTGCATGTGATACATGCCGCTGTGCAGTTGTGTCTGTGTGGCCCGAAAGCATCAGGTACATTCAGCCATGCTGGGCTTAGGATGCTCAGGGGCTGGGAAGATACTAGGGAGGGGGGCTTGCTCTGCATGTGTCGGGGGCGGGTGTGTGTGTGTGTGTACTTGTATGTATGCACTGAAGGTGTGAAACTAGAGGGTACATGAGTAAGCCCTTCTTTTCTCCTAAAGCTGTTTGACCACATCGTTTCCTGCATCTCTGACTTCCTGGACTACATGGGCATCAAGGGCCCCAGAATGCCTCTGGGCTTCACGTTTTCGTTTCCCTGCAAGCAGACGAGCTTGGACGCGGTGAGTCTCCTTTTTCCAGGCATTAGACACCGGGCGGTGCTGACTGTCACTTGGCCAGTGTGGGTCAGCTCTTGAAGCCTCCTCCAGCCTCTGTGTCCTCCCTCGATTCTGGGACAGTTTAGCTGTCACAGTGGGTTGACCCAGGCCTTACGCCACACCCTCCAGCACATCTTAAGACTCTACTCTTCTTTCATCTTATCATTTAAAGAATTCACCTCTTCTGGGAAGCCTTCTGGTCCTCCAGGCAAAAAGAATCTCACCCTCGTGAGTGTTCCCTGTTTCCTCTCATGTTGCCTGGTTATAGCACTTCTTACACAGTTTTTAGTGATCTTTGGTGTGTCTCTTTTCTGCGACGTTGTATGCTCCTTCAGCCAAGGACCTGTGTTCCCCACAGGCCCTAGCACAGTGTGCTATCAGAGAAGATGCTTAATAAATGTTTATTCAATAAATGGAATGAACCAGGGCTCAAGGTCAGGGCTTGAGCACCTGCTGAGGACCACGAGCTGGCCACACAGTTCCTGCCCTAAGGAAGCCGCCAGTCTAGTGGAGCATCTCAGCCTACTCCAGCAACACCGGCACCACGCTTAGGGGTGTTGGCAGGCCCGGGGGGACGTTCTGTGTGGAAGGGAGCGGTTGTGCAGAATCATGCAGGCGAGACCCATCCTCTGTGTTTTCACAGGTAGAGGTATGGCCAGGGAGCAGGCCCTGGTGTTGGCATCACATCACACGGGACCTTAGGCCAGGGTTTGAGGCACATGATTGGCAGCACTTGGCAAGCTGGGCAGGGCCACCTGCCTCTAGAAGCCAGTTAATCCAGATCATAGTGCTGACTTGGGTCTTTTTTCCTTCTTAATAACTCTTTTAGATCTCAACAGGTGGATCCATGTAAACTTGGTTTTGCAGTTTTGAAAAGGTCTGGTGATTTTTAAAAGCCGTTCACTTATACCGTCATCATAGTGAGGGCACACCCAGCAAGTATATACACTACACTCCAATCAAACCTAAAGTTTACTTTAGGTAGTAACAGTGTTACTAAAAATTTGCATCTCTCCACTTATGTTTTTGGCAAACTGTTCTTCAGAGGAACTAGTTGGTTATACCACGGGCAGCACCATTAACTTTCTATGCCTCAGTTTCTCCATCTGTGAAGTGGGGATTACAAACCAGACCACTGTGAGGACAGTGAGGGGGGGGCAGGCCTGCGGAGGACTCTTTGTATTTTATTGGTTTATGCTTAAGATGTTCCAGCATCGTCTCACTATAAATTCTTAGCAGGTGTTTACTCTGGAAGGAGGGGGTGGAATTTTGTATTCTGCCTAGAAGGATTAATGACACAGGACTCTCCCACTGCCCTTCCTATTGCAGGGAATCTTGATCACCTGGACGAAAGGTTTTAAGGCAACTGATTGCGTGGGGCAGGATGTAGCGACCTTACTGAGGGATGCGGTAAAAAGGAGAGAGGTAACTATTAAAAGGATGTTTTTAAAAATCTTTCATGGGCTTCCCTGGTGGCGCAGTGGTTGAGAATCCGCCTGCCGATGCAGGGGACACGGGTTCGTGCCCCGGTCCGGGAGGATCCCACATGCCGCGGAGCGGCTGGGCCCACGAGCCATGGCCGCTGAGCCTGTGCATCCGGAGCCTGTGCTCCGCAACGGGAGAGGCCACAACAGTGAGAGGCCCGCGTACCGCAAAAATAAAAAAATAAAGAATTCATACGATACAGAACCCTGTGACAAGGGTATTAAGGTTTCCCCAACTGATGGCAATAAAAGAGAGCAGAACAGTTTTGTGTTATTAAAGGATAGTTTAAGGAATGTAAAATCATGGCTCTCCTCCAGCTTGAAAAAGGGAAAAGCAGCCCCTGGCCGTGGGGCACAGCCTGGCACTGCTGCAGAGCACAGCCGTCATCACAGCCCCCTTGCGACCGCGATGAAATCAGATGAGCAGGAAGCGCTGCGTCGTCATGGCAGAACTTGGCACGTGCTCAGAGATGGCCCTGCTTCCAGACAGCATCCAGTCCTGAGCAAAACCCCACTTCTTAGAACCCTCCCTAAAACCACCAGCACAGGCTCAGATCCTATAACTGTGCTTTCTAGTACTTTCTGGCACGCACCATGGGATGTGTTTGCCTGTGTTGCAACCAACCAGTCAGGAAGTGCAGCTTTGTCCACTGTGGGTATGTTTCTGGTGGTCTTTGGCTGGAGGACATTGACTGACAAAATATAAAATGAAAAATTCTGAAGTTTTTATTTAACTCATTAATTAATGAGGGAATCAGTTAGAAGTTAAAAAAAAAAAAAGGTCCGTTCAAGTGTCTCCAGTTCAGAAGGGCAGATTAATTAATATACACAAGCAGTCAGGGAGGCTGAAATGTATGGGTTGGAAGAGGGGTCGATTGTTCCTGGAAGAGGGTGCTACACGACAGCTAATATTTCATTGAAAAGAAACCTGATGCCCTCTTTTTGCCCATTTCACAACTCTTAATCTCAGTGTTCTTCCAATGTACTTTCCATGCATATACCAACATACACACATTTAAAAAATGGGAGTCATACCATGTATACTATATTACAGCTGACTTTTTTCACTTACTATGAAATAGGAGTCTTTCGTGTCGCTACATAGAGGCCAACCTCATTCACTTTCTTGGCTGTGCAGGATTCCAGAGTTTGCCCGAACCGGGCCTTACATGCCCCTTTTGATCTAGATTTGGGTTGTTTCTCCTTCTGGCTTGCATAAGTCACGCAAATACCCTTGTATGTGCCTTTGTGTACCTGTATGCTTGTCTCCGAAGAACAGATTCTAAGACATAGATTTGGTACTTCCATTTTGCCCTCTGAAAGGCTATACTACTTTAACCTGGCAAGAGAAAGAGTTACTTGGCCATTGTCCCTTGTCTCTTCTCCATTCCGCAGTGCCCACTGGGCTGCCTCTCTAGGACTCATTGCCATCTGTGAAATGGGTAGAATACCTCCTTTCTTCAGAGCTCGAGCTTCAGATACATCATTAATAGTAGATGTTCAGTGAAGAAGCACTTCATTACCTTTCACAGGCTGGTAGGGAAACTCTTTCAGGTGATGCACCAGCAGCTTTCTGACTGCAGTGCAGCAGAGTGACCCTGCAGAACTCAAGCCGGGCAGCGCTGTCCCTCCCCTAAAGCTAAACCTGTGTCTCTTTCTTTCCAAAGGAATTTGACCTGGACGTGGTGGCTGTGGTCAATGACACGGTGGGCACCATGATGACCTGTGCTTATGAGGAGCCCACCTGCGAGGTTGGACTCATCGTAGGTGGGTGTCCTGGAAGGTCTTTTTCTGGGGCAGGGTAGGCTGGGTTTTCCTGTTCTGTGGGGCCCTGAGCCAACAGCTCAGCCCTTAGTGTGAGACGGTATATCTGTCAGCACTGTCCCCTTAACCACCTCCAGAGTTTCATCATGGCCTGAGGCTGCAGGGCTCTCCAGGGGTTTCCCCTCCCAACACCCAGCCCACTAGGCTTCCAGTTGACGTAAGCAGATTGTCAGCAGGAACGGAGCTCTCCAGGAGTGCGGCCCCCAGGTGGCTCACACGGCCCCCAGCGGACGGGGCCTGTGGCTGGGAAGAAAGCAAGCCTCCTCTTCTCCTGACTGTGGAGAAGGGCCAGAGGGCAGTCTGGGCGCCATTTGGCCTTTAGCACCAGTGGTCCCAGCTGCTGAAGTGGGAGGCATATTACTGAGCCAGAATCTGGGTCTGCTCACCTGTACACAGTAAAGCCAATCTACTGATACTGGGTTGTGGTGAAGGAAGAGTGCAGCATTTTTTATGTTTTGTTATGTTTTTGGGTTTTTGCTGGGGGGAGCGGGGATAGACAAAGAGTTAGATTAGCACAGGACCGAAAGGGCAGCGTTTACTGTGAGGCGCCATACAAGGAGTCCAGGACAGCCAATGCTCAGAAAGCCTGAACTCCTCCAAACAGTTCAGCACGGCCTTTTTATTTATTTTTATTTTTGCTGTGCTGGGTCTTCGTTTCTGTGCGAGGGCTTTCTCTAGTTGTGGCAGGCGGGGGCCACTCTTCATCTCGGTGCGCGGGCCTCTCACTGTCATGGCCTCTCTTGTCGCGAGGCACAGGCTCCAGACGCGCAGGCTCAGTAGTTGTGGCTCACGGGCCCAGCTGCTCCACGGCATGTGGGATCCTCCCAGACCAGGGCTCGAACCCGTGTCCCCTGCATTAGCAGGCAGATTCTCAACTGCTGTGCCACCAGGGAAGCCCCCAGCACAGCCTTTTTAAAGGCCAGGTGAGGGAGGGGCGTCTTAGGGTCTGTGATCAGCTCATGCACAATTCTCTGGTTGGTTGATGGTGAGGTAACAGGACGGTGTCACAGGGGTTAACATTATCAGTCCTTAGGCTCCAGCAGGCCTGGGGCTATGTTCTCAAGGTCATCAAGTAGCTAAAATCTTCCGCTTGGTGGGGGTTTTAGCATAAGTAAAACAACTTAGGGAATGTGCATCAGACACTATTATCTAGGTACTTCAGAGAGGAGCTAAAGTAGAGGATATGGGAGAGGGGTCTGTCCCGGGAAGGCCCCATAGGGTCCTGCTCGGTTAGAGGCAGAGGGATTATCTGGCTTTGCAGGTTGTTCCCTTATGATCCAAGCACAGTAGGGGTCTGGGCCTTGAGAGCACAAGATTCCAGAAGCTTCTTGATTTTAGGCTACAAGAAAAGCATTTGCCTAACTGATGCTGTTCCTAATGTCAGGGATGCTGGGAAAAGGCCCGGTTTCTTAGCTAACACCTGCAGAGCATCCCTTGGCAGAGAGAGTCAGCAAGCAGCCTGCTGCGTGGACCTGGGAGATTGGGAGAAGGCCCCAGCAGGCTGCCTTCCTGGTGCCAGGAAGCCCTTTTCATTTGTTAAACCACTTTTGGCTCCTGTGGAAATTTTAAAAAGCTAGGGAGCAGCTCCAGGTAAATGTCGTTTGGGGCCTGGCTTTGGGGCTCTTTGTTTCTTCCTTTCTTTTGCAAATCTTTCTTTCTCCACCCGGCCCCTCCCTTCCTTCTGCTTATGAATGGGCTTAGGTGTGAAATGCAAAGCTAGAGTGACACAGCACTTTCTCTGCTTGGGCCTGACCTCACCTTCCTGCCCAGAGGTCAGGCCCGCAAATGCCGGGGGTCCGGAGGTGGGGGGTGGGGGTAGGGGGTTCTCCTGCTGCCTTCAAAGTTACTCTTTCCCTCTGTCATCAGTTGATCTCTGCTCAGAACGCCCATGAGCAAGAAGTATAATTTACATGTTTTGGCTTTCTTTGCACCCCTTCCATTTCTGGGGCTCCTCTTCTCTCAGTTTTACACTTTGGGTGAAAGGGAGTCGAGAAAACAAAAATAATCCAGTTATGTTACCCGAAAACTGGGTTAGCTTCTTGGTGGGTGTCCAGCCAAAGGACACAACCAAACCAAAGATCAGAAGGAAGGATTTATTACTTGCAGCAAGTAAAGAGAACACTGGGGATCTTTCCCAAAGCAGTGTCTCCTCAAACAGAAAAATTGGGGAAGTTTTAAGCTAAGGGTACGTGCATATTCATGAAGGGGCTTGGGCAGAGGAGAATTCGGTATAGAATTGGGGCAAAGGTTGACAGAGTCCAGGCTTCAGTTGATTTAAGTCACGAGGGTCAGGAAAGGTCAACATCACCATCCCTTAGGTTACACTTGATCTGGTGGTTGAGTGCCCAGCGGAGGTTTAAATTCTGCAAAACAGCTCAAGAAAGTGCTTCAGGCTAATCTTTACCACTGAAACAGAGCTAGGAGTCTTTACAACTGATTTATGATCTTTGCTATTGTTACTTCTCATGCCTGGTAACAGTTGGTCCTTTTGTTCCCTTAAAATCATTATTACTGAGACCTGTTCAAGAGCAAGCAGGCTTAGACCACAAAATGGCTTAGGCCAAAACGGCTCCTCTTGTATCAAGAGAGTCATGCCTGTTAGTCTTTCTCTGGAGACTCCCTACCCCGTCTGCTTACAGTTACACAGTCAGAAGCATCTGTGAATTCTACTTAAGTTTCTTTAAAGGGCATAAAACAGCCAGAGCCCACTTGTCTAGCTGGTAGAGGTGTCCTTGTGTCCCTTAAGGATGTTGAAAATCCATCGACCTCTGTCTCCCACCCAGGGTGGGTCCACGGTGCTCGAGGGCCTTGCGGCTGCAAGTGTAACCCCTGGCCAGCAGCATCAGAATCACCTGCGAGCGTGTTAGAAATGCAAGGTCTTAGGCCTCACCCCAGACCTCCTGAATCAGAAAATCCATCTTAAACAGCTCCTCAGGGGATTCAGGTGTATGTTAAAATATCTGTGTGAGAGACTCCTTGGTTAGTTGACTGGTTTTTAAATTTCCCGTCCATTCACTGAGACGAGGCCAGTGACCACAAGTTTGGATGTCTAGCTATTAAATCTGCTGTGAAAGTTTTAGAACGCTTCCTCTCAGCATCTGTACCTAACTACTCCTAGTCGAGAACAGCAAACAGTTTGTGGTCCAGCCCTAGTCCCTGGGGGGGCCACAGTCTGACTAGCCCTGCCCTGGGGAGGTCAGGGATGGAGATCAGAGGCTCCTGGTCCCCTGGAAGCCGTTTGTCTGTTTGTGTGTATACAGTGTAGGGGTGCACTCAGGGAAACATCCCTTTTCTCAGGAGAATCATCAGAATCTCAAAGAGATCTGTGATACCAAAATGGTGAGGAACCTTTAGAAGGGCACCGTTGAGATGCTCAGGACACTGTCCTTCCCTGAACTAACTGTGGGCCTCATTCTGGAACACACAGGAGAGTTTATTCAGGCAGAGTCCACGGCCAAGTTTGATAAGAAAAGATAAGTGGACATACATGGTGGGATAGACAACCCCTCCATGTAATATTTTATATGTATGTGTGTATGTACATATAAATACAGTATATGTGTGTGTATGTATATGTGCAGAGAGAAGGAAAGAGAAATAGAGAAATATCCTTCCAGTCTGAATGCTGCCTGAACTTCTACCATTGAAAATACATCCCTTTGTTGTAAGACCATCTTGTATTAAAATAAACATAGCCCTGTGTGGACAGGTAAACACACGAGGCTCTCGGTGTTGATGTCTTAGTATAAAGTAAGTTAATCAAATGCTCTGGGCAGTTTTAACTCTGATTTTGCCTTTATATTTTGAGATTTTTCCTGGAAGACATTGGGAAAGTGAAGCTATTACTTTGTTCATCTCAAAAGTGTGCCCCTCTCTGTGGAGCCCCAGGCCCCAAGTCTATCTGCAATCCCCCTACCCACTAAGCATGGTGGTGTGGCCATTCATTCTCTCCTCGTGTATTCCAGGGACGGGCAGCAATGCCTGCTACATGGAAGAAATGAAAAACGTCGAGACGCTAGAAGGAAACGAGGGCCAAATGTGTATCAACATGGAGTGGGGTGCCTTTGGGGACAACGGGTGTCTGGATGATATCAGAACGATCTATGACAAACTGGTGGATGAATATTCTCTAAACGCTGGGAAGCAAAGGTAATCCCACCTGGTGGAGGAGACAGGATGGGAGGGCATTCTGCCTGTTACAACGGAAGAAGTTTCTAGGAGTGGGGTTTGCACAAAGCCTGGAGACTGTGGTCCCTCAGGTTCACTCTTGACCTTGGCTTTTGGCCCAAGGAGAGCAGAGAACTTAGGGGTGGGGGGTGGTGGCAGCACATGGTACAAGATGGCCCAGGGTTGATGTTCTGTGCAGGTGCCTCTGGGGACAGGGTAGCAGTGGCCACACCACTCCTCTCAGTGACCGTGTTTATCCTGCAACATTCTGGCCTTCTCATTGCTCTCTGTTTCTTCCCCATCAGGCTAATAGAAATCTGTTGGTCAGCAGGTTTTTGCCTTGTTTAGTAGGACACATTTGACCTGCAGTTGTTAAAGGGCAAGGGGCAAGGGAAATTAGGACGTCGCCAGCGGGAGTGGGGGGCTCCCCGTCACTGGTGAGGCAGAGGCCCGCCACCGCCAGTTCCTCCTTTTCCCATGGCAGACCTCCTGCACCACCTAGTGGCTAATTGGATCTTTGCAGCTCGGGTGTCAGGGACCCTCCCCAAGATGGCAGTGTCCACCCTTCCCAGCATAGAGACAAATGACCCCTTGTCTCAAGCTCCCAGGGATCAGGCCATCCTCTGCCACAGCCAAGACGAGGTGGTCTAAGCCGTGCCCCCAGGAACAGAATGAAGAGCTGGGGGTAATACCTCCCAAACATAAGTGATTCTCCAGCTAACCTCAAGATTTTTGTCTTTTCCAAATACCACCTATGCTTAACGTTTTTCTTTAAATCAGCTTGTATTCTTACGTTTAATGAGGGAGGAAAACCAATATTACCATAAAATGGATATAGTGTAGAACAGCGTTGTTTCAATCCTAGCTACTGTGCCTACCAACAGCTCTACAGGAAGACCCCCTTTGTTGTAAGGGAGCTCAGTAGAGGTTGGAAGTGGTTAGAGCCATATCAGCATCAAACTTATCAACACCAAGGAGATGTCTCCTTGATGGAATGAAAAGGACTAGATGGGAATTGATGATAGGAGTTCTATTTCGTGTTTTTCCTGTGGACCACCCGAAGTCTTCTGGAGTATCCACATTCCAGTGGAGTCGTGCCAGCTTGGGGACACTGGGATGGGGTGTGTGCATGGAAGCATTTAAAGCCCATGCCATTTCTTGAGGCTCCTGAGCATGGAGAGGACAGGAATTAAAAGCCCCCACGAACAGGTGACCCTCAGGGGCGTGGTGGCCACCTGGGTCCTCCAGCCTGTGTGGCTTTATCACTCTGTGGGTACTTGACCAGCACTCTGGGTTTTGGCAAAACCCTCCAAAAATCTAGTGGGAACTTTCCCTGTGTTGTCTTGTTCCTTTAAGCCGTTTGCTGGCTCTACAGGTATTGATTGAGCACCTGACTGAGAGCAACGCTGAGCTGTGCTGGGCCCTGGGACTCAAAGCTGAGCAAGACACACATTCTCTGTCCCCTCGAGGCTTTCACTGCAGGGAAGGGGCGGAGGACCTGTGTGTGCTGTGAAGAAGGGAGGGTGCATGGGAGCTGAGATAGGCAGGGGGAGGACAGACCTCTTGGAGCCGTGCTGGGCAAGTTGAGAGCTGAGAGCTGGAGTGGGGTTTCGCCAGGCAAAGGCAGGGAGTCAGGTGAGGAAGAGGATGGTCCAGCAGTGAGACAGAGTGCTGGTACTTTTGCGTCTGATCCTGGGAGGGTTGGGGATTCCTCAGTCCTTCCCGGTCTCACGCTCTGCCTCTGCCAGGGAGCACGGGGCTGGGTGCACGGGTTGGTGATGCCGGTGAGGCACAGTAAGGCGCCCGGGTTACTGTGAGACTGCAGGCTTCATATAGACACCCAGTTCCCTCCTCTCGTTCCAGGTATGAGAAGATGATCAGCGGTATGTACCTGGGTGAAATCGTCCGCAACATCTTAATTGACTTCACCAAGAGGGGATTCCTCTTCCGAGGGCAGATCTCTGAGCCGCTGAAGACTCGGGGCATCTTTCAGACCAAGTATCTCTCTCAGATCGAGAGGTGAGTGGGCACGGCCTTCCCTATTAGAGGTGGACCTGGCCAGGGGGCCGTGATGGGGGCAGTAGGCAACATAGGGGACATTTTGGCCATTTGGGAGGGTTTTGTTCTTCCTCTGGAGTAGTAGGCCCTGAGCAGTTGCATTTTGAAGTTCCATAATTTTACCATAAATCATTTCCTTTCATTCATCGTGTATGTTAGGGCATTATATTGATTTGTTTGAGATCATCCTGTGTGTAAGTAGGATACATTCCAGGATAGGAAAGGTGCATCACAGATACTTGTATTGAAGGACCATTGAGGCCAGAAGAGCCAAGCACCCCTGGTCTGGCCTCACCCTCTTTTCCTCTGAAAGGCAGCCTAGGATGCATAGCTCCCCGCCCACCGTGCCCCCCAGCAAGCTGCTTCTGTCTTCCTCCTGTTTTTCTCATGTAGAGTGAACATTTCATCTGTGCCTTTGCCATCTCCCACAGTGAGCTGTGAGAAGAGGTGGAAAAGTGCTCAGCAAAAGAGCTTGTGCAAAAGTCACCTTCATACTAGAATGGTCACGATAGCAGCACTGACATTGGCTCGGCTCGGGTCTGCCCCTCGCTTTCGCCCAGGCCTGCGTCTGTAACCTTCAGGTAGAACTCACTGCCCACCAGAACCCACGCGGTGAAGTGCTAGCTGCAGACAGCGGCCCTGCGGCACTGACCCTGGAGGACTTGGGCACGTGGAGTGATGGTATTTCACAGCTGTGGGGGGACGGGCACCATGATAGGGAACCAAGCTCCCCACTGCTTTCTCTCCTCATTCTAAGTTCACCCAAGGGCCAAGTGTGGAAAATAGGAGCCAGAGAAAAATGAGAAGAAAATATCGGTGAATACTTCCTGTTAACATTTTTTTATTGTGGTAGATATTATAACATTCAATTCACCATTGTTACCATTTTGGAAGTGGACAGTTCAGTGGCATTAAGTACATTCACGGTGTTGTTCAGCCATCACCACCATCCATCTCCAGAACTTTTTCATCATCCCGAACTGAAATTGTGTACCCATTAAACACTAACTCCCCATTTCCCGCCTCCCCCCAGCCCCTGGCAACCACCCTTCTACCTTCTGTGTCTATGAATTTGACTCCTCTAGTGACTTCATGTAAGTGGAATCATATAGCATTTGTCCTTTCACACTGGCTTATTGCACTTAGCATAATGTCTTTAAGGTGCATCCATGTTGTAGCATGTGTCAGAATTTCCTTGCTTTTTAAGGCTGAATAATTCCTTGTATGTATACACTACATTTTTATCCATTCATCCATCCATGGACACTTGGGTTGCTTCCACCTGTTGTCTGTTGTGAATAATGCTGTTATGAACATGAGTGTACAAATACACAATTGAGTCCCTGCTTTCAATTCTTTTGGGATGTATACCCAAAAGTGGAATTGCTGAATCACATAATTATTTTACTTATTTATTTATTTGGAGGAACTGCCGTACTATTTTCCACAGTGGCTGTACCATGTTAACAGCCCACCAACAGTATATACAAGGGCTCCAACTTCTCCACATCTTCGCCAACACTTATTCTTTTCTGTTTTTGTTTTTCTTTTAATAATAGCTATCCTGATGGGTGTGAAGTGCTGGGGAAGGTCCTTTCAAGTGTGATAGCAAAGGAAGAGATCATAAAGAAAAAAATGCCAAATTTAGCTGCATAGTTCTATAAGATAAAAACAAAATCAGTCATCAAGCTTAAAAGACAAACAGAAAACTAAGGAAAACATTTGCCTTATATATGCAAGATGCAGAGCATGGCATGGTGGGCAAGAGCTTTGGCAGGTCTGGTCTTGAGACCTGCTCTACCCCATTGGCTGTGAGCTTTGGGTGAGTTACTCGATCTCTCCGAGCCTCAATTCCCGCATCTTTAAAATGGGAATAATCATACATGGATCAGTTGGCTGTTAGGAGGAGGAATAAGGTGATGTATGTAAAGCACGTGTCACATAGTAAGTCCTCAAAAAAGGCTGACTGTTCTTGCCACTGCTGTTGTGTTTATCATCGGTCATTGTCAACTCTTTCAGTTTAATGAGGAGACAAATATCTCAGGAGAACAAGAGTTTTGGTATAAGGTAGTTCATATGGCCAGTAAACAAAAACAGTAATCCTCACTAATAGAGAGGAGCACAGATTAAACCAGTGTGATGCCATTCTTACCAAATTGTCCAGTGTTTTTAACTTTTAAAAAAAATTTATTGGGCTTCCCTGGTTGTGCAGTGGTTGGGAGTCCGCCTGCCGATGCAGGGGACACAGGTTTGTGCCCCGGTCCGGGAAGATCCCACATGCCGCGGAGCGGCTGGGCCCGTGAGCCATGGCCGCTGAGCCTGCGCGTCCGGAGCCTGTGCTCCGCAACAGGAGAGGCCACAGCAGTGAGAGGCCCCCATACCGCCAAAAAAAAAAAAAAATTTACTTCTTTTATTTATTTTTATTTTTGGCTGTGTTGGGTCTTCGTTGCTGTGCGCGGGCTTTCTCTAGTTGAGGCGAGTGGGGGCTACTCTTCGTTGTGGTGCGCGGGCTTCTTGTTGCTGTGGCTTCTCTTGTTGTGGAGGACGGGCTCTAGGTGTGTGGGTTTCAGTAGTTGTGGCACGTGGGCTCAGTAGAGGCTCCGGGCTCTAGAGCGCAGGCTCAGTGGTTGTGGCGCAGGGGCTTAGTTGCTCCGCGGCATGTGGGATCTTCCCTGACCAGGGCTCGAACTCGTGTCACCTGCATCAGCAGGCAGATTCTTAACCACTGTACCAGGGAAGCCCCTTTCCACTGGGGACAAGTAAGGCCAAATACTCTGTTAGAGACAGTAAATTGATATAACTTTCAGAAAGGCACTTGGCAATATGTATCAAAAACCCTTTGACCGAGAAATGTATCCTAAGGGGACAGTCTGACTTGCACCAACAGGAACAGCATCAGAGTGTTACTTTATATTAGCAGAAAATTGCAAACAACTTAAATTTCTCTAGACTGGCTAAATAAATTATGGTCATCCCCAGAATAGACTACTATGGCAGCTTTTACCAATCTTGGTCTCAGACAAGGAGGTGGGAACTTGCTCAGATGTATGAAGCATGAAAAACAGCAAGAAAGAAAACCATAAATAAAGGACAAGCCTGCAACATTGTTAATCAACTACACTGCAGTATAAAACAAAAATTTTAAAATAAATAAAGAACAAGCCTATTCACATATCAGGACAAAGACATTGTTTAATGATATCCAAGAAAAATAGATTGGAAGGAAATATATTTAAACGTTAATAGTATTTTCCCCAGTGTTGGGATTGTAGATAGTTTTAATTTTCCAATTTTTATTTTTCTAGATTTGCTAGTTTTTCTACAACTTAACATGTAATACTTTGGGGATCATTAAAAAAAATAGACAAGTAAATGTTATTTTGAAGGGGAGAGAAAACCCCATGACACTTTTCGTGGATAAGTGCAGTGATTTGGGGCCGGCTCCTTTGGAGTCGGCAGCTTCTGTGCTGCTCTCGTGGGTCCTGCTTCATCTAGCCTCCTGGCTTTTGTCCCCCACAGCGACCGATTAGCGCTGCTGCAGGTCCGGGCCATCCTCCAGCAACTTGGCCTGAACAGCACATGTGACGACAGCATCCTCGTGAAGACCGTGTGCGGGGTAGTGTCCAAGAGGGCTGCACAGCTGTGTGGCGCAGGTATGGCTGCCGTGGTGGACAAGATCCGCGAGAACAGGGGGCTGGACCACCTCAACGTGACTGTGGGCGTGGATGGGACGCTCTACAAGCTTCATCCGCAGTGAGTGGGGCTTCCGGTGGGGATGGGCAGAGCTTCCTGGGCAGGCAAGGCCCCTTTATGGCTATGGGACATCAGGATGTGATTCCCACCAGGAAAATTCCTCAGCAGGACACAGCCAACCTGCAGGCTGTGTGGTCAGGGTGGGGCTTGTCTGGGATGAGGAAATGAGCTGCTCTGAAGTTTACCTGGGATGCCTGGGGAGGTGGAGAAACGGCTTCACTTGGCCAGCTCACACCTGTGGCCTGGCATTTCCTGCTTTCCCCTCCTCCTGGGCCTCTCTCATCCAGGTGGGGAGCAGGAAAGGAGGTAAGGGTGGGTGTGCACTTACCCATCAGCCTGGCCGGGAGGCTGTGTTTGGTAAGCGGGTAGAGGGAGTGAAGGAAAGCGGAAGAGGGCCCACTGTCTTGTTCACCTGCTAAATCAGTTTGTCAAGAGCCTTGGAAGGCAGGAGCGGTTTTGGCCCTGGGCTTTGTAGCAGGGAGGCGGGTGGGATGTGACCTCCCTGACGTTTTGGTCGGGTATCCAGCACCCCATATGCTGGAGGAGGAGAAGTGAGCCCATCTGCTCTTTGATCTACCACACATCCCAAAGCTTGGCTCTTATGAGTAGAGTGACCATATTATTGTCGAAATGGAGGTACTTTTGCCAGCCAAGAGAGTGCTACTAATAATCACACTGGGACTGTCCCCAGTCAACTGGGCCGCTCACTCCACTTAAAAGCAACCTCACCCAACTCAGTGTAGGCATTGCCTGCCTACGTCATGGCCGTGGCTTGGGATGAAAGCATCTGTTGGGCTGCACCCCGACCTCTGTCTCTCCACCTTTATAGCTGTCCTCGTTGTCACTGTGGTTTAGAGCTAGGCTTTGGAGCCGCGTGCGCATGGACATGCTTGGTTTTAATCTTGGTACCACCATGTAGGAGCTGTGCTCAGTGGCTTCATCTCTGCCCCGTCTCCTCTTCTTCATGGGAAAATGACCACCGGCAGGCCGGACATTACAAATATAAAGTGTGGGACGCCTAGTAGGAATTCAGCAAAGGGCAGTCAGTATTTCCTCTAGGAGCCCCACTGCCCTGAGTGTTCATGGGGGTGGGGGGCTCCCTCTCTTAGCTTCAGGTGCTGGGCTGGGGTCTCAGAGGACTGCAGCTGGGGGTGGGTGATGTTCGTTTCCATGCAGCCTGCTGAGCTGACCCAGTGCCGGACCAGCTTGGCCCACAGGTCCCAGCACCCCTTCTTGGTTTTCTGTCCCCTCGGAGCCTCAGGCTTTGAGGATGGGAGCCGTCTGGGTGTGTTACTCATGCCTTAACCCTCAGAAGGTGTACAGAGCAGCTGGTTTTGGATTCTCTGTTGTGCCTCCCTGCTGCAAATTGTAACAGGACTGGCTGTAGACCCACTTTCTCCCAGACGTTCTCAATAAGCCACAGCTGCTTCCAAGCAGCCCTTCCCATCTCGCTTCCCTCCTTATTGTTAGGGTGCTTCAGCGTCTTCAGGTGGGTCCGGCATCTCTCCTCATATTCCTCTGCCTACCCTTCTCTATTTTTGTCCTTTTTAGTTTCTCCAGAATCATGCACCAAACCGTGAAGGAACTGTCACCAAAGTGTAACGTGTCCTTCCTCTTATCCGAAGACGGTAGCGGCAAGGGAGCCGCCCTCATCACGGCAGTGGGCGTTCGGCTCCGGCAAGAAACGAGCAGCTAAGAGTCCTGGACCCCCCAGCCTGCTGCCCTTCCAGCACTTCTCTCTTCAAGCAGCGCCCCCCTGTTCTGCCCAGCGAGCTGTGCTGGGAGACGCCAGCACCAAAGCCCGCCAGCACCACCGCGGGGAGGAAAACAGAAGCCAACTAATGGCGCGTAATGTAGGGTACAAAATAGAGTGTGTGCTGTTGGTAATCTCCCTGACCTCCAGATCCCTCCTCACCCGCCCTGCCACTTTGCATGATTTGACTTCAACCTGGTCGTACGTTCCCCACATGTGAAGTTTAGTGGCGTCCGTTTCTAACTTATGCATTAGTCCAACAGTTATTTATTGGCCCAAAATGAAAAGTCACACCATCTGACAGGCCTTATGGGCCTCCGCAGCCCGTCCTTGGGGATGTGTCCCCCGTGTGCAATGCATTTTCACCAGCAGACACTGCCGGGACTCCTCCCACGGGTGCGTCAGCCGCCGCTTCCTCCCGGCCCCGCACCCATTGCTGTCTGGGGTCCCATCAGGGCGTGTCAATGCCACTGAACTGTGTGTCCGTGGAACTGGTCATAGCCACATTGTGACAGTCTTGCATCCTGTCTGTCTGGGGGAGGGGAGGTGGGCAGTCCTGCGGGAAAGTGTCTTGTCTCCGTTTGGGTAAAACGAACCAATCAAGAAACAGTACGCTCATTGGAATTTCCCATCGCTTTTGTGAGCCATGTTGTATGACCTAGTAAACTTTGTACCAATTCAAAGACCCGAGTGACGCTTAATGGCTGGGGAGTGGGGAGGACGTCGGGGGATGTGGCAGAAACCAAACCCTGGGGGGTCTCGTGGCCTTCTGGGTCAGAGCAGAGTTTGAAATGAAGGCTGTGTTCTTCAGCGTGCAGCCTTCTTTTGGCTTGAGGACTTCTGTACTCTCCCTGCAGAGGGTCAAGAAGTAGCCTCTCCCCTTCTTCTAGCACCTGCCCTTCCAGTTCCCTGCTCCAGCCCCAGGGGCCTACCGCAGGGAGGGACTCCTGCAGCCTCCTCCTCGACACCTCTCAGAAGGTAAAGGGATGGAAGGCCTCCGTCTTCCAATAGCCTGGCTTCCTCACTTGTAGTTGGAACAAAGGAGAAGTCAGCTTGGCTTGCGGGGGCTGTTGGAAGCCCCATGAGAGGACAGGGCAACACTGGCCCTCCCTCCTGCTGTGCTAGAGCGGGTCCTGCCCTCATCACCCTCTCTGCCAACTCCAGGACGATGGATGAAGAGATCCCCTGCCCTGAGCAGGTGAGGCCTTGCAGCAGCCCAGGGTAGCAGGGTTGCTGTCCTCTCCCCAACCCCCGTCATAAACGAACCCCTTCTGTGGGCCTTTGTCTGACGCTGTCATCCCTGCCCCACCGCAGTCCTGAGGTGCTCTTCCACTCTGTGGCTGCCGTTTGGGGTTCTCCCCCAGCCTGTCTGTGGACCCCACATCAGTCCACATTCTGGTACCCTGTGATTGAGGTGTGATGTGAGTCTCCCAGGCCATGACCACACCTCCGGTGGCTTTTCCCAGGACTGACTGCATGCTCCCTTGGTTTGGTGAGACCAGAGTCCCTTTATTTGTCACTGCCGGTGCCTATGACACAGTGATCTTGTGGAGAACACAGATAACATTGAACTCTAGGTGTGCATTTACAGTGTTACGTGATGCTTCTGGAGGGGCCGTGAGGTGGGAAGGGTGAGTCAGCAAGCAGGGTGAGGTGTGGACTGGGCTGGGCCTGGAGCTTTCTGGGAGATGGGACAGTGGGCGTTCTCTGCCTGCCACCTCCCTGAGCAGAAGTAAGGGTGAGGGCTGTGTTGCTGACTTGCGGAATTCAGGTCAAACGGCTGCCCTGGTTGTAATAAGTCACAGCTGCTGTTTATGAAGCACTTAACCTGTGTTGGGCCTGCCAGTTTATAGGCATCACTCCCATCATCCTCACAGCATCCCTGTGAGGTAGTTTTGCCATTGAAAGGGAAAGGAGCTGAAGGTCATTGTGACTTGTCTGAGGCCACCCAGCTGAGGCTCCTTTTTTAAAATTAATTAATTTTTTTGGCTGTGTTGGGTCTTCCTTTCTGTGCAAGGGCTTTCTCTAGTTGCGGCAAGCGGGGGCCACTCTTCATCGCGGTGCGCGGGCCTCTCACTGTCGCGGCCTCTCGTTGCGGAGCACAGGCTCCAGACACGCAGGCTCAGTAGTTGTGGCTCACGGGCCTAGTAGCTCCGCGGCATGTGGGATCTTCCCAGACCAGGGCTCGAACCCGTGTCCCCTGAATTGGCAGGCAGATTCTCAACCACTGCGCCACCAGGGAAGCCCCCTGAGGCTCCTTTTAACCACCATCTACACTAGGGTGGATCTGGGTTCTTAGATGCTAAGGCAGAGAAGTCCTGGATTGGTTCACAGGTTAGGGGCTTTGCAAAACAAGAAGCTTCTTTTCCATGTGTCTTTAGCCTAATAATAGGTCGGTGTCATGGTTGGGTGCTGCCGACAGGTGTGTTTTGTTTGGTTTATGCAACATTTATAAAAATGGGAGCTCAATTGAACAAACCTGGAAGTTTCACAGATTTGGATTTCTGGCTTCTCTTGAAAGGTTTGGAGGATCTGGCAACACTGGGCTCCCAGCCACATGGCAGCATCTGTCCAGAGCTGATCGGCTGTCGTCCCCTTTGCATTCCTGTGCTCTCCAGTTTGCCGCAGTCCCCACCCTTCCTTTTGCCCCAACACTGAAAGTCACTTACCTTTTATCATTTTACCTACAGTTTTTCTTTTATACTGGATTCGGTTTACTCATGTTGTATGCCCCAGGGAGGCATTCGAGCTTGCAACTCCCAGATTAGATAAATGTTAGCTCACACTGTCTTCTCTGACTTATTGGACGCCCTGAAGCACTGTCAGAGGGGTGGCTGGGAGAGTCAGCACCCACTGCAGAGTTCCTGGCCCCATCTTGTTTTTCCATTGATGTACTGAAGGCTGAGGCATGGGCCAAACTCTCTGATGTAGAGTGTCTCTCTGGCTACTTCTCCAGGGTGCTAAGCCTCCCCCTGCAGCCAGGCACAAGGGTTCAGGGGTCAGCAGACACTTCAGCTTGCAGACTTCCAGCCTGCCCATTGGCAGCCCCAGAGGGGGCCACATCCCCAGCCATGAACAAAGTCTCTTTAGTGTGACACCTGTTGACCCTCGTGGAAAGGGATGAGGTGTGAGTCAGCTCAATCTTGTCCTCCTCAGTTGGCGTGACCCATGGGTAGCAACGGTAAGCAGGCCGGAATCCAGAGCGAAACCTGGGGGATGGAGGGTCATCTTGAGCAACGGAGTGAGGGCGGCAGTTATGGGAACTGTCCTGTGGCTGCTCCCACCTCCAGGAGCCGATCTCTCCTCCAGAGGAAAGTCGCTGCCTCGCTCCTAAGAGCTCAGGGTCTCTGGGGAGACACGTTCTTTAGTGGATTTGGTTTTTGGAAACAACCAGAAGTAATCTGGAGCTAAGTCCAAGGACTGAAGCGAGCCGAATGAGACCGTTTGTTATTACAAACAAACAAAAATAAACCAAGTTCGGTCATAAAGACACAACAGATTTTCTTGTTCGATTTGTTAATTGGCTTCTAAAGGAGTATGCAAAGAGGAGTTTTAAAAACTTGGGGCTTTGGCAATGTTGGGTAGAATACGGATGCTTTGAAAGAAAATATACACATGGAACTACCAAGTTTTAGTACGTTTGCTTAAAAAATAGACAACTTTCCCCAAGGCAGCAAAGAGGGTCCACCTGTAAATTGGAGATCAGAGGAGGCAGAGAGTGACTGGAAGAAGTGAGAAAGAGCCGGCAGAACAGATGAGACCCTGTGTGATGCGGAGGGAGGGAAAGAACTATATGGTCTGTTCCCGGAGACGCAGGGTTCCGAGTTTCAGAAGAGCAGGCCCGATTTTGGTTCCTCCCGCTGTAGCTCTGAAGGTTCCGTGGTGCAGCCCAATAAATGCCTTTATTATGGGAGCTTCATGGCCTCTGCCCACACTCAGCATGTCCCAACCCGAGCTCCCCACCCTTTTCCCCCAACACCCCCCCAGTCGTCCTCGTCTCAGTTCCTGACAACTGACCACGCTGTCCTTCCACTAGTTCAGGCCAGACACCTGGGGTCATCCTTGACTCCCTCTCCATCAAATTCTGTTGGCTCTACCTTAGCAATCTCCGGACTCTGACCACTTGTCACATGTCTAAACCCACCATCTCTCGCCTGGATTATTGCACCTGCCTAACCATCTCCCTGCCTCCCCCACCTTGCCCCTCTGTGGTCCAGTTCCAACACAGCTGCAAGACTGATTCTTTTAAAAGGGAATCAGAGCATGTGTTTCCCCCGCTCAGAACACTGCAGGGCTCCTCATGTCAGAGAACCAACCCAAGTCCTTACCTTGACCACAGGGCCCTTGCTTTGGCTGTTCCCTCTGCCTGGAATTCTTGTCCAGACACCTACAGGGCCCACTCAGTCCTCAAGTCTGCTCAAAAGACCCCTTAGTAAAGCCTACCCTGACCATCCTGTAAAATCACAACCCTTATGCCCATTACTTCCCCCGGCACTTCCTGTCCTCTCTTACCCGGCTCTACTTTTTCTTTTTTCTATAGGATTTATCACCTAATACACAATGTATATTTACTCATTACATTTGCTTATTGTCTATCTCCACCTCCCCACTAGAGGGTCAGCTCCCCGAGGATAGTGATCACTGTTTTTGTTCCCCGGGGTGTCCCAAGGGCCTGGAACAGTGCCGGGCACACAGAGCCACTGGTGAATGTTTTGCGGAAGAATGAAAATTCCGCCAGGAACACCAGTCTTCAGAGCTATTGTCATCAAATACTGAATGATTCAGAAGTTGTAAAGCCCTGGGGTGTTCAGACTCCCAGGGACTGTGTCTTTGGGTAGCGGGAGAGTGACCAGTGCACAGACACAGAAGGCTGGGAGCCCCCTCCCTGATGTGACAGTCCCTGTCTCCAAGTTCACACTCCTACAACTGCATGCAAGAGAAATGTGTGATGCGGGGATGAGATTACAGGCCTTGGAGACACATGGAATTCCTGCTGTATGAGTTTAGGAGAGTCTTCCTTTTGGAGGCTCAGTTTCCTCATCTGTAAAATGGGGATAACACCTCCCTCCCATTATATATTTGCCTCTCAAGTGGAGGGTTCTGGCAGCCATTAAACAGTCAAAAAAAAAAAAAAAAAGTACAGTCTCTTACTTCCTTCTGGCCTGCCCCGGGTGGGATGTCTGAGCAACAAAGATCCTACTGGCATTATGAGTGGTGTGGACATGTGGGCAGGGAGGTGATAAAAGATGCCCAGGGCCAACCTCACCCACATCATTGCCTCGTTAAGGCCAGGACTCAGTGTCCACCTCTCATCTCCTCTTACCTGGCTCCACCGTCAAGGCTTTCTGAGAGGCTGAACGACTTGCTCTGCAAGCAGGACTCCTGGGCTGGGGCTCCTGCCTGGCCCAGCACCTCCTCACCTGTGCAAGTGCCCCTGAGCAAATGCCAGCCCCTCTCTGGGACTACACTTCTCTAGAAGTACAAGGGTTGGGGGGGAAGTGAGAACTTGGCTCCTTCCTTTCTGGCAGTCTCTGCCAAGGTCACTTCCTAGCTGCCCTGAAAGCCCCTTCTGTGATCTTCCAGGGAGTAACCTGCTCCCCCTCTAGTCTTGGCCCCGGGCCTCAGGTTGAGTGGTTCGTTCTGCTGCGGTTGGCGCTGTTCTCCTCGCCCAGGGACAGTCCTCAGTTCTTCCTCAGTGTAGGAAGCTCTTAAAACCATCAGTCCCTGCCTCCTTTACCTGGCTCCTTCCTTCCGCCCTCTCTGGCTGTCCTTCTCCCTCTCTCCCCTCCCTCCATCTCTCTGTCCCCCTCCTTTCTTCTCCTTGTCCCAGATGCAGCCCCCAGAAGAAAGAGCAGGGGCAGGCAGACGCGAGAGCTGTGGCCTGGGCAACGGGGCAAAGCTTTGGGGAGGAGGTGGGGCTCGAGCTAGGCCTGGACCCGAGGGAGGACTGTGCTGGGGGCTCCCTGGGGGGATGGTAATCCCATGGTGGCGGGGATGGATGGGCACAGGATTGAGCTGTGCAGGGGAGTCCAGGTGGAGATGGGCTGACGAGAGGGGCTGGGGTGAGGGCTCACCTGTGGTTGAGGCAGCAATAAGTGATGGGATTGTACATGGTGGAGCTCATGGCCAGCCAGAAGAGCGCCAGGTACACCTGCTGGATGAACTTGTGGCAGTAGATGTCCTCCTGGAAGCTGCCCAGGATGAAGAAGAGGTGGTAGGGCAGCCAGCAGATGGCAAATGTCACCACCACCAGCACCATGGTCTTCACAGACTGGTCCAGGAGAGACTCAGGTCACTCCTCAGCCTGGAAGCCCCAATCCCCAGTTTTCCCGAGGGGAAGCACGAGGCACGTCTCATGCCCGCCTGAGAAGCCCTCAGTAAGCAGGCCCTGTCTACCTCCACAGGCTCAGGCCCCTGGAGCTTCTGCTACCCAGACGCTCCTGGGCCTTCCACCTCAGGGCTTTTGCTCAGGCTGGTCTCTCTGTCCACACTGCTGTCTTTTCTTTGAAGTCCTCACTCCTCAAAGCCCAGCTCGGTAGCCACCTCCTCTAAAAGGCGTCTTGGATCCCTGTTAGAGCAGAGCAGCTCCCCTCCCTGGAGAGTGGATGAGCTGTCGTTCCTAACCCCATCCTTAGAGGAGACCATGCCAGCTACGGGTTCCAAGGTCTCCCTCTCCCTGCAATCTGTGTCTACCACAGCCCAAAGACCAAAGCAAGTCCGCCCGCCCGGGAAGAAGGAATGAATGTTCTGGCCAGGGACTTGGGACAAGGGCAAGTTACAGGTGGAGTCTATCCTCCGCGGCGCCCTCTAGGCGACATGCCCGGAATGGCTGATCCCGAGGCGGGGCCAAACTTCCGGCCCCGCTCCCGGAGTTCACCTTCTCTGCCTGCAGGTGGCGCAAGTTGGCGCCATGCACCTCGTACCCTGGGACAGTGCGTCTCCAGAGCGTGAGACCGATGACACTGTAGGCGACGAACATCACCACGAGAGGCAGGAAGTAAATGAGGGCGATCACCACGAGGTGGTACCTGGAAGGAGAGTCAAGGGACTGGGCACGGGGCGACCTGGGGGCGACTCCAGTATCCGCCAGCACTCAATCCCCAGGACCTTGCTGACGCCCCTGAGCTGTCCCTGGCGGGCTACCCTGGGCCACCTCCCAAGGGCTTGGTTTGAAAAAAAAAGTAAAAAAAAAAAAGAAGGGCAGACTGGCTAGCACATGTGCCCAATGAGAGTTTCCCCTGCTGCAAAAGGGACACCTGTGTTAGCTCTGAGTCCTTCCAAGTGACAGACAAGTTACCAAACAAGGAAATAAATAGGAATGAAAAAGTTAACCAAGTAATACATTTGTTTAAAATTTAAAATGCCGTTAAGCACAAAGGAGGAAGTAAAATTATGTATCTCACCCCCACCACTGTTAATGGTTTGGAATATTTCTTCCAGAATCATGTAATATATGTGTATATGTATATGCACATATGTATTAGATAGATTATGTATATCTTCTATATCTGCATCTGTCTGTCTAGATAGATTTCCTAGAGTTGATATGGTTCTATCCTGTACCAACATCCCTAGCAGGGAAGGGGCAGTGGAGACAGGCCACACTGTACGTGCTAGTGGAGCATCTCTTCCTGACTATGAGCATTTGGTTGGGAACATGGCTCACATCTGCAGGTACTCTTTCACACCACCTGTGAGCAAGTGGCCCGGAGCACCATTGATGGCGCTCATCCAGTCCCCGTGGAGGACACCCGGGGCTGTGTTGAGGCCTTCTCATTTCCTTTTGGAAAGATGCATGCTGCCCATTCTGGTTTCTGAGCGATGCTGTAGCCTCTCTCTGACAAGGCCCAAGCAGGAGCATCCGGTGAATGGACCCAAGACCCCTGGCCCTGTCATGTGACCTTTTTCTAGGAGAACAGAGGTGTACCCAAGCCCCTCCTTTCCTCCCCGTGTGCCAGCCTTGCTGGGTCCCTTTCAAGAGGTACTGACACCTGGAGGGAGGGGAGTAGGTGGCTCCAGCAAATGTCTTCCCTAAAGCCTGAGTTTAGAATTTGGCTTGCTCACTCTTTTGGCAAGCATGCTAATTACAAAAGGTTTGGGGGCTCCTAGACTCCCCGATCATCATCTGTCCTACTGTGGAGCAGGTGAGGGTGGAGCAGCAGCCAGGTGCCAGGCCCTTGTACCTTACCTTCATTGTGACGTCACAGTGTCTGAGATAGATAGACCTTGAGGATCAGCAGGGCCACCTGTCTCAGCACCCAGAGCGGGAAAATGAGGCTCAGAGAGGCACAGGAAGTCTGTGTCCTGTGAAACAGCTCTATACGGACTTAACGCACAAATGATTTTCCTTCCACTGAGGGTCAGCCCTGTGGAGTCGGAAGAACTGGGTTCTTGCCTAGCCTCTAATTTAAAGCATGACCTTGGGCAAGTCAGATCTCTCCCTCAGTCTGTTTCCCCATTTGTAAAACAAGGAGTTAATCTCTACCATCCTTCCGGAGTATGAGTGACGCCTTTCTGTTGCCTCATTCTTTCGTGGGTCAGTTCAGGTTAGGAATTCACTCCGGGCTAGGTTCCCACACAAAAGGGAGTGCCAAGGAGCTTTGGGAACCATCTTCTAGGGCCTGCCAGAATCTCATAGCCTGGACTGCCTTTTTTGTATTTTGATTTGGGGAGCGTATGTGCATTTTCCTAGATTCCTACACACACAGGATGTGAGCCTGTACGGATGGAGCCCCCAGTCTAAATCTCAGAAGCTCCCCAACCCAAGAACAAATAATATATTCTTACACACAAGAAACCAGGCTTTCCCCCAAATCCTCTCAGAATTCGAAGTAGCACCAAAGTATAGCCTTCCTAGCCCACCTCTGCCCTCCTGTTTTCCCCTGTTGCCTGGAGCAGAGTCGGAAATCACCATCCCCAGAAAGGTGGTGGTTGGTACCCGAAATTCTCACTGGTCCGCACCTCAGAGAGAAAAGCTCACTGTTAAGGTGGAGAAACACCGCCCCGCAGTGGCCAGTCAGGAAATGTTCTGCTCTCCGCCCCTTCCCAAAGCCAAGAAGGGGGGCGGGTCCCTACGTAGACTCCGCCCCTGGAGCCGTGAGTCCTGAGAACGTGGGCTACGGAAAGAGGGCAGAGACGCAGGGCAGCAGTTTCCCGGGAAACTCAGCAGTTGCCAGGAGCAGGCTTCTCAGAGGAATGGCGCCTTCCCCGAAGGCCGCAGCGTGGCGCTCTTCTGTCTGGTGCTCGGGACGGGAGGAGACCAGGTAGGGGCGGGCGTTGGGGGAGGAGCGTTAAAGGAGGCGGGAGAGGGAGTTGAGCTGTCGCTGTGCTCTGGCGGCTCTGGGCTCAGAGCGTGCACATCCTCAGGCTTGGGGCAGCTGGGCTTTTCTTGGACTAAATCTGCCAGGTTTGTTTTCGTTTGTTCCCCGTTTAAACTACCACCTACTGGGCGCCGTTTCTGTGCCAGGCACTGTGCTAAGTTGCGTCAGGTACATTTTCTCTTCTGTGTTCGCAACAACCCCTGAGCAAGGTTCTCGTACTAATCCCCTTTAAGAGAGAAGGAGCCAAAGGGTCAGAGAGGTTAAGTGACTACAAAGGGTCCTCGGCCAGCAGGGGACAGCGCAGGACTCCAACTCGACTACTGTCTCCAGAACCTCAACCAATTCTTTATCCTCTACTACCAACCCCCCCCCCTCCCCCGCCCCGTGCTTGGGGATGACAAAGCCACACCCGCTGTGAGAACTGGGCAGACTGACTCCCAGAAAGGGAAAGGACTTACCCAGTGTCACACAGCAGCTGCACCACGCCTGAGTTCTGTTTTCTCCCCCCATCCCCCAGCTCACGGTGCCTGCCTCAGGTCAAGTCCACTCCAGGCTCCTCCTGAAAACATCCCAGGCTCTGGCACCTGCCCTTTCTTTCTGTCTCGGTACCCTAACATGTCCCTTATTTAAGTAAGAGTGGTGAGGAGATTGGGCTCTGAAGCAGGACTGCCTGGATTTAAATCTTCGATTTACCACTTACTAGCTGTGTGGTCTTAGGCACATTACTTAGTTTTTTTTAGTGCCTCAGTTTCCTCATCTGAAAAATGGGAATAATAATACATACATACCCATATTGTTAGGAGAATCCAGTGGGTTCATATATGTAAAGTACTTAGACCAAACCTGACATTTAGTAAGTGCTAAGTGTTACTTTTAGTTGATACTGTACTCACATAATCCCCAGTTCACTCACAGACACATGTGCACACCCATGCATACACACTGCACATGTGTACGTGCACATATGTGCATGCACACACACACATGCATGTGAGCATGCTCCCCCACCCCCAGGCCTTACAAAAGGTGCATCTTGCCGCCGCTGTCTTCTGGCCAGGCCACCACGCACTTGGTGGCACCCCGGTCCATAGTGATGGGGCAGTAGAAGCAGTAGGGGAAGGCGAGGGCCAGGGCCACCAGCCAGATGCCAGCAATTACTGCTCTGGTGCTGGGGGCCGAGAGCCGTGGCTGGAAGGGGTGGACGATGGCCATGTACCTGTGAGCAGAGGGCGGTGTGAGTGGTGGGTGCCCTCCCGTCAGACCAGCCCAGATCTGCTAGTCCCATTCCCTGCACCCTGGCTGACGACCTGCAGAGAGCCAGCTGGGCTGGTGCTCTCCCACAGCCATGTGGGACACTAGCGCCCTACATGCCTGCCCACCCCACCCCGTTCCACCACATGGCCTCCCTCTGAGCACGGATGTGCTCTCGATGGCCACAAGAGAGCGGTGTGGCCACATCGGCAGTCCATCTGGGGCCTTGTCCTGAAGCTCAGCCCTGCCGAGTTCCCCAGCCACACAGCCTGTCCTCCGTTCAGAAACCTTAACAGAGCCCAACGGTCTCCTGGACGAAGCCCAAAGCAGCTGCCCACCAGCTTTCTGCCGTGGAGGAACTGCTCTACATATGCCGAGACGGCTTTGGTCCTAGATGACCCCCGGGCCTTCCTCCCTGGGATTAATCTGAACCCTGAGACCAGGCCAGAGCAATAGGACGCAGCTCAAATCCCACTCTCACAATAAAGCTGATCCTGACACCCATCTAACACTACGACCTGCCCTCCCCCAGCACACATATCCTAGTGCCTCGGATCCCCTTCCTGATATTTTTCCATAGCACTCATGACCTCAAAATACAACATATCATTTGTTTAGTCTTGTGTTTATTATTTAAATTCTCACTAGGGCAGGCATCTTTGTCTGTTTCTTCCCCCAGTGCCCAGAACAGTATCTGTACATAGTAGGCATTGAACATAAGAATGAATGAAGAAATGAATGGACAAGTCACCATTATTACCATCCTGACCTGAGCCACCATCCTTCCTCACCTGGGTTATTATTCAATGTCCTCCTGCCTGGTCTCCTGGCTCCCACCCTGCCCTCTACAGTCCGTACTACCCACCCTCCACCCAGCCTTTAAAATGGAAGTTCCATGAGACCATGATTCCGGGACTCTTTTCGCACTGATGTTTATTCCCCAGTGCCTGAAACAGTGCCTCAAATACCTGAGTGAATGAAAAGAAAGTCTTAGGGGACTTTCAGATCTGCCGACTGATCACTCCTCCACCCCTCCTGCCCCCACCCCATCCCCGTCAGAACGTCACAGTCTGCAGCCCCAGAGAGCAGCATCAGGGAAGTAATTGGCCCCATCTTAATTATATAGTAACTGCATGCAGTGTTAAAATTTCCCCTCATATAATATATCTAGGAATAGGATGACAATATAAGCAATTTCCTTTCAGTAAAACAAAGATCAGCTCCAGAGAAGAACACTTCAGAAGGTCCCTAAAACACCGTTGGTCTTCCCCTGTAGCCTTGAACAGCCGTCTAGTGCGAAGTTCTTCCTTGTGTCTAACGTGAACTTTACTTGCTTCGGTTCCACAGTCCCCTGTCTTCCAGATGCATAGTTTATGATCATGATCAGGTTAGGAGGCAACTAATTCACTGGGTTCTACCCTTAACTTGCTGTGTGACTGTGGGCAAGTTACCAGCCCTGTGTGAACCCAGGAAAGCGAGCCGACTCCCCGCAGCTGCCCCCTCTTGCCTGTCGGCGGCGATGGTGGTCATGGAGTAGATGCTGACAAACATGGCTGTGATGGGGAAGAGGTTCTGGAAGTAGCAGAAGGCACGGCCAAAGTACCAGATGTTGTGGCTGGCGTAGACGAAGTTGAAGGCGGCATTGAAGGCGGCCATGCAGAGGTCGGCCAGGGCCATGTTGACAATGAAGTAGTTGGTGACTGTGCGCATCCTCCAACGGGCCAGGATTATCCAGATAACCGCAGCATTGCCCATCACAGCCACCAGCACCGGGGCCAGGTAGGCTGCTGCCCACAATGCCAGATGCCAGCCAGGCATGGAGAAGGCTGTGATGCTTGTGGTGTTGCTCTCAAGGCCAGATGAGATGTTGGTGTCGGTCACCATGGCACAGGCTCCCATGGCTGCCTCTGGGTCTGGGACAACAGTCTAGCTCCTTGACTCCTTCCAGGCCCTGGTGCCCTGCCGGATATGCTGTAGAAGACAAATCCTCTTTGGTGCATGAGTATGGGCGAGCGAGGGAAGCACTCCTGTGCAAAGCCAGGCACATCTGGGTAGCCGGGGGGCACTCCCAAGTCTCAAGCAAAGATGAGTTAGGCTGAGCAGAGAGCCGGGTCCAGAGCCGTTGGCATTTTACATTCCCATGGCCTGGCCAGACTTCTCCAATGTCATG
The DNA here is from genome assembly GCF_005190385.1 of Monodon monoceros. Classification (NCBI taxonomy): domain Eukaryota; kingdom Metazoa; phylum Chordata; class Mammalia; order Artiodactyla; family Monodontidae; genus Monodon; species Monodon monoceros. The sequence continues at coordinate 20,085,276 of NW_021703781.1, forward strand.
TGGACATCTAGAATCCAAGACATGCTTTCAGAGCAAGAAACATCCTTATAAATCATCAGTCACCCCTTCGCTGCAGAAATGGAAAAACAGATTCCAAGAGGGGACCAGCCCAGGTCACACAGTAAGTTGGTGATAAAGCCAGGACTCAACCCAGGTCCCTCCTAATGCAATTCGGGGAACATTCTGGATCAGACGCACACACAGCAGCCGTCTTTGGATTCCATAGGTCAACTGCACAGCAGGCTCTCTCTCCAGGCATTGGGGTGCAGGCAGGGCTGCCAGCCCGTGGTTGCCTCCCTGCTGCTCTCCGGGCGGGGCGTGCTGGGTGGTGAGGGCCTTGGCGGAGGTGTTTTCTGCTCACGAGGTCGGGCTGCCCCCTGCCCTTCGTCCCACCCCTGCGTGGACGGCCCGGCCTTGTCTCTTGAGGGAAGATTTAGGACTGGCTGCTGAGGCAGGGAGAGACCCAAGGGAAATGGGAGGTGGCAGCGGTGGGGCTGGGCATGCGGGGCACAGTCCTTGGTAGGGTGTTTACATTCAGCGGCGCTGGAGCTACATCTAGAATGTGATTAGGGGCACGGGCTTGGGAGCCCCAGGGACTCCAGGCAAGTCTTTTAACCTTTCCCAGCTTCAACTTTCCCATCTGAAAACAATAGGAACAGTACGGTGCGCATCTCACAAGATATTGGTGAGTTTTAATGAGATAACGTACGTAAAGTCTATTTAGCACAGGAGCTGGCAGGTAAAAAAACATGTCAAGGAGTTGTAGCCCTGCGGGAGGCCCCCAGACAGCTCAGGGCTCTGCTGGCCGAGGCAGGACGCAAAGCATTTCTAACACGTTCTCAGGTGATTCTGGTGCTGCTGGTCCAGGGACCTCACTTTGAGAACCACTGTCTTAGGACAAGGGCAGGGCTCGCTGCCTCTTCTGTGAGCTCCAGAAAACCCCGAGGGGCTGCCCACAGACTCTACTCTTGGTCATTGACTGTGTGCATGTGTGTCGGGTGCTGCCTGAAGCTGCAATGCTGTGTCTGAGTGATTGTGTGTGTGACAGACGTGTGTAAGCACACACACACTCGTGCACCTGTGCACACCTGTGGGTGTGTGGACCCTCAAGGCCGGGCAGGCTCATAAGGGCAGGGCGTGTCCCTCATTAAAGCCGAGGAGGGCTTCAGTCACCAGCATTGGTGGCCCTGCTGGGCTGCTGGGCTAAGTGTGTGCTTGGTCTCCTGGGAAGCCAGCCCCGTTCCTTGAGGAGGGGCTGCTTGCAGGGGCCCCTGCTCCTCCCGTGGGTATGTGTACCGTGGGGCCCCGGGCCTCCTCTCGCCCAGAGTCAGCTTCAGACACAACTGGCTCCAGCCCTGGCCAGGCCGTGGGGCAGAGGCCTGTTCCTTGTCTGGATCGGGCCGCCAGCCTCTGTTTGCATGTCTGCCCTTTGCTGAAGGGCCTCTGCCTTTGATGCCTTTTGGTAGCAGCGGTAGCCACTCAACTTTAGGGCTTGTTTGTCTCATGCTCCACTGACCAGGGTTTTGGAGGTAGAATGTATAGAAATAAGGACGTAACCGCAGGGCAGTCTTCTCTGTTTGCGGTTCTGCCTCCTACTCCAGGCAGCCAGAGTTTGTTGAGTTTCAGGTGCAAGCCCAGTGCAGGGAAGCCCTAGAAGCCCCAAATAGCACGCTTTCTTCCTCCCCCCAGCGTCCCGCCACCTCCACTGTGTATGTGAAGATTATGTGTTGGAGCTGTGGAATCCAAGAGTTTTATTTCCCCCTTAAATCATGTGCTCTCACGCCTTTCCAACTATGTGCTCGTGGCCTCGTGGAAGGAGAGGGTGGGGGCCGCCCCGCCCTGGACAAAGGGTTTACCAGTCAGCCTGGCCGCTCAGAGCTGGCCTGCTGAGTTCATCGCTAAACAATGTCCTTGAAGGCTGCTCTTTGTCAAAACAGAAAAACATTCTAAATTCCTTTAGCTCCTATGGACGCGTCAAGACTCCAGTTTGCTCTTCAAGCATGTATGGGGGAAGTTCCCTCCGCCAGGAAGTGGAGGGGAAGGCCGCCCGTGGGTTCTGGCTGGCTGGGCTGAGGTGATTGCGCAGGTTGGGTACCCTTGGGAGATGACTCTGGTTCAGACTTTAGAGTGCAGGATGTTTATTAAGGAGTGCATGGGATCAACCCCTGGCGAAGGGAGGGGAAAGAAGCAGGTGTGGGCGGAAGGGGAAGTTGAGCGGTGATGGTGAGACAGCGGCCTTGGACAGCCCCGGGTTGAGTCACTCTGAGCTAGAATGGCCTGTTAGAGTTACCCTCATGGTTTGTGCTATTGTGGTCTTGAAGCGAGCATCCTGAAGACCAGAGTCGGAAGTGATCTGTGTTTCAGGGAGTTTGGAGGAGAAGAAGGTGGGAGCTGCTGCAGGGATGAGGGAAGGGAGGGAAAAGGGGCTCCGGGAAGCGTTGTGGCCTGGGTGCCCCTCAGCAGTGTCCCAGAGATGCCTTTGGAACTCGCCTGACCATGTCTCTGGCTGGGCTTGAGCCCTTGGTCCTGGCTTCGGCGGGTCACATGCAGCTGTGGGTCATCTGGTCACGACGAAGTTCACAGGGCTGTGGGCAAAATGAGGGTGAGGACAACGCACTGAGCTTTTTATTCCGGTGAATGAATCCCGTTTGAAGGCTCAGCCTTCATTCTGAGACTATGCCCTTCTTGCTCTTTGGGTTAAAGTGTCCTTCCTGTCATGAAATAATGGTGACGGCAGATGGTCGCTGTGTTCCTGGGTTTTCTTTTTCTCTAATATTTCTTACTCAGTGGAATAACATTCTGGTGAGCTGTGTGGTTCCTTCAGTTAGGTTTCTGATATTTTGTTGGTCTATGAAATTCAGAGACTCAGGAGCCCTGATCTAGTTCCTCATTTGGAGAAGAGAGGGGGAGCCCCCGAGAGGGGAAGGCTTGTCCTGGGTCCTCTGGCCCTGGAGGGGGGCCGCTTCCTGAGGGCTTCCCTCATCCTGCACTGGCCTGTCTGCCTCTGCTCGCTTGAGGCCCATCAAACCCACCTCCCGGTTACTTCCCTGTCACACAGGCAGGGAACTCCTCCGGACCTGGATTGTGTCTTATTTATGTCTGGTGTCTAGGAGAGTAGTCAGTATATCAGGTGCACTATAAATGTTGATTGAATCAAAATGTTGATGAATAAAATTTAAAATATGACTCGGGGTGAGGGATGATAAATTGTATATATAACATATATCATCTATCTATATCTAATATATATATATCTGAAAGCCTTATACTAATGGCACTGGCACTAATGGTGGGATTTTAGGGAACTTTGAGTGGGCAGGGCAGTATAAAGCCTAGTACATGGCACACAGTAGGTGCTCAATAAATGCCAGATGAATAAATGAATAACAAATAATAAAGTTTAAAACATCACCCTGTCAGGGATGATGGGAGTAGCATTCTTATTTTCACAGAATCTAAAGCTTAAACTAAAAGAACATGTGCATGTAGGTCGGGCAGAGCTTTTGGAGGATGTTAGGGTCTCCGCAGCATTCCAGGATTTATTCCTCACAGATAGCCCCCCCCCCCCACCTTGTCCACAGACTAGAGGGTCCCAGGCTGGCCCCTTTAGCAGATGGGCTCTGGGCCCTCCACCCGCTGGCCCAGAGTCTGGGACTTCAGCTGGGAGAGGGAGAGTTGCCGTCTGCCAAGAGCATGGCTGCAGCTGACACCTTTTTTAAACACTGTGAGTGTGCTGGGGCAGTGCCTCCCCCTGAAAGCCTGAAGTTTATCTAGCTGGAGAAGAGAGGCCGCGAGTGTTTACATCTGCTGTAGTCCTGGTGTACACAGAGCTCAGAAGCTCTTGACACAAAACGGGTTCGTTTCTCAACATCAGGCTTCTGCAAAATCTGCCCATCTATGGCAGGCAGAGGAGGAACTGGGTGCGGCTTGCCCTAGGAGGGGACACCCTAACACCCGCTTGCTGGTTGCATGACTGGGGTCATCCCAGAGGTAGCCTGTCTGTTGCAGGCACAGGGGACTTGGTGTCTGCCCCAGGTGCTGGCAAATGCGGCAGCAAGTGCTGTGGCGAGGAAAGGGGGGTGACAAAGGGTCAGCGCTTCTACTGAAAGGGCTGAGTCCTGGGCCCTGCAGCGGGTCTCTCGACTGGGCAGGTGGTCTGATGGTCAGCCCAGAGTTAGGAGAAAATGTCATGTCTCTACCTTCATGAAGCTCCCAGCCAAGTTGGGGAGCCGGGTCCTGGAATAGCAGAGAGAACTCACTACCCCCTGTATTATCTGTCCCCCTCCACTCCATCCTCTGCCGCCATATGATCTTTTAAAAACACAAATCTGACCATGCATTTCCTGCTTGAAACCCTTCAGTGACTTCCCATTGCTCTCTGGATTAAGAGGAAAATAGCCCTATTCCTTTACCAGGTGTGACTGCTAACTCTCCCTCAGGACCACTTTCCCCTTGTTTCTTTTAGCAATAGAACCTCCCCAGATGTTACCTGTCACCCGGCTGCCCAGCTAAGCACTACATTTCCAAGCCTCCTTCCAACCCAGGTGTGGTCACATGATTAAGACCTGGCCCATAGGATGTGGGCAGAAGAGATTTACATGTGTATGCGGACAACTTCAAGGTCTCGTGTTTGTTTTTTTTTAATTTATTTTTAATTAAAGTATAGTTGAGGGCTTCCCTGGTGGCGCAGTGGTTGAGAGTCCGCCTGCAGATGCAGGGGACACAGGTTCGTGCCCCGGTCCGGGAAGATCCCACGTGCCGCGGAGCGGCTGGGCCCGTGAGCCATGGCTGCTGAGCCTGCGCGTCCGGAGCCTGTGCTCCGCCACGGGAGAGGCCACAACAGTGAGAGGCCCGCGTACCACTAAAAAAAAAAAAAAAAGTATAGTTGAGTTACAATGTTGTGTTAATTACTGCTGTACAGCAAAGTGACTCAGTTATACATATATATATATATATATACATTCTTTTTCATATTCTTTTACATTATGGTTTATCACAGGATATTGAATATAGTTCCCTGTGCTATACAGTAGGAACCTTGTTGTTTCTCCATTCTATATATACCAATTTGCATCTGCTAATTCAAAACTCCCAATCCACCCCTCTCCCACTCCTCTCCCCCTTGGCAACCACCAGTCTATTCTGTATGTCCCTGATCCTGTTTCTGTTTCATAGATAGGTTAATTTGTGTCATATTTTAGATTTCACATGTAAGTGATATCATATGGTATTTGTCTTTCTCTTTCTGACTTCACTTAGTAAGATAATCTCTAGTTGCATCCATGTTGCTGCAAATGGCATCATTTCGTTCTTCTTTATGGCTGAGTGGTATTCCATTGTATATATGTACCTCATCTTCTTTATCCATTCATCTGGGGTTCTTTTTGTTTTTTTGCTATTTTTTAAAAATGTATTTGTTTATTTATTTATTTATTTTTGGCTGCGTTGGGTCTTCGTTGCTGCACGCGGGCTTTCTCTAGTTGCAGCGAGCGGGGGCTACTCTTCGTTGCGGTGCGCGGGCTTCTCATTGCGGTGGCTTCTCTTGTTGCGGAGCACGGGGGCTTCAGTAGTTGTGGCACGCAGGCTCAGTAGCTGTGGCTCGCAGGCTCTAGAACACAGGCTCAGTAGTTGTGGCGTAGGGGCTTAATTGCTCCGCGGCATGTGGGACCTTCCCAGATCAGGGCTCGAACCCGTGTCCCCTGCTTTGGCAGGCGGATTCTTAACCACTGCGCCACCAGGGAAGCCACATTCATCTGTAGATGGACATTTAGCTTGTTTCCATGTCTTGGCTATTGTGAATAGTGCTGCTATGAACATAGGGGTGCACGTATCTTTTTGAATTATACTTTTGTCTGGATATATGCCCAGGAATGGGATTGCTGCATCATATGGTAACTCTAATTTTAGTTTTCTGAGAAACCCGCATACTGTTTTCCATAGTGGCCACACCAACTTACATTCCCACAGTGTAAGAGGGTTCCCTTTTCTTCATACCCTCTCCAGCATTTGTTATTTGTAGACTTTTTAAGGATTGTCATTCTGAAGGTCTCATCTTTAAAGAGGGAGCTGGTTGCCTTTCACTTCCACTCCCCTCTTCCTACTGCCTGGAAAATGGCAACAACAGGAGCTGCCATGTTGAATCCAGAGAGGGCAGCCCTGTCTTATGGCTGGCAGAGCCCAGGGCTGTTACATGAAAAAGAAAAAGAAAAGAAAACAAACTTCTTTCTTATTTAAGGCACTGCATGTTGGGCTCTATTATAGCACTTAACCCTTCATAATACAGTATCCTTCAAGAACTTCCTTGGTGCTCACTCAGGTTAACTGTCTTTGTTCTATACTCCGGTAGTATTTCTGTGCTTTCCTTCTTGTTAACACCCTTACCCATCACATCTGTTCAGAGTGGGTTTTCTCTGCTAAGCTAAGAAATTCATGAGGCCAGGAATCATGTCTGTCTTGGTTATGGCCATGTCTTCCCTTCCCTCCATTGTGATGGGCACATTGTATATGCTCAAGGGTATTTGCTGATTAAGTAAGTGAATGAATACAGTGAAACAACTTGGGTGTAATATTAGGAATACTTTTTGCTATAAGCAACAGTGACTTAAACAAATGGGGGCTTATTTTTCTCACATAACCAGAAGTCTGGAGGTCAGTGATTCCATGCTAAACAGCTCAGTGGTTTCAAAGCTCTTTGGGAATTTTGATTTTTCTTGGCCTTTACCTCATGGCTTCAAGATGGCTGCAACAGCTCCAAATATCATGTCCTTACGTGACAGCATTCCCATCCCAGGAAGGGAGCAGGAAGGAAAAGAACTCCCCTTCCAGGTCTTTCTCTTTTGTCAGGGAGGGAAATCTTTCCCAGGACCCTCCCAGTAGATGTCCCTTATATCTTATTGGCCAGAACAAGGTCACATGACCACCCTTAGCTACATGGGAAGTTGGGAGAGGAAGTGTCTTCCTTCTTCAGGACCCAACTGGGTTTTGGCACTGTGGGACTCACTGGGGCTGGTGGGAAGAAGCCAGTTCTAAGAGCCCTTGCCTTTTCCTTACCCATGTGGTACCATATTCAGGAAGTCCCAGGGACCATGGGGTATCATGATGTGGTCACAAATCATGCATTGTTCTTAATGCTTGCTGGAGAATGTCACTTTCTATCTCTTGAAATTCTCTTCTGGACACTGGCCTGCCCAGGAGACTGAGCTCTGCCAATGAGCTCACCTGTTCCAGTACAGTCCATCAGCTATCATCTCTGTGGTCACAGCAATAGCTGTGCACCACACACGTGCCCATGTGCCTGGTGATTGAACAAGTTATATAACCTCTTCATGCCTCATCTTCCTCATTTGTCAAGTGGGACTAGTTGTCCTATCTCATGGGACTGTTTTTGTGCCAGTACCTGGCGCATAGGGCTAAATAAGAGTTTGCTGTTGTTATTTCATTATATCCCCATTTCACACATGGGAATATATGCTCAGAAGAGTTAAAGAACTTGCCCAAGGTCATGCAGTTGGGGGAGCCAACAGTCAAAGCCTGATCTGTCTGACTCCAGAGCCCACACACTTTCTTCTCCTACCACAGGGCTTCTCTGAGATGACAAATTTGTCCTGAATGTTCCAAGGGTGGGGTGTCTTGCCACAGACACTATGTATGAATCCTTTTAGGGCCCAGATGGAATGCTGCCTCCTCCTGGAAGCCTCCCTGGATACTTGCTCTCTACTCCTCACTGGCACATGGAAGCTTTTCTGGAGGACATGGGAGCTGCCCCTTGTCTCTTCCTTGGAGGGCAGAGAATGTCAGTCTTGGCCACTGTTGTGGTCATCAACACAGATACAGTCTTAGCCCTCCGGGGCACTTAGTCCTGATAAGGACACTGATGCCCAGGTAAGGCACTCACTCCATGTCAGACAGCCAGTACTAACAGAGCTGTGTCTGGAGCTCCAGCCTCCAAATTCCCCATGCAGTGCTGTTTCCTCAGGGCTCCCTCCATGACGTGAGCACTTTGCAGAAACAGCAGCTCATCCAAAGGACACCCTCATTCAGGTTGGACTGAGCATGGGGATCACTGGAGATCCTGGCCTGAGACTAAGGGAGATCATCTCTGATCTTTCGCCTCCACCCCCGTTCCTACCTGGGCCAAGGTCCTGGGTCCGTCCCCTGCACGTGTGTCACCGGCTGCCTGAGTGCCTGTCATACACAGATGGCGACACTGAGGACATCATTGCTTTAATCCTGGTGAACACAAGGGCTTCAAGCAGCCTCTCGGTCTCAAATGATGATTGATGTTGATGATAACGATACCCATGGCCGGGGTTAAGATTTACCGAGCCAAACCTCCTTGTAATAAGTGTGCATAATCTCTAATCAGCAGGTCTTCCCGCACACACTCCTTTCTCCTGCTGTGTTCTGCATCTCAGAAAACTGACCACATCCACCCAGTTCCCCAAGCCTGAAACCGGGGCATCACCATCAGCAACTTCTGCCCTCGCTCTCTCCCCACTATCGCCTACTCGCATCCATTCTACATCCTAAATCTTAACCCATCCACTTCTCTCCATTCCCACTGTTTGTCCTCCCCCCTCCAATTCCCTATTCAATCTACTGAGAGCCACAGGCTCTTGCCTCAAGTCTTGTGGTTCTCAAACTTTGCTGCACGTTAGAATCACCTGGGGAGCTTTGAAAACGCCTGATGCCACGTCACACCTCAGACCAATTAAGCAGGAGCTATGGGGGTGGGAGGCAGGCATCAGTGCTTTTTATTTTATTTATTTTTTATTTTTTTTGCGGTACGCGGACCTCTCACCGCTGTGGCCTCTCCCGTTGTGGGGCACAGGCTCTGGACGCCCAGGGTCAGCGGCCATGGCTCACGGGCCCAGCCGCTCCGCGGCATGTGAGATCTTCCTGGACCAGGGCACGAACCCGTATCCCCTGCATCGGCAGGCGGACTCTCAACCACTGTGCCACCAGGGAAGCCCCATCAGTGCTTTTTAGAAATCCCCAGGTGGTTCCAGTTTGCAGCCAAATTTGGGAACTACTCTTCCCTTGTTCTGAGACCCTCTTCCACACACTTTCACTTGGGCAGCCTCCACTTAATCTGTCAGGTCTCTCTTTCTTTTTTTAAAATTTATTTATTTGGTTGCACTGAGTCTTAGTTGTGGCAGGCGGGCTCCTTAGTTGCGGCTCCAGGGCTCCTTAGTTGCAGCCCGTGTGTCCTTAGTTGTGGCATGTGAACTCTCAGTAGCGGCATGCATGTGGGATCTAGTTTCCTGACCAGGGATCGAAACAGGCCCCCTGCATTGGGAGCACAGAGTCTTATCCACTGTGCCACCAGGGAAGTCCCTGGCAGGCCTCTCTTTGACATTGCTGCCTCCTGGAAGCCTTTCTGGAACAGACAGATCTAAGCAACTGCTCCTCCCCTCGACACTTAACCACTCTGTGTTGTTATTGCTTTTTCAAATGTCTGCCTTCCCTCCCTATCACCACCCCCTTCCTCACTGAGTGGAAACATTAATGGAACCAATCCTCACAACAACACGAGAGGTAAGTTTTATTAATCTTATGGTTTTGAATATTGCCCCAGGTTTTTATTTTTGCAGTTTATCTGTTTACAGTGTTTGAAGCATAAAGAAAAGCATTTTCTCTTTAAATGTGGATGTAGATATAAAGATGTTTGTTCTTAATACCCTTAAAGCCAGTGTTTTCCTGTTTTCTGTTTGAAATGCCCAAGCCATAGCTAATAATTCCTGAGGGACCTTGAGACTATGGAAAATACCCCATATTTAAAGCTGATCATAGATTATGGTTATTTCCTCTCAATCATCTACCGATGTTGCTTTTCTGTGGTCTAGATTCAAGAGCTAAAAATGAAGAATCTAATGTTTGCTTGATACTCTTTTTTTTTTTTGCGGTACGCGGGCCTCTCACTGTTGTGGCCTCTCCCGTTGCGGAGCAAAGCCTCCAGACACGCAGGCTCAGCGGCCATGGCTCACGGGCCCAGCCGCTCCGCGGCATGTGGGATCTTCCCAGACCGGGGCACAAACCCGTGTCCCCTGCATCGGCAGGCGGACTCTCAACCACTGCATCACCAGGGAAGCCCTGCTTGATACTCTTTTAAGGAACCTATTCTCTTTGCTGGAAGATTGTAGCTTTTTCTCTTTTCTCTGTGGAATTCAGGAATTTGCCAATTTATACCCTGTGTATAAAAGAGTATCAGTTTTAAATATGGTACTCAGTGAGTCCTTTCAGTTTGAAAGCACAAGTTTTTCTTCACAGGGAACTTTTCTTCTATAATTTCTCTATTTTCATATTATGTAAGAATGTTTTCAGGTATAAGTAGCAGAACATTTGAGTGAAGAATGACTTGAATAGTTGCTTATTTTCCTCACTTCACAAGGCACTGGGTAGGCAGCTGCTGGCTTGGGTTCTGTCATTTGACAACGTCAGGGTTTGGGCTGGTATCTCCTCAATTCTCTTGGCCTCTCTCTTGTGGTCACAGGACGGTTGCCGCAGCTCCAGGCACTGTGTTTGCAGTCAAGTTAGGAAGAAAGGAGAAAAAAGTGCGGCACTAATTGCATATGCATTTTATATCAGAAAAGACAAAAGTGTTTCTGGATGCTTATGTCTCATGGGCTGGAACAATGTCATATAGCAAGGGAAGCTGGTAGTAAGTGTCCAGCCTCCATAGTGGAGTCAGAGGAGGGAGGAGGAGATTGGGCACGGGGTTCAGCTAGTCAGTCAGCGGCATCTGCTACATTTCTTCATCCTGGATCTGGCCTCCACATCTCTTATCTTTTTCTTCTGATTTCCACTTCTTTGTGTTTTTTGCTCTGAATTGTGAGGTACTTCTCTCCCTTTGTCTTCCAGACTCAATTCCCATTCCTGACTGTCTCTATTAAATTGTTATATTGGAAAGTCATACTTTTTAGGGAATTCCCTGGCGGTCCAGTGGTTAGGACTGTGCCCCCTCACTGCCGAGGGCCTGGGTTCAATCCCTGGTCGGGAACTAGGATCCCGCAAGCTGCGCAGCGTGGCCAAAAGAAACAAAAAAAAAAGAAAGTCATATTTTTTAGTTAGCAGGAATTTTTTTGTGTGTCCTCCAACTGCATCTTCCCATAACCAATTTTTCTTTATTTGAAGTCCTCTCTTTCTTGCTACTTCTACTTAACACGCTCACCTAGGGCTTCCTCCCTTATGTTACTGAGTCTTTTTTTTTTTTTTTTTTTTTTTTTGCGGTACGCGGGCCTCTCACTGTTGTGGCCTCTCCCGTTGCGGAGCACAGGCTCCGGACGCGCAGGCTCAGCGGCCATGGCTCACGGGCCCAGCTTCTCCGCGGCATGTGGGATCTTCCCGGACCTGGACACGAACCCGTGTCCCCTGCATCGGCAGGCGGACTCCCAACCACTGCGCCACCAGGGAAGCCCCTGAGTCCTTTTAAATAGGTGTGATTTTTCTTTCCTTCCTCATATTTTTTCCCCCTTGGTCCCCATAGAGGCCAGGCTGTTGACATGTTTAGAACAGGGACCAAGCCAGTAAGCGGTGGAAGACACAGCAGTTTATGCTCTCCTGGGCCTTTGGCGAAGGAAAGGTCTGGCAAACAGTCACTCCTTCGCCTCTGTCCACTCTAGGCATCCCTGGAGGCTCGCTGGCCACCTGCAACCCATCAGTCCACCAGTGCTGCCCCCCGCTCCGTGGTGGTCAGCTGGGCGGCGCAGGCCCCCAGGACCACACACGGCCTGCAGGCAGAAGCAGCCCCTCCCTGAGAAGAGTTAGGGTTCCACGGGGGTGGGGGCAGGTCACCTCTGGGAACCAGAAAGTCCCTTCTACCTGGTGCCGAAAGGAGGCTGTGCCCCTTCTCCCACCTCTGGCCCTTCAGCTGTAGCTCAGGAGGGTGGAGCCCCAAACCTGCTCTTGCCCTTGGAGATGTAGGGGCTCCCTGCGGCCTCAGGTACTCCTTCCTGGCTTCCGGGTTATGTCACGCAGAGAGTGGGTGGCAGGCAGGGGGAGGGGGTAAGGGATGTGCAATCACTGCTCAATCAAGGCAATCTCAGGATTCACTTCAGCCCAGTTTATAAAGGATTGGCTTTTGCTTAATACCTGGGTACACTCTGTACAAACAAATGTTATAAATCCAGGTGCGACTTACCTGTTTGCTAAAACAGGCCTGGTAGGGCTTCTCTGGAGGCATTTTGTCAGGAGTTTGAATTAGTGATTTCAAACAGTGGGTTATGACTAGTGTTAAAAGGGACAGTATAGAAAATATAAGAACGCATCCTGCGGCAAGGGTGAGTTTGTTTCATGCAACTTTTGCTCAGTTTTGTGTTTTGTATGTACATTGGGCTGTAACGTAAACTACAGTTCTGGGTCATGTTAAAAAAAATGTATAAGCAGGGGAATTCTCTGGTGGTCCAGTGGTTAGGACTCCGCGCTTTCACTGCTGTGGCCCGGTTCAATCCCTGGTCGGGGAATTAAGATCCCACAAGCCATGCAGCGCAGCCAAAAAAAAAAAAAATGTATAAGCGGTATTGAATTGGAGGATGTTCTGGGGACAGTTGTTTTGGCTTCACAAGAGAATAAAATTAGAGGAAGATGAGATCCTTTACTAGAAGAATTCCATAACTCCCTCCACCCCAGCTGACTTTATTTATTTATTTAAAAAAATTTTTTTTAAATTTATCTTTGGCTGCGTTGGGTCTTCGTTGCTGCACGCTGGCTTTTCTCTAGTTGCGGCGAGCGGGGGCTACTCTTCGTTGCGGTACTTGGGCTTCTCATCGTGGTGGCTTCTCTTGTTGCGGAGCACAGGCTCTGGGCACACGGGTTTCAGTTATTGTGGCTCGCGGGCTCTAGAGTGCAGCCTCAGTAGTTGTGGCACACGGGCTTAGTTGCTCCACGGCATGTGGGATCTTCCCGGACCAGGGCTCGAACCCACGCCCCCTGCATTGGCAGGCGGATTCTTAACCACTGCGCCACCAGGGAAGCCCCCCTAGCTGACTTTAAATGCAGGTTCCTATGACATTTATGATGCACTAGAACTAACTACTGTTTAGCAGCCTAAACTCATGGTGTTTTTCCCCAGCCCCTACTTGACCCTCCAGAAGTCAGACCAGCCTGCTTTCTCTGCAGTCCTCGTGAAATCTCAGGGAATTTGCTGGGGCAGAGAGGGAGCCAGCATTGCTCCAGGGTTTGGAGGGAAGCTTGAGGAGGCTGAGCAGGAGGTGGAAACCAGCCCTGGGTCCGAGTTCCTGCGCGGACCCTGAAGGGCTGTGTGACTTTGGGCGCACACTCCGAGACTGTGTCTCCTCGTGAGTGAAGCAAGAAGTATCCTCCTCGTCTTGTTTCCCACACAGAGCGATTCTGATGACCCACAGAAAAGGAAAAAAACCACATTTCAGTCAACACATGTTTGTAACAGAAAATGGCATTTTGCTGGTGGAAGGCCTTTTGTTTTCTCTGAGCCGGGCACAGGGGGACTTGGGAACGTACGACAGAATGTAGGTGCTGCAGCTGGTGTGAATTTGCTTAGCAAACGAGAAAGAGGAAGTTGAAATGGCCTGAGGGGAAATACCGGAAGTAGGAGAAAGGAGTCGGCGTTTCTGGGAGAAGAGAACGGGCTCCTCCCGGGATAAGTTTTTCCTCAAATGTCTGTGCGACTGGCTTTCTGGTGGGAGCCCGGGGGAGGACGGAACCTGCAGTCTGAACGGGGCTGCAGGCAGAGCCGGCCCGCGCTGCGAGGGACAGCTGACCTGTGGCTTCCGTGTTTAATGAGCAGCTACGTGTGCCCAGCACCCGCCCCCAGGTCCCCAGATACCAGGTGGTGAGATGGCCCCTGCCGGCAACCGAGTGGGGAGGGGGGCGATATCCAAGTAAATCTGGGGGTGGTGAGGGTTCTAATAAGTGGGTGAAAGCACTTTGTCAGCTGTAAACTGGGCAGTCTACCTTTAAGGGGGTCCCCTAGCAACCAGCACAGGGCAGGATGCTGTGGCCTGTTAACCTTCCTGGCATAGGCCAGCAGATCCATGTACGTTTTCTGAGTGTAAAACCTTACACCCCTTCCTCAATAGCTGCAAGATCAAGTCCAGACCCCACTTCTGTGTCCCCCAAGGCCTATTCCTGGTACCTTCTGACCACCCTGGGGGCCCGGCCACCTCCTCTGAGGCTCCCCTTCCCCAGCAGCACCCAGCCTTCCAGAAGCAGGTGCCCTGCCCTCCCGAGTGACAGGTGGAGCTATTGCTGCCGCCCTGATGGCTGGCACTTACCGCTCCCAGTGAGTCACACAGGCCTGGCCCAGCAGCCAGTGTTCCCATGGTGCTTTCCCAGAACCCCTGGCTGGGCCCCAGCGAGACCAACCCCTACAGGTGGAGACTTCTCCTCTGTCAAAGCTCTGTGAGGCCAGCCTGGAATCTCCTCCAGAAGGGCCCCTCTCTTATGAGAAGAGATGGGAATGGCGTTTTCTCAGTCTGTCAGCCCTTGGCATTGCCCACTTAAAAGAATCTATTACTTAATTAAAAAATGTACAAAGGATAAAAACAGAAAATTTATAGAACCACCAATGGCTGATCAACATGTAAAAATACACTTGACCTCACTAATCAGGGAAATGCAAAATAAAAGGGAACATTTTTCTTTTTAAAAAACATTTATTGTGCAATATAGCACACATGCAGAAAAGGGCATAAAACATAAATAGGTAGATGTAAGCAGGATTCTGGCCTTCTTTGAGCTTGAGTTCCTCTGTCCATTTATGAGGCGGGTGGACCTAATGATATCTGAAGATCCTCCCAGCTCGGGTACTCCTTGAATCACCACTGTCAGCCTTGGTTTACTGCTAATTCCCTCTGTGGCCAGGGGAAATATCCTAACCTCCCTGTTCTCTCATTTGTAATTGGGCATACAAACACCTATCCAGCCTACCTCCCAGCGCTGGCAGGTGGCTCCAAAAATTTTGAAGGAGAAAACCAGCCAGAGGATAAATGTCCTAGGAGGGTGGATGCCAGGCTCAGGGCCAGCACGTGGGCTGTGAAGAGATGGAAGGGGTTCTGGTGGTCTCCGAGGCCTGGCCCCCTCCATGTCTACTGGTCCCCATTGGACTGGACAGAGGCAGGCCAGCTGTGGGCAGATTTGCCTCAGTTCTTTAGGAGCTGTTTTGTTCTAGGTACAGTGCTTGATAATTTCATTTGGTTACCTTGAAGCATCCCGTTTCACAGATGGCATTGGTGTCCCAGGAGGGTAACGAAAGTTCCCAGTATCCTCATTCAGAGTTGGCTTGCACGTGGTAGGTCTGGCATGTAACCTGCCCCCTGACTGTGAATCAAATGTTTTTCACGAAGCTGTGCTGCTTCAGGGAGCTTGACTCACCTTCAGCAGGTCCCCTTCGTCCCACTCCTATCCCAAGGGATCCCTTAGAATGAGTTTTCCTCTTTCCCCCATGATAACCTTCAGATAGCTGAAGTCACTGGTCCTATCCTCTGAGTCTTCCCTTCCCCTTTCTCTGACTTTTCCTCTGAGGGCACAGTTTGAAGCCCTCACACCACTGGCTGGTCCCTTCTGAACATCTGTGAGATCATGGGAAGAGTAGAAAGAAATAGGATGACCATCTTGTCCTGGTTTTGCACAGGACTCTTCTGGTTTTAGCACCCAAACTCCTAGATCCCAGGAAACCCCTCAGTCCCAGGTGAACTGTTACGGTTTCTAGGGACTGTCCCAGTTTTAAAACTGAATGTGCCATGTGCCCCAAGCCACTGATAGATACTAGTTATTGAGATGTTAACAGCTGTTGTCTGGGGGAAATAGGATTGTGCAGTCAAATATAGTTGGGAAAAGCTGCATCCCCATCTTTCCTCCTGGAGAGAAACAATATCTATTCTCATGTTAAAGGATATGAAAAAGTCCTGCAACATTTCCCAGACTTTTTTGATAGATTCTTTTTAAGGAAACACGTAAAAGCTCACAGAACTACTATTTTGCAGAAACACACAATAACACTATGTAAAGTTTCAGCTCTGATCAGTATTGAACTCTTAATGTTTGCGCTGTTGTGTATTATTTCTCGTTGCTTTTTAAGGCACGTAGTTAACACATTTCATTCTAGTGTAGCTGGGGCCACAACTGCATTCAGTAGAAAGCACATCATTTGCTGGCTCAGAGTATTTGAACTTCCCGCTGGATAAAAGTCAGTTTACTTCTCTGAACCTCAGTTTCCTCATCTGTAAAGTGGAATTCATCACATCAAATTCCATGGGTGGTGGGGAATTAAGAGGTGATTATGTGAGGGACTTCCCTGGTGGTGCAGCAGTTAAGAATCTGCCTGCCAGAGGGAGGAACACTCTCAAACTCATTCTACGAGGCCACCATCACTCTGATACCAAAACCAGACAAAGATGTCACAAAGAAAGAAAAGTACAGGCCAATATCACTGATGAACACAGATGCAAAAATCCTCAACAAAGTACTAGCAAAGAGAATCCAACAGCACATTAAAAGGATCATACACCATGATCAAGTGGGGTTTATCCCAGGAAAGCAAGGATTCTTCAATATACACAAATCAATCAACGTGTTACACCATATTAACAAATTGAAGGAGAAAAACCATATGATCATCTCAATAGATGCAGAGAAAGCTTTTGACAAAATTCAACACCCATTCATGATAAAAACTCCAGAAAGTAGGCATAGAGGGAACTTTCCTCAACATAATAAAGGCCGTATACGACAAACCCACAGCCAACATCGTTCTCAGTGGTGAGAAACTGAAACCATTTCCACTAAGATCAGGGACAAGACAAGGTTGCCCACTCTCACCACTATTATTCAACATAGTTTTGGAAGTTTTAGCCACAGCAATCAGAGAAGAAAAAGAAATAAAAGGAATCCAAATCCGAAAAGAAGAAGTAAAGCTGTCACTGTTTGCAGATGACATGATACTATACATAGAGAATCCTAAAGGTGTTACCAGAAAACTACTAGAGCTAATCAATGAATTTGGTAAAGTAGCAGGATACAAAATTAATGCACAGAAATCTCTTGCATTCCTATACACTAATGATGAAAAATCTGAAAGTGAAATTAAGAAAACACTCCCATTTACCATTGCAACAGAAAGAATAAGATATCTAGGAATAAATCTACCTAAGGAGACAAAAGACCTGTATGCAGAAAATTATAAGACACTGATGAAAGAAATTACAGATGATACAAATAGATGGAGAGATATACCATGTTCTTGGATTGGAAGAATCAACATTGTGAAAATGACTCTACTACCCAAAGCATTCTACAGATTCAATGCAATCCCTGTCAAACTACCACTGGCATTTTTCACAGAACTAGAACAAAAAATTTCACAATTTGTATGGAAACACAAAAGACCCCGAATAGTCAAAGCAATCTTGAGAAAGAAAAACGGAGCTGGAGGAATCAGGCTCCCTGACTTCAGACTATATACTACAAAGCTACAGTAATCAAGACAGTATGTTACTGGCACAAAAACAGAAATATAGATCAATGGGACAGGATAGAAAGCCCAGAGATAAACCCACACACATATGGTCACCTTATCTTTGATAAAGGAGGTAAGAATATACAGTGGAGAAAAGACAGCCTCTTCAATAAGTGGTCCTGGGAACACTGGACAGCTACATGTAAAAGAATGAAATTAGAACACTCCCTAACACATACACAAAAATAAACTCTAAATGGATTTTGAATGTAAGGCCAGACACCATCAAACTCTTAGAGGAAAACATAGGCAGAAAACTCTATGACATAAATCACAGCAAGATCCTTTTTGACCCACCTCCTAGAGAAATGGAAATAAAAACAAAAATAGATAGGACCAGAGGAAAATTCAAAGCTTTTGCACAGCAAAGGAAACCATAAACAAGATGAAAAGACAACCCTCAGAATGGGAGAAAATATTTGCAAATGAAGCAACTGACAAAGGATTAATCTCCAAAGCATACAAGCAACTTATGCAGCTCAATATCAAAGAAACAAACAACCCAATCCAAAACTGGGCAGAAGACCTTAATAGACATTTCTCCAAAGAAAATATACAGATTGCTAACAAACACATGAAAGAATGCTCAATGTCATTAATCATTAGAGAAATGCAAATCAAAACTACAATGAAATATCATCTCACACCGGTCAGAATGGCCATCATCAAAAAATCTACAAACAATAAATGCTGGAGAGGGTGTGGAGAAAAGGGAACCCTCTTGCACTGTTGGTGGGAATGTAAATTGATACAGCCACTGTGGAGAACAGTATGGAGGTTCCTTAAAAAACTACAAATAGAACTACCATACAACCCAGCAATCCCACTACTGGGCATATACCCTGAGAAAACCATAATTCAAAAAGAGTCATGTACCACAATGTTCACTGCAGCACTATTTACAACAGCCAGGACATGGAAGCAACCTAAGTGTCCATCGACAGATGAATGGATAAAGATGTGGTACATATACACAACGGAATATTACTCAGCCATAAAAAGGAACGAAACTGGGTCATTTGTAGAGACGTGGAGGGACCTAGAGACTGTCATACAGAGTGAAGTAAGTCAGAAAGAGGAAAACAAATACTGTATGCTAACACATATATATAGAATCTAAAAAAGAAAAAGAAAAAAAAATGGTCAGAAGAACCTAGGGGCAAGACGGGAATAAAGATGCAGACCTACTAGAGAATGGACTTGAGGATACGGGGAGGGGGTAGGGTAAGCTGGGACAAAGTGAGAGAGTGGCATGGACATATATATGCTACCAGACGTAAAATAGATAGCTAGTTGGAAGCAGCCGCATAGCAGAGGGAGATCAGCTTGGTGCTTTGTGACCACCAAGAGGGGTGGGATAGGGAGGGTGGGAGGGAGGGAGACGCAAGAGGGAAGAGATATGGGGACATATGTATATGTATAACTGATTCACTTTGTTATAAAGCAGAAACTAACACACCATTGTAAAGCAATTATACTCTAATAAAGATGTTAAAAAAAAAAAAAGAATCCTCCTGCCAATTCAGGGGACACAGGTTCGAGCCCTGGTCCAGGAAGATCCCACATGCTGCAGAGCAGCTAAGCCTGTGCGCCACAACTACTGAGCCTGCGATCTAGAGCCCGCGAGCCACAACTACTGAGCCTGCATGCCACAACTACTGAAGCCCTTGTGCCTAGAGCCTGTGCTCTGCAACAAGAGAAGCCACCGCAATGAGAAGCCCGTGCACTGTAACGAAGAGTAGCCCCCACTCGCCGCAACTAGAGGAAGCCTGCATGCAGCGACAAAGACTCAACGCAGCCAAAAATATATATATATATATATATATATACAAAAGAGGTGATTATGTGAAGTCCCACAGCTCAGTGCCTGATGCTAAATAAATAACTGGTCAAGAATAAATGGAGATCCTTGAGAGTTAAGATGAGATGGGAAGGAGAAGTGGCCTAAATTCTGAGCCACGAGATGGCACTAAAAGGAGTCAAGGAAAACCTGAAGGATAACAAAAGTCTCTCCTCAAGAAGAAATATATAGACTCAAAAATGCAGTACTTTGGGGGAAGAATTGGAAGAAGAGGAAAAAAGGAGATGGGTATTTGAGTTTAAAGAATTTTTTTGACTCTAAGAATGTACCAGTTATCTTCTGCTGTATAACAAACCATGCCAGAATTTAGTGCCTTAAAACAACAATCTCTAAATTGGTTCTCTAAGTTGGCACATTTAGGCTGGGTTCAGCTGCTGGTGCCTGGACTCATTCACATAGATACAGTCAGCTGTGGCGTGGATGGGCTGGATGGTCTAAGACGGTTTCACACACATGTCTGGTGGTTGGGGACTGTCAGCCAGGAACCTTGCTTCTATCTCATGTGGTTTCTCCAACTAGCTCATACTTGTTCCCATGGCAGTGTCATTCCAAGAGGGACCAAAGCAGGAGCTGCAAGGCTCTTGATTCCTAGGCTTGGAACTCAACCAACCTCACTTTTGTCACATTCTATTGGTGAAAGCAAGTCAGAATGCCAGCATAGATTCAAGAGGTAAGGAAACAGATTCTATCTCTTGATGAAGAAGCTGCTGAAATTCCTGACCATTGAAACTCTTCCACATAGGTGCTAACTCATGCATATTTGGCCTGGGAGGCTGTTTGGTGGGTTGGGAAGAAGTCCACGTATGCACTCCCACGTGAACGGCTTTGTACACCTGCCTGCTAGTGTATACTTCCCTGTGTTGTCTGCACTTACCGCCTCCATTTCTTCCCTTCCTTTCTCTCCTCCATCCACTCCAATCAGGATTTTGTTCCTATTGTTCCATTGAAAGAGCTCTTATCAAAGTCACCAGTGACCCACATCTTGCAAAGCTGATGGTCAGTTCTCTGCTCTGTGCCACCCATCCCCCGCCGCCCTCTCAGAACATAGTTGAAGCCTCAGCGTATTAAGGGGGGTTCCCAGGACATTAAGTGCTGTTGAGCATCTCTTAACTTCTTTTTTTTTTAACATCTTTATTGGAGTATAATTGCTTTACAATGGTGTGTCTCTTAACTTCTTGAAGCCCTTTCTTCTCTAGGCATCCCTGTCACCTTTCTGGCCTCATTTTCCTTCTACCTCACTGGCTGTACCTTTTCTGTTTTCTTTGCCAGCCTCTCTTCCTCTCAAAGGAAGGGGCCCCAGGGTCTGTCTTTGTCCCTCTACTTTTGCTACATTTTCTCCCTAGATGATCTCACATAGGCCCATGATTTAAATTGACCTGATGACTCTCAAATTTATATCATCCAGCTTAAACCTCACCTCTGAGTTCCCTGGACAATTCCACCTGGATTTTGAAAAGATAGTTCAAAAAGTTAAATGGCCAAACAAAGTAATTGATTTTTTTTTTAAAGGAAAGCTTTTTTCTTTTTTTTTGGCCACACCATGTGGCCTGTGGAATCTTAGTTCCCCGACCAGGGATTGAACCCGTGCCCCCTGTAGTGGAAGTGCAGTCTTAACCACTGGACTGCCATGGAAGTCCAGTAATTGATTTTTTTAAAAAATTTACTTATTTTATTTATTTTTGGCTGAGTTGGGTCTTCGTTGCTGCGTGCGGGCTTTCTCTAGTTGCAGCGAGTGGGGGCTACTCTTCGTTGCAGTGCACGGGCTTCTCATTGTGGTGGCTTCTCTTGTTGTGAAGCACAGACTCTAGGCACGCGGGCTTCAGTAGTTGTGGCACGTGGGCTCACTAGTTGTGGCTTACGGGCTCCAGAGCACAGGCTCAGTAGTTGTGGTGCATGGGCTTAGTTGCTCCGTGGCATGTGGAATCTTCCCGAACCAGGAGTCGAACCCATGTCCCCTGCATTGGCAGGCAGATTCTTATCCACTGCGCCACCAGGGAAGTCCCCAGTAATTGATTTTTGACCCACTTCCCCCCAGCAGCATTCTTTGTGACCTCCCTCACCTTTGTAAATGACAGCAACATTTACCTAGTTGCTCAAGGCAAAAGCACTTGGGAGTATCTTGATTTCTCTTTTCCTCACATTCTACACCCAATCTGTCAGTAAGCTCTGTTGGTTTTATCACCAAGATATATCCCCAGTGCAGCCACTTGTCATTCTTTCCAGTGCTGTACCCCTAGTCCACAGCCTTTTGCACTGAGACTGTGCAAGGGCTTCCTAACCAGCCTTCCTCACCCCCAGCCCTGTCTCCTGTCTGTCCTCCATGCTGCAACCTTCTTATTTATTTATTTATTTTATGGCCATCATGCGGCATGTGGGATCTTAGTTCCCTGACCAGGGATCGAACCTGCGCCCCCTGCGGTGGAAGCTCAGAGTCTTAACCACTGGACCACCAGGGAAGTCCCAGCTGCAACCTTCTAAAGCTTAAATCACATTCAGTATCACGTCCCTGCTTAAAACCTACCAGTGGCCCTCACTAAAACTGGAAACAAATCTACACTGTTTACGAAAGCTGTGAGGCTTCTTCCTATGCCTCTGATCTCTCCCCGTTCTACTCTCCCGAGGTCCTTGCATGAGCCACATGGACCCTCTCAAAGCTGCTTCTTCTCTCATGGCCTTTGTACCTGCTGCTTCTTCCACTAGAAGCTCTCCTCCCGCATCTTTAGCACATATCAGTACCTGAAATTACCCTTTTCATGTAGTAGTTGTCATGTGTGTTGCATGTCCCTGCCCCCCCGCCCCCACCCCCCCTTCCCCTGCCCCAGTAGAAAAGAATAGAAGCTCTTGTCTCTCTTGTTTACAGCTGTATCCCCAGAGCCTGGGGCAGGGCCTGAGTCATAGTAGAAGCTCAGTGTACATTTGCTGACTGATTTGTCTGTGAGGACTATAGCTAAGATTGTTAGAACTAGGTAGAAGAAAAACAGTCCAGCCTCATGGTTTCACAGATGGGGAAGCAGAGGCAGGGATGCAAACTTATGAGAGCCAAGTTGATTGTGTACAATCCGTAGGTTTCATTTTCATAAGCAGTAGTAGCCGCTAAAGGTGAAGGTTAGTTATTTCCTCCTACAATCTCCCTGCCAGGATTATCATGATAATCGATCTCAGAACAAATTCTGCTACCCGTACAAATATGTATACAACAAGCATTTACTAGCAGGAAGCCACAAAACCGGTTCATACAGTCTGTTCTGTAAAGTCAGTGAAGGCTCAGCCCTCTGTCCTTTTAGGTGCTCTGTCACCTTGCATGAAGGGTCCACTCAAGAAAGACACAACGTTCTAGATGCAGGATTCAGCTAGACAGATGGTCACATCAGGCAACCAGAATCCCTCAGGATTTGGGATGCCTCAAGGATTTAGCCCAGTGCATCATCCTTAAGTGAGATTTTTTTTTTTTTACTCTGAAGAGGGAATGGATGGTGCCCCTCATCATTTTAGCCAATCTACATATCTCGAATGCTACAGGCACACCTTGTTTTATTGCACTTCGCTTTATTGTGCTTTGAAGATAACTGCGTTTTTTTACAAATTGGTTTGTGGGAGCCCTGTGTCAAGTCCAACAGCATTTGCTCATTTCATGTCTCTGTGTCACATTTTGGTAATTCTTGCAATATTTCAAATTTTTTCATTATTATATTTGTTATGGTGATCAGTGACCTTCAATGTTACTATTGCAGAAAGATTATGACTCGATGAAGGCTCAGATGATGAATAGCATTTTTTAGCAATGAAGTATTTTTATTTATTTTGTATTTTTTAAAAGTTTATATTTTTATTTTTTAAAAGTTTACTTATTCTTGGCTGTGTTGGGTCTTCGTTGCTGGGTCTTCTA
Source organism: Monodon monoceros (assembly GCF_005190385.1). Lineage (NCBI taxonomy): Eukaryota > Metazoa > Chordata > Mammalia > Artiodactyla > Monodontidae > Monodon > Monodon monoceros. The sequence goes on from NW_021703781.1 coordinate 20,108,514, forward strand.
GTTGTGGCGAGCGGGGGCCATTCTTCGTTGCGGTGCACGGGCTTTTCATTGTGGTGGCTTCTCTTGTAGTGTAGTACAGGCTCTAGGTGCTTGGGCTTCAGTAGTTGCAGCACGCGGGCTCAGTAGTTGTGGCTTGTGGGCTTAGTTGCTCCATGGCATGTGGGATCTTCCTGGACCAGGGACTGAACCCATGTCCTCTGCATTGGCAGGCAGATTCTTAACCACTGCGCCACCAGGAAGTCCAGCAGTGGACTGTTTTTAAATTAGGCATATATATTGCTTTTTTAGACATAATGCTATTGCACACTTAGTAGACAGTGGTATAGTATAAATGTATCTTTTATATGCACTGGGTAACAAAAATTCCTGTCGCTCACTTTATTGCGATATTGGCTTTATTGTAGTGGTCTGGAACCCAGCCTACGATATCTCCAAGGTATGCCGGCAGTAATTTCACCAAAAGATAGCTTATTTCTAATACCTGTTGTGCTAATTAATAAGCCATGAATTTCACTGATACATTCATTATGGCGCTCTCTATGCTAATCATTATTGAGAGAGGGAGAGCTGCAGGGCTGTGCTGAGCTGATTGGGTGTGATTGTGTACATCTCAGACATGGCGGAAGTATTTACACTATGGAAAGTGGCAACAGGGTCTCCCTGCCCACCCCACCAACCAGAGAGCCAGTTATTAAACATTGACCAGTGCACCACTGGATAGCTTAGAGCCCTCTGGACTGTGGCCTTTCTGATAAATTCTGGCCGACCACCTCACCCTCATGACTACCTCTAGACTTGGTGATAGTCATAGCTGCACTTTAGAAATTACCTGGCACCTTTACAACAATATTGATTCCCAGGCCCCGGTTGGTGGAGATTCTGACTTAACTGGACTGGGGTGGGGCTTGGATATCAGGATACATTTGAAGCTCACCACGTGGTTCGAAGCTGCAGCAAGGGTCACACTCCCACCTCTGTGTCATACTATTTATGCCACATATTCTAACAAAGTTAATGGCAAAGCCAGGCTTGGCACCAGGCCTGCTGACCCCCAGCCCAGAGGTTCTGGCAAAAGGAGAGAAAAATTGAAAATAGGTCATTACTTCTTCTGAGATTTCAGTATTTGCAGATGTGTCTGAGGAGCAGCCCATAGTGCTTGGGGTCAGGTTGGGGGTGGGAGGGACAACGAAGTTGCCCAGGAGCCCGGGAAAGGCTGTGCTAGCCCCAAAGAGCTCCAGGCTCCCTCTGCGGGGGGGGGGTCTCAGCCTCATCCCTCAGGGCGTCATCGTTTAGGGGCTCAGGGAGAGCTGAGAGGGACCACTCAGATGTGTGTGTGTCACTAGGGAAGATTTGAAAGAGGAGAGCGTGCAGCTAGCTAGAGAGGTCAGGACTAAGATGGGGGCAACTAAAAGAAAACCGGAGTGGGGAAGGAGGCTAGGAGGCGAACCCCCAGGGAGAGGGAGACAGACAACCCCTCCTAGGGCAAGGTGCTGAGCTAGCCCTCCTGGGGATGGAGATGAGCACCTCCATGAGTGGGTGTAAGCCTGGCTCTGTGGGGCTGGTGAGGGAAGGTAGTCCTGCAAAGAGGGGTAAAGATTTAATTTCTTCCTCCTTAAAGGACAGAAAGGATGACTTCTAACCTTGGGGTAGGATGCCTTCTTAGCCCCTGGTTATTCATTTGAAGGTGACCCTCAGCAGTTCCTGGTTCCAAGTCTCTACCCAACCTTGCAAGGCTCGCTTCCTAGTACCAGGAAACTGGCTTCCTTTTAACTCCCTGGGCAGGGCATTGCCTCCCTCCCCACCCCCACCTTACTTTCTTCTTTCTATGGCAGAGCCCTGAGGGCTGGGACAGCCTGGTCTCTGTTTCTCTCTGGGAGGCTTGGGAGTCCAGGGCAGGGGACTGGGACAAGTGTGCCATTCCTGCAGTCACCACCAGGGACCCCACCTAGCGCTGCCATGAGCTCACAACCTCTGGGCCACACATTTAATTCCTGAATGGCACAAACACTGATTGCCAGCCTCCCAAGTCCCAGGCTGAGCTAGGCCTGCAGGGAAAGGAAATAGCAGTGAGTCAAGCAGGGGCCGTGGGAGACAGACTCACAGCCAGGAAGACAGATTCTGACCCCGGGCAGGGGAAAGGCTGGGTGCGAAGAAGCTGGGTCAGAGCTGGGCTGAGTGTGTGCAAGGGAGGGGGCTCCTGAGTTGGGGTGAGGGGGTGAGGGCTTCTCAGAGGAGGAGGCCACTGGGGCAGGGTTGGGATCTCACCTGGCCGCAGAGAAGGGGAATCTCAGAGACCTGGGGAAAAGCCTCCAAACTGTTACAAAAGGAAACTGCGGGCCTCAGCTCCACGAGGGCCCCGAGCCGCTCCCTCGTCTGCAGCACCTTCCTAGATGCGGCTCTCCCACCCCCTTAGGCTGAGGAACTCCACTTCCTTATTCCATGCATGCCTTGCACACTCATTTGCACACTTTAACACCTTAGCCATAAATTCCTGCTCTTTTCCCATAGTCTTCTCTCTTGACAACAGTGGAAAGCGAGCATTTCTGTGTACCCTGAATGAAGCACTCTAGCTGTCTCCCTAGCGCCCCTCTGCACACACTCTCCCACGGCCCCCAACGTGCCTGAGTACAGGCGCTTCCACAGCTGCACGCGACCTCTTTCGCAAAACCCTCGCCCCCGCCCCTCCCTCGGCCTCCTCTGGGTCCAGGCCGCTGCCCCGCCCCAAGCCCGCCCCCTCCCAGAGCGCCCATTGGCCCTGGGGCTGGGTGGGCCCGGGCCGGGGCTGTGATTGCGGCTCGCCGGTGTCAGTCCCCGAGTGAGCGCCGGTGGCGGGGCGGGGAGCCGGGCAGGCAGCCTCAGGTGGGGCTGCTGGCCGCGAGGGACCCAGCCCGGGAGACCCCCAGGATGCCCCGCGGAGACTCGGAGCAGGTGCGCTACTGCGCGCGCCTCTCCTATCTCTGGCTCAAGTTCTCGCTCGTCATCTACTCCACGGTGTTCTGGGTGAGTGACCCCAGTCGGGCCCCGGCATGGGAGGGGAAGTCGGCACTCCCTTGTTCACCCACACGCTGAGCCGGCGGTGGGGGTGGGCTGGGTCCAGTCTTGTCTGCTCCAGGGAGGGGCAGAAGCGCACTCCTGGATTCTCGTCCCACTCTCCTTGTGAACTAGGAAATTATGGTTGCTCCAGCTCCGCCTGAGTTTCAGCGGCTCGGTGCGGAGCCTTAGAGCTTGGTGGCAACGTCTCAGACGAAGGAGCTCCCACACGAAGGAGCTCCGCCTGGCTCACCTGTGTGCACCTGACCAGCAGTTTGGTTCTGCGAGTCCGCTGCGCTTCCGCTGGTGCCGTAGGCTGTGGTTACCACGTTTGGCCGCGCTCACCCCACCTGCCGGGTATTACTGAGTTCGTCTCTCTATCCGTCTGCGGAGAAGTGGTCGGGCTTTGTTGTCCGGAGTCGGGAGACCTGAACTCCTTATGCTGTCCCCACGATTTACTTGCCGATGCCCCTGAGCAAGATGCTTTTCCAGGTGCCTTGATTTCCTCTTTGGTGAAAGGAGGATTCCACCAGACGTGTGGTCTCCGGCTGCTCCCAGGTGCTCAGTAACTTAAAAAAGCCCCTGCATTTAACCTTCTCTCTCTCTTGTTGGGGGCAGGGTGGTAGTGGCTGGACATGAACCAGCCTTCGAATCCTGCCACTACCACTTTCCAGCGGCGTGATCTCGGGGAAGTTACTTCAACTCTCTAGGCCATAGTTTCCCGGTCTGCAAATGGAGACAGTAATTATACTCAACTTTCAGAATGGTTGTGGAGATTAAATGAAACAGGTCAAGTACATTGCTTAGCACAGGGACCAGTGAAGAGCTTAAGAGGTGTCAGCCATTATTATTATGGGCAAGGGAGCTGGGCCCTCCTGGTAAGCTGCCCCAATAGACTGGATTTCTTTATGGAGATTTCAGACTAGGCTGGGCCCCCTTGTAGAAATGAGGACATCTTTCTACAGGCCAGTGCCAGCCCTGCCACTCTAGAATAGCCCCCTACCCCCAGTATGCCACAGGGCAGACTTGCCCAGGTACCTGACACCTCTCCCCACAGGGCAGACTTGCCCAGGTACCTGACACCCCTCCCCACAGGGCAGACTTGCCCAGGTACCTGACACCCCTCTGCCTCAAAACACATGCACACTCCTGGTCTTCTCCTCAGCCCTCACTGGGTCTGTTCTGCTGGCAGGAACTGTTAGATCTGCCATCAAGCCTGGCTTTCCTTGTGACCCCTCTGTGTATGTGACCTTACCTGGTAGTCAAGAGATCCAGATTCTAGTCTTGTTCTGTTTTGAATCACTGGGAGAGCTTAGGCAAGTCATTTCCATGTTTGGGGCCTCAGAGCTGTTAATTGACTTGCCCAGCTCCCAGTCCAATTCTCTGACTATGTAATGTGGAAGAGAGAAGAGCAGTATGTGTGGGGGCCGGAGGATGGAGCACAGACCCATTGATGGAGGCTCCAGGGAGGCAGAAGGTTTTATGTGGAACTGGATGGGGGTGATTTGAGCTGTCATTCAGTGGTTCTCAAAGTTGCATCAGAATCAAGTACAGAATTTTAAAAACACTACAGTTACCTGGGCCCTGGCCTATGTATTTATTTAAACTTATTTAAGCTCCCCAGGTAATTCTAGTGTGTGGTCAGGGTTAAAAACGGCTGAGTTAGATGGTCTCGTAGGCTCTTTGATTCTGATTCTGGGTTTTTCTTGCCTTTTCCTTGTTCGTCTGGCCTCAGACGCTCATTCTCTGTAGGTCAGAGTTGAAAGAAAGAAGGCTAAGGTTGATGGGTGGAGAGGTGAGAAAATAGGGGAAGACCAGGAGTCAGAAGGTGGGGATTACTTTTTTGGCTTCACCCCTTCTCTTGATATATAATCACTGACCAGTCTCTTAACCTCTTCGCGCCTCCATTTTTCCATCTGTAAAATGGATAACTGATACCCTGCCCCACACTTCATTGGATTGTTTTTGGGGTTAGTGATGTGGGGAAACAGTGACATGTGGGGAAACCAAGGACTATAAAAAAGAAAGTTGCACAGTTAAAACGGAACTCGAATTTTCAAGGCCTGTCCTGTCACTGTCCCCTGCAGCCCTGAGAAAAGACCACTCTGTGACCTTTGCTTTGTCTCTCTTGGAGCAGGGTGGGACTCAGAACTCAGACTCTTTCCTTTCCAGCCACCTGAGATTGCCTTACCAAATCGTTAACTTCCCATCCCTGCAGGTATTTGTGCTTAAAAATCTCCCTAGGCATGCCAAGAGCTCAGCCACCTGCCAGGGCAACTCCAGGTGCCAGAATTTGACTGCAGGGTGGAGGCCCAGTTTAAGTAATTTGTCCTAGACTGGGTTTGCTGTTAATTGGAAGCCATTACAGAAGAGCCTATCGTCTCCATCCCTTGGGAGGAGGAGTAGGGCCAAGGGTTACTTGCTTTATAAGCCCAAAGTGCCAACACTTTCATCTCAGTATTTAAGGAGCCATAAGTTTTACCATAGCCATGCACCTTCTATAGGGCTTTTTGCTTTAAAACTTACTATCAAATAGGAAATGCAAGGAGACTGTACAACATTTAAAAGTATAGAAGAATCGTCATCAGTGATAAGCCTTCCTCCTATCCCTCTCTCCTGGCCTGCCCTGTCCAGAGGAGGCCTCTGTTACGAGTTTCTTATGATTCTTTTCTGATATGCAATCCTAGGCACAGGATGTCCTAGGCACAAACATGTGCATATGTTATATATTCCTTTTTGCTCCCCCTGCATAAAGTAGCATACTATACACAGCTCTGCCCTTACCTTTTCACTTAAATTTAAATCTGCGTAAAATTTGGAGCTTTGCTAGGGGCTGCCTCATTCTGTTTGATGGCTGCATAGAATTCACTGTAGGCTAGGCCAAAATAGACTTCATCAGTCTCCAGCTGGGGAACTCAGGTTGTTTCCAATCTTTCGTTACTGCAGACAGTGCCGCAGTGAGCATCTTCGAACGTGTCATTTTGCACATATGTGTGTATGTCTTCAGGGTAATTTCTAAAAGTGGAATTGCTGGGTTAAAGGGTATATGAATATATAATATACATACAAGAATACACTCATAATAAGTGTGTACAACTTGATTAATTTTTACAAAGTGAACACCAATGTATGATCAGCCCCCAGGTCAACCAGCAGAATGGACCAGAAGAAGCCAGCAACTCCCATTGTGTCCACTGCCAGTCGCTACCCCTTCTCACCAGTAGTAATCACTATTGGGATGTCTAATAGCACAGAACAGCTTCACCTGTTTTTGTATGTGCATTAAAAATGTTGATAGATGTTGTTCAAATAGCCATACGTAGAGGCTGTAACTATTATAATATTGTTTACATGTAATATTACATTACTTTAAGCTGATTCACTTTTTAAACTTAAGTTTATTTTTAAAAGGAGGCTTTATATCACCACTGCCATTGGGGAACCAATATTCCTCATCAAAAATAGCAGGTAGAAATGCAGATCAAAACTACAATGAGGTATCACCTAACATCAGTTAGAATGGCCAGCATCAAAAAATCTACAAACAGGGACTTCCCTGGTGGCGCAGTGGTTAAGAATCCGCCTGCTAATTTAGGGAACACGGGTTCGAGCCCTGGTCCGGGAAGATCCCACATGCTGTGGAGCGAGTAAGCCTGTGCACCACAATTACTGAGCCTGTGCTCTAGAGCCCGCGAGCCACAACTCCTGAGCCCACGTGCCGCAACTACCGAAGCTCGCGCGCCTAGAGCCCATGCTCTGCAACAAGAGAAGCCACCGCAGTGAGAACCCTGGGCACCGCAACAAAGAGTAGCTCCTGCTCGCCACAACTAGAGAAAGCCTGCGTGAAGTAATGAAGACCCAACACAGGCATAAATAAATAAATAAACAAACAAACAAAAAATCTACAAACAATAAATGCTGGAGAGGGTGTGGAGAAAAGGGAACCCTCTTGCACTGTTGGTGGGAATGCAGACTGATACAGCCACTATGGAGAACAGTATGGAGGTCCCTTAAAAAACTGAAACTAGAACTACCATATGACCCAGCAATCCCACTACTGGACATATACCCTGAGAAAACCATAATTCAGAAAGAGTCATGTACCACAATGTTCATTGCAGCACTATTTACAACAGCCAGGACATGGAAGCAACCTAAATGTCCACCTACAGATGAATGGATAAAGAAGATGTGGCACATATATACAATGGAATATTACTCAGCCATAAAAAGAAACGAAAGTGAGTTATTTGTAGTGAGGTGGATGGACCTAGAGTCTGTCATACAGAGTGAAGTAAGTCAGAAAGAGAAAAACAAATACCGTATGCTAACACATATATATGGAATCTAAAAAAAAAAAAATGGTTATGAGGAACCTAGGGGCAAGACAGGAATAAAGATGCAGACGTAGAGAATGGACTTGAGGACACGGGGAGGGGGAAGGGTAAGCTGGGACAAAGTGAGAGCGTGGCATGGACATATATACACTACCAAATGTAAAATAGATAGCTTGTGGGAAGCAGCCACGTAGCACAGGGAGATCAGCTAGGTGCTTTGTGACCACCTAGAGGGGTGGGATAGGGAGGGTGGGAGGGAGACGCAAGAGGGAGGAGATATGAGGATATATATATACATATAGCTGATTCACTTTGTTATACAGTAGAAACTAACAAAACTTTGTAAAGCAGTTATACTCCAATAAAGATGTTAAAAAAAAAGCAGGTAAATATGACAGTAAATATAGTGCAGGGAAGACAAAACAAGTTATTTAATCCTAGCTAGATACTGTGGGTGCTGTAGGCTGCAAACCTGAGGCTTGCCCTGGTTGTTCAAAAGCAGTTTGGCAAGTGTTTGAGAGGCGTAAAGACAAACTGACACTGAAGCTGAGATTTGCTCCTTGATGAGATTGGAAAGATCAGAAGGGAAATGAGCAATGAAAACTTCTCAGTCTATGAGTCAATATGAACATGACCTTGAACCCCTTACAGTGACCTCTTGTCCCACACTTGGGGGCCTTCTCATTTTTAGAGGGTGACCTCGGGGCTCAGAGGGGGTGTGTCTCAAGGTCACTGAGCAGAGCTGGCACTAGCCCCCACGTCTCCTCATTCCCAGTTCAGTGAGAAAGGAGCTCACCCAGAGGCCCTTGGAACCTCCTCTTCCCACCACATGGGTGAATCACTCTGACACATGTGCCCTTAGCCCACTGGGGACACATCTCTAATTATAGCACCAACCACAGGGTATCCTAGAGATCCGTTTACATGACTGTTTTTCCTCACTGGACTGTGGGCTCCTGGAGGTCAGGGGTGTAGCTCATTCATATCCTCTTCCAAATGCTGGTCTTGGAGCTGGGCACACAGTAGGTGCTCAGGGAAAGCTTGTTGCATTGGGGCACTTGAGTCCCAACCTGCATCTTGGAAGCAAGGATTGGAGATATGAGTACCTGGATCAGAGGCTGAACTGGGTGTATAGCCAGCAGTGGTCAGGTTTGCTGACGCCTTGAATTTGCAAAGTGGGCTTTACTGGTCGTGGAGACACTGGCTCTCTGGCAAGCACCTGTTGTCTTGACAATGAGGTAGGGTTTTCAATTGGGTAATGGTGTCAGGGCTGAGGGGTGTTGATGATTGAGAAGGAAGTGGGTGTGGATAGGTGATGAAGGTTATAAATGCCAGAGGCAATATTAACTCTTCTTGCCCTCTCCAAGGATGGGCCCCGTTATCATAGTTTGATCTGTGATGCTTTATTTTTCCCTAAAGTTTAATGGTGAAGAGTGTGGACTCTGTACCAAGCTATCTGGGTTCAAATCCCAACTCTGACACTTATAGGTTGAGTGACATAGGCACTAACTTCCATCTGCCTCAGTTGTCTTATCTGTAAAGTGGGTGACACCAGAACCTACCTGAGAGTTGCTGAGACCATTAAATGGATTAATTATAGGAAGAGCTTAGAGCAGTGCCTAGCACATGATAAACACTACACCAGCTACTTAAGGATTAGCCGTTCTTTCCCAACCTTCCTCTCTATTCTTCTTGGTACTCGCTGAGAATTAGAAGGGCCCTTGAAGGAACCTCTAGTGTGACCTTTTTGTTTTACTGAGGAGAAAACAGGCCTGGAGAGAGGAAGCAAGTATCTGAGACCCCACAGCAAGTTAGTGACAGACCCAGACCAGGACCCGGTTGCCTGACCTCACTTTCTTCATGGGGTCACTGTGACCTTTACCAGCCATTGTACCCCCAGCCCCTACCCCGTGGTAGTCCCTCCACATGTCAGGGCTCAAGGTGTAGGTGGAAGACAGCATTCCTGGAAGGAGCCAAATACCTGGCCTCTCACTTAAGCACAGAAGGAATTTCCTTTTTTTTTTTTTTTTTTTTTGCTGCATTGGGTCTTCGGTGCTGTGCGCGGGCTTTCTTTAGTTGTGGCGAGCAGAGGCTACTCTTCGTTGCGGTGCGCGGGCTTCTCATTGCGGTGGCTTCTCTTGTTGCGGAGCATGGGCTCTAGGTGCGCGGGCTTCAGTAGTAGCAGCACGTGGGCTCAGTAGTTGTGGCGCGCGGGCTCCAGAGCACAGGCTCAGTAGTTGTGGCACACGGGCTTAGTTGCTCCGTGGCATGTGGGATCTTCCCGGACCAGTGATCGGACCCTTGTCCCCTGCATTGGCAGGCGGATTCTTAACCACTACGCCACCAGGGAAGTCCATAGCAGGAATTTCTAAGTTTTGAAAAGAGCTTTGTTTGTGTGAAAATAATATGTGCACATAGTTTAAAAAGAATTCCGAGCAATTCAGGTAAGTACACAGATGAAAATAAAAGTCACCTTCGATTCTACCACTGAGAGAGAACCATTGTTGGGGTTAATACCCATTTGGACGTCTCCTTGTACATATATGTACATATTTAACTTTTTTTTATTGTGTTGATTGATCGGGCAGGTCTATTTCCCTCGTGTTCTAGGCAAGCATTTCAAAGAGAAAATAGGGAAACTCAAGCAGGAAGTGAGGCAGCCTTCATACTGGAGAAGCGGTTACCGTGCCTCATGGGCTGTCAGAGATGACCTGGCGCTGGGCTCAGGCCTCAGGCCCAGAGAGGTCCTCCCTTCCCCCAGCTTGGCCATGGGACCTTGAAAATCCAGAGAATCAGGAAGACAGTCCTGGAAGGGATTTGGAGAACCTTCTAATGAACTCATTTTCCATATGAGCAAGTAAGGCCCCGAGAAAGTTTCTTTGTGCTTAGTCGAGGCTTCTGTGCATGAACCTGCCCCCTCCTGTAAGAGAGGGGTTGCTTTAAGTTGTAGGAGTGGATTGGGACCTCGCTGCCTTTGGTTGTTCGTTCCTGAGCAGGAGTAACTACCTGCCCTTCTCCTTTCCCTTGCCCGGTGCCTCCTCTCTCTCCGTGACTCACAATGCCAACCTGGGGTGGGGCTTAGAGTCAACCAGATTAGGGACTGATAATGCAATTTCCATACCAGTTGGCTGCATATACAGGGGAATGATGTCTTCTGGGTAAGCCCCGGACACAGGGGATTGAGAAGATAAACCTTTCCCAGAGAGCACCTCTGGATGTGAGTGGGTTGGAATCGACATCTTCTGGAAGGCAGGAGATTCCAGTCTTGATCTGCCATTCCCTCCAGGGTGGGGACCGTTTGCTTATTCAGTCAACAAAATAGTTATTTAATGCCTACTGTGTATACCAGGCATTGTGATAGTTACCAGGAAACAACTATGAATGAGACAGGTTAGTCAGACAAACCAGTAAATAAACATAGTTGTGATAGGTGCTAAGGAGGAAATTAGGGAGGAAGTGGGAAGAGATGGGAGTTCCTACTTTAAATGGGGTGGTCACAGAAGGCCTTTATGAGGAGGTCAAAGTCTGAGAAGGACCCAGCCACAAAAAAGGCCTGTAGAGAGCATCTCAGATGGAGGGAGCGGTAAGTGCACAGGCCCGAGGTAGGCAAGTATGGCTGCAGCCGTTGAGGAAGGCTAAGGGCCAAATTGTGGGTGGAGAGACTCTGGTCATATGAGGAGTCTGGGGTCTGAGTGGCCCAGAGGGGAGGTTTAATGGTCAGGACCTGATGGCAGTGCCATTTGGAGACATGGATCAAGTGCTGGTTCTGCTGTGACGCTGGGTGAAGGACCAGCTCTGATTCTCCTGGACGCTTCATCTGCGGACACCCTGGAGGGCTGTGGGGAGGACCCTGCAAGATGAGAGATGTGGAAGCACCCAGCACACTATAGGCCCGGTGTCCCTGGGGGGGGATGGAGACTTATCTGGGGAGCCTTACAGAGCTCAGGGGGAGCTGGGACATAAGATGTGATGAGAAGTTCTGGAATTTGTCTTATCAGAGGAAGCTACTTTCTGCTGGGGATTCTCTGCCTGCTTAGAGCAGATGGCTGTGGCCTTGCCCTTGGGCAGAGAAGTCTGACCCCTTGGGAGCGCATTCAGCCTCTTCTGGGGCCTGAGTTCTTCCACCCTTTAGTTCCTAGGCTTTAGTGGTGTACCAGCAGAGGCTGTGTGCCACATGATGGGCACGTGGGTCTAGGGAGGCCAAACTAGAAGTATCCTCAATGCTCTGAGAGCCCCTGGAGAAGGAGGGATGGGAGGAGCACTTCTGGGAGCCCAGGTGCAGGGTCTGCCCTCGCCAGGGAATGTCACACAGGTGTGCTGTTTAGCTCCAGGCTGGGCCTTCCCACGCGAGGGAGCTGGAAGGTGAAATCAGGCGGCAGCAGCCAGTTGGAGGCAGCGTGTGCTTTCCTGCGGGGCTGCCTGGCCGTGACTGCAGAGGAGACCCGGGGAGGACTTCCAGGAGGTGGGAGCCGGGCTTGAAGGGCACGGAGGCCAGGCTGAGGGGAGTGGAGATGAGCTCTGGGAGAGGCGGGTGGGTCACTGCAGGATGGGGTATTTGTTGGGCCTGGATGTTGAGGTCAGACACGCCCTTTTTCTTTTTTTTTTTTTTTTTTTTTGCGGTGCATGGGCCTCTCACTGTTGTGGCCTCTCCCGTTGCCGAGCACAGGCTCCGGACGCGCAGGCTCAGCGGCCATGGCTCACGGGCCCAGCCGCTCCACGGCATGTGGGATCTTCCTGGACCGGGGCACGAACCCGTGTCCCCTGCATCGGCAGGTGGACTCCCAACCACTGTGCCACCAGGGAAGCCCCCAGAAACGCCCTTTGAGGGGACCAGTCCTGGAGGCTCAGCTCTACCACACAGCAAGTTAGGAGAAGGAGCACTTCTTGGTTGATGGGTGAGGAGCAGGTCTGATTGGCTACGTGACAAGTCACGGACAACTCTCTGTGCCTCAGTTTCCCTGTCTGTGGAAATGGGGTAACCATTGTACCTCACAGGGGGCCAGGCTTGGATGGGGCGATGCCTCCAGGGCTCTTAGCCGGGCGTCTTGTGCGGTAAGCATCAGCGCGGATGCCGGGAGAAGCATCGCTGGGCGCGAGCCCGGTGGCAGCTCACAGTGTGTTGGTGAGAAGGGCTGGAGGGTGGGAGGAGCCTCCACTTTGCACTTGCATCACCATACGTCGCTTCACTTCTCTGGGTCCTCAGAACAACCCTGTGAGCTGGGCACTTTCCCCTTTCACAGCTGCGGAGACTGAGGCCTAGAGAGGCCTAGACGTGACTGGCACAACCCACCATTTGCATCCATCCCTGAGACCGGAGCAGTTTCACTGTGAAAGTGGTGCTTGTTGTGTTTTGTTTAATTCTTTCCAGAGTAGACTTTCTCACCAGTGGAGGCGTTTGCATCTTGGCCTGCAGGGAAGTAAATATTTGCCCAGAGGGTTGAAGGAAAACAGCCTTGGCCTGGTCATTCTCAGAGCCCTCCCCCTTCCTGCTGGAGAGCCCCTCCCAGGATGCAGCGTGTGGCCTTGGACAAGTCACAAGGCTCCTTGTGCTGTTTCCCGTCCCTACCAGGGGACGGGCTGTGCTGGGTGCAGTGTGGTGGGCCACAGAGGTGCTTGGGGTCAGGCGGTCAGTTCCTGTGCACCCTCTGTGGGCTGGGCACTGGGCCCAGAGGTGGGCGCAGCCCCCAGCCCGCCCTGTCACAGATTGGGGCCAAGTCGCCCAGCTGGAGTGGAGTGGGGTGCTGGCTTCCGAGGCTGGCACCAAATTCGGAGACTGGGTCACTTCCTGAGGTCAAAAGACAGGACCTTCTGGGCCTTGGGCCTCTGAGGCCTCCCATCTTGAGGATTTCACAAGGGCATGTGTCCAAGCCCCATCTTCAGAGCTGACTGCATGGGTCTAGGGTGGGGCCCAGGCACCTATAAGTTTTAAACTTCCCCGGGTGATTCTAACGTGCAGCTGGAGTAGAAACTGCAGCTCATGGTGGTGTCTGTGAGGGAATTCTGATGGGAGTGGCCCGGTTTCCAAGCTGACTTTCTCTCTACCTGAATCCTGACTGCCTTGCTGAACCTTTTCCCAACCTCGCTGACAATCTGGACAGTGTCCGTGGGCTGGGAAGTCACTGTGCACGTTTGGGAGAGGCTCACCGTGAGGGAGCCGTCCTGGAAGGGGAGGGTGCGCTAGCCAGGGGTGGAGGAGCAGGGGTGTTGGGTGGGGTATTGGCGGGGCTAGTCTAGGCTGACGGAGGTGTGTGGAGACCACCAGCCTGGGGATGGGGGTGACCGTGCGGGAGGCTGGGCTTCTTCCGGGGACCCAGATGTATCCAAGTTGGGGGGTGCCCATGGTTCTAGAATTTTGTTTTCCTTTTGGTTATCTTTATAGCATCCTTTAATCTGCTCTAAAGGCAACACGTCTCTGTAGTTAACTTTGTAATTTGAAGAAGTTTCTATAGAACCAGACTTGAGTTTCTTGAGTCAGGGATTCACACACTTAGGGGGTGAGCTGTGTTAATTCCCCCCCCTCTGAAATTATGTCTCCAGTTTGAGAACTGCTGATGTGTAGGCATCATGTTGGAAAGCTGGTTGTGATCGTTGAGTGTCAGCGACCTGCAGTTCTGACTCTGTAGGGGAGGTACAGCAGGTGGTGGGGAAGCAGAGTTCCAGGTAGGTGTGATGAACTTGCGTGGGGTCACAGTGATGAGCTAGTGGCCAGTTCGTGGAAGGATAGGGACTTGACTTCTGATTCTGACCAGTGAGCTCTGTAGTGGGTTGGATTGTGCCCCCCCATCCCACAAAAAGATGTGTTCATGTCCCAGAACCTGTGAATGTGGCCTTATTTGGAACAAGCATCTTTGCAGATATAATTAGGTTCAGAATCTTGAGATGAAATCATCCTGGATCGCCTGAGCTGCCTTAAATTGAATGACAAGTATTCTTGTAAGAGAAAGGCAGAGGGAGCTTTGAGACAGAAGAGAAGACACAAACACACCTAGGGGAGAGCCGTGTGAATGCAAAGGCAGACGAACCAAGGAATGCCTGGAGCCACCAGAAGTTGGACGAGGCGAGGAGCCTCTGGAAGAAGCATGGCCCAGCGGCAGCTTGGTTTCAGACTTCTGGCCTCCAGAATTTTGAGAATACGTTTATGTTTTAAGCCGTTTGTGGTCATTTGTTGCAGCAACTCAGAAAACCAATGCAAGCCCTTTCCGCTTCACCAGGTTGCCTCGCTAGGGAGGGGTCCAATTGAACAGGTCCCTGAATATCCCTTTCCTTTCTGCGGGTGCTGAAGACAGAGGACAAGGGCTGGGGATGGGGAGAGGAGCTGGGCTGGCAGAGGGTAAGGCCCATAGTTCCACCCCTGCTGGTGGCCCCGCCCCTCCTGCAGCCCCACCCCCAAGCGGCCTGCCCCACACAGGCCCCGCCCCTTCCCAGCAACTGCCTGCCCACACAGCTCAAAGGCTGTGCTCTACAACTGGTTTCTGCAAGGAAAGCCTGACAGAAAGAGGTTAAAGCATGAGAAGGGAATATAAGTTAGCTCCCAGGAAGGACTTCCTGATTCTGAAAAGAGTTAAATTGAAACCGCTTTCTAAGTGGGGCTGTAAAATATCTGTGATTGCCTTACAACCTTTCTGAACAGGAGTATCACCCATCACTTGGGGCAGTTAGTTGGGTGGGGTTCCAGTTGGGCGAACTTCAAAGGGCCATGGAGGGCATCTGGTGTAGCAATGCCTTCCTCTCAGAGGGGAGGAAACTGAGACCAGGCCACACGGCAAGTGCCTCTGGTTCTAATACCTCCATCGTTCAGAGGGGACAGTGGGCACTGCTCAGTGATTTCACCCCAGTGGCATGCTCTCCAGCTGGGATTATTGGTGTCCCTACTGTAAACGGGCCTGCTGCTGCACCTGGGGACAGAGGCCTGATGTGTGACTTATCACAGACTGGTCTTCTCTGCAGAGCCAGAAAGAACTCAGGCAGCGGGAATGCTTGTGCGTGCCACCGGGGAGCACTGTTTGCCTGGCCCTGTGCTGGGTTGGTGGGGACAGATGAGCCAGCCCCGTCCCTTGAGAAGCCGGCACTCACTGAGTCCTAGCAGTGTGCTCAGGACAGCTGCAGATGTTCTGTGATTGGAGTGGGGTGGGCTAGCGGCTCCCAGAAAGCTCCGGTGGGTGGGGAGGCTTAGTCAGCAGTGGAGACTTGGGCTCTGGGCTCCCCACAGGGGTGGCAGCAGCCACTTGACTCTTTCCATCTTCAGCGGGGCGTGGACTCAGGATCAGAGCAGAAAGAAGGCGAGGACAGGAATTGTTCAGGGACCCACAGTCCTGAGACAGGAGCGGCCCTGTTTGTTTGTGTCTTGGTTCTCCACTGCAGTCTCCTCTGGTGCTCACCTCACTTAGAATCAAACGTTCCCCTTTGCAGTGAGAAAATCTCCCCTGGCTGCCCTCTGTCTAGCCTGGTTGTGCCTTCTGCTTCTTCCTCTTTTGTCTTTTTAATTTTTTTCTTTCAGTTTTATTGAAATATAATGGACATACAGCACTGTATACACTTACGGTGTACAGCATAGTGATTTGACTTACATCATGAAATGATTATCACAATAAGTTTAGTGAACATCCATCATCTCATACAGGTATAACATTAAAGAAATAGAAAAGAAAAAGTTTTCTTTGTCATGAGAGCTCTTAGGATTTACTCTCTTAAGAATTCTCAGGGACTTCCCTGGTGGTGCAGTGGTCGAGACTCCACACTCCCAATGCAGGGGGCTCGGGTTTGATCCCCAGTCGGGGAACTAGATCCCATGTGCATGCCGCAACTAAGAGTTCGCATGCCACAACTAAGGAGCCCTCGAGCCACAACTAAGGGGCCAGCGAGCCACAACTAAGCAGCCCTCCAGCCACAACTAAGCAGCCCGGCTGCTGCAACTAAGACCCGATGCAACCAAAAATATAAATAAATATTTTAAAAAAGAACTTTCATATGTAACATACACCAGTGTTAATTATATTTATCATATAGTACATTACATCTCTAGCATTAATTTACCTTATAACTGGACTCTTTGTCTTTTTAAAGCTAACAATTAATGAGCCCTTCCTATGTGCTGGACTGAGTTGTCTCCTAGACATTCTCTCCTTAATCCTCCAGCAACCCTCAGAGGCAGTTTTAGGGTTATTGCCCCATTCTACACTGAGGTAAAGAGAGGCTCAGAGAGGTTAGGGAAGTTGCAAATAAATGCAAAGCCTTATCTCCTCTCTTCTGGCAGACTTCTCGATGCCTTCCTATTCCAGGTGTTTGTCCTTAAGAGAAGGACGCTTTTAAGGGAGGTGGGCTGTTTGGGGATGGGTTGTTTGTTCATTGGTTCGGTCCTTTAGTCACTCACCTAACATTTCCCAGGCATCCGGGGGCCCTCTGGTTCTCCCTGAGGTGCTGCTAGAGGAGCAGGGGCCCTGGAGTGGGGACCAGCTTCCTGGGGCCAGGGCCCCAGGGAGGTGGGCTGACTGTCAGACTCTGTGGGAAGGGAGAGAGCAGACCTGAAGTGGCACAAGGCACCTGGGCCAGGTCCCTAGCGGGCTCTCTGAAGTTGCAGGAAGGCAGAAATGGAGCCTCCGTCACCGTCCTTCAGAAGCAGGTTTTTTATTTTTCTTTTATGAGAGGATATGCCAGGGCGTGAGAACTCTTTGTTTCCGATGAGGGAGGACAGCTTGCAGTGGAGAGAGCACTGGACTGTGTGACCTTATGGGAGTGACTGCCTCTCTCTGGGCCTCAGATTCCCATCTGCAAAATAAGGGGATGGGGCCAGAACAGCATCCATCTCCTTATTCCTGGTGGGTCCACAAGACGATTTTAGGTGGTTCCTGGGGGAACATTTTAAAATGTAATACGTGTGCATTAGGTGTAATGTGTATTACAGAAAATAACTAATACCTCAGATCTATGATTTCATAGATGTTGATTAGGTTAGGCCAAGACCATATTTATTTTAGTAAGAAAAGTCAGTCAATTTAAAGAAAAATAGTGGCACCTCCTGGTGAGGTGTAGGCACTTAACAGTCTTTGTATCTGCTGGCTTTTAAAGAAAGAATGGGGATTCTCATTATGTGTTACAGCATCTTAGAGTTTACAAAGGAGTTTCCCCATCTCCCCAGGTCCTTTGAGTGACCATTAGGCAGGTGTTATCGTTCCTGTTTAACAGCAGAGGCAGCTGACCCTCAGGCAAGTGATCTGTCCAAGGTCACACAGCTCCCAAGTGCAGAGGGCCTCAGCTGGCACATGCTCTTTGCCAGTCCCACCAGCCCAACCTCAGGGAGCGGTGGGTCACTCGGCCTTACCTCCTCCCACAGCTGGCACCGGCTGTCATCATATTGTTCGTTTGTCGTATGCATCTTCTCTTGTCCTGATTTCCTTAAAGCAGAGAAGGATGGGATTGAAGGTGACGAGTGACCCTCTCTGTCCCTTCCTGCAGGCCTCTAACCTGTGCACAAGGAGGAGCGTGTCCTACAGGCCCCCCGGGGTGCTGTTTTCTAGTGAGCTTGCTGGATGGATAATAGGTAGGTTCCCGTCACAGATGATCTTTAGCCCCAGTTGGCAGTTAGCGAAACATCTGGTGAGGGCATTAATTCCAGGCCAGAGGAGGCTGCCTGCCCTGAGCCTCTGTTGAGCCAGCCCCTGGCTGTGGCCACTGAGACTTCCCAGGCCAAAGGGAGACTCAGACTGTGAACAGATCTCCTCTTAGAAGAAATGGAACTTGGATGTTGCTTGCTGCTTCAACGTTTTTATTGTTAAAAAATAAGACATAAAAAAGGTTAAAGAATGATGCAGTGAACACCCATATGCCCACTAACCAGAATCAGTACTTTTAACATTTGGCCATGTCAGAGGAAGCTGCAGACATCATGACAGTTCACCCCAACCATCCTCAGATGCATCTCCTTAAACAAAATTGTCCTTGGATACAACCACAGCACCACTATATACCAAGTCCATGTTAAAGCTTCTCCAGTTATCCTTAAGATATTTCTCATAGTGCATTAAAAAAAAAAAAAATCAGGATGCAGAATTACAGTTCATGCATTATAGTGGATCTCATTTTGACAGAAAAGGTCCCAGTGCCTCTGAAACATGAGGGGTGACCTCTGAGGCCTTGAATGTTATAGGTTCTGGAGTCCCAGGGAAGACAGTCATGTGTCACTTGTCTGCATTTGTCTGATCCACCAAGACCTACTGGGGTCTTGCCCTCTCCTTGCTTAGGAAAATTCAGAAAGCAGAGAGGGAGGGGCTTGCTGGGCCTGGATATCCATGGGGAGCTGCTGGCCCACCCTGCATGATCCCTCTTCTCATTGGAAGGAGAACTGCTCAGTGGCCGGAAGCCAGACCCAGGACTCCCTGAGTGCCCACTGTCAGTCACCAATGGCATGTGCTGGGCCCTGTGCTAGGCACTGTGGGGAGATGCTCTAAAGAGCTTCGAGACCCGGGGCCCACTGCCCACGGTCTGCACGCCCTGGTGTTATCTGTTCAAAGACGCTCTGTTTGCAGACAACCAGCTTGTCTGGGATGTGTGGGGCGGAGCCTCTGTTCCTTGGGGAAGGGGAGGCGGGAGAGGCCCTTCTTTCACGGGACAGGGAGTGCTAAATAAGTAGTGCCTAATCAAGCTGTGATGGGGAAATGAACTTAAAAAAATTTTTTTAAACCCACAGAAAAGTTGAAAGAAGAGTTCAATAAATACAACATTTTTTTTTTTTTGTAGCCATTGTGGCCCCACCCTTACGTACCCCAGCATCCAGCTTTCCGAAAAGGGGGTTCTCCCACATGCTGCCATTGTCCATCTGAAAACAAATCACCATTAAATAGAACATCATCTGTGCTGTCCATTTCCAGATTTCACCAGTTGTTTCCCAAATGTCCTTTGTAGCGGACATTTTATCCAATCAAGGTCCACCCATTGTTTTCACTGTGACATGGCTCTTTCATCTCCTCTAACCTAGACTATCCTCACTGCTTTTGATTCCTTTGAAGCCTCCAGGCCTTTGATCTGCAGAACATCAGCGTTCTGGATTTGCTCTATGGTTTCCTTGTAATTAGGTTCAGGCCACACATTTCCTGCACGAACGCTGTGTGGGGAGGCGGTGAGGGGGTGCAGGAGGCCACCTTAGGAGGCACGTGATGCCCGGCCTCCCGGCTGCTGACTATGCCAAGCTGGACCGCCAGCCCTCTCCATTGCAAGCCTGCATTTCCCTATGATAACAAATGCGTAAACCGTGGATGACACTTGCGGCTGTGTGCATATTCTGTTTGGTAAAACAACTTTTTCTTTTTTTTTTTTTTTTTTTGTTTGTTTGTTTTTGCGGTACGCAGGCCTCTCACTGTTGTGGCCTCTCCCGTTGCGGAGCACAGGCTCCGGACGCGCAGGCTCAGCGGCCATGGCTCACGGGCCCAGCCGCTCCGCGGCATGTGGGATTTTCCCATACCGGGGCACGAACCTGTGTCCCCCGCATCGGCAGGCGGACTCCCAAACACTGCGCCACCAGGGAAGCCCAGTAAAACAACTTTTGAAAGCAAATCTGAGCATGTGACTCCCTGCTTAAATTATTTCAGTGATTTCCCTAATTTCAACTTCAAAATATATCCAGTCTGCCTGCTTCTTGCTACCTTCATGTGCCCACCCTGATCCAGGCCACTCTCACCTAGCATCTAGGTTACTGCAGTAGATTCCTGACCATTCCACCTCCATGCCTCCATCCCCCAGTTCTCAGCACAGCAGTCAGAGTAACTCATTTAAAAATTAAAGCCATATCAGATCACTCCTCTGCAAACTCGTACTGCCTTCCACTCAGCAAAAGTCAGAGTCCCCTCAATAGTTTCAAAGGGTCCATCTGCTCTGCAGCCCACACCCCTGCCCTCTCACCTCCTCCCTTCCACTCTCAACCCATCAGGCTGTAGCAGCTGTTCCTTGAACACATGGGCACATTCCAAGGTCTTGGAAGCTGCTTGGATGTTCTGCTGTGTATCCACGTGGATGCTACAGAGCCACGCCCACCCCTCCCCACTTCAAGTCTTCAGTGTCACTTTCCCTGGCTGTGCTATTTAAAATGACAGCCCCCTCTACCAGCCTCCCTGGGCTCCTTTTCTGTTTTTGTCTTCATAGCACTTATAACCAAGATATACCATATACTTTTCTTATTTGTTTCTCCCCGACTAGAACGTGAGCTCCACCAAGGCTGAGACTTTTGTGTTTCGTTGGTTCACTGCTAGCTGGGCCCCACTCACCACCCCGCAGCCCGTTCCTAACAGCTGCTCTCAAAGTGTGCTCCAGGGATCCTTGGTGGGGGGACTCTTTTGAGGGGTCTGTGAAGTCAAAACCATTTTCATGATAATACTAGGATACTATTTGCTTTCCTGCTCTCATTCTCTCAGGAGTGCCCCAGGGAGTATTTTAGGGGCACGTGATGGTAATGTGGCAGCAAACTGAGTGAGGAGCAGCTTCAAGAATCCACCAGTTCTTCTCATCAGCCAGACATTAACATTTGCAAGAATGTAAAGCCCATGCCACTCTTCCCCCTCAATTTTTTGGGGAAAATTTTTAACAAAAAATATTTATGTTAACATGGAAATCTATTACTGTTATTTCTAAATGAGTTAATAAATATTTAAAATATGTCTTAATTTCTTATGTAGTAAATAATTGATAGATATAATCCCCCAAAACAAAAACTCTAGGGTCCTCAAAAGTTTTTAAGAGTGAAAAGGAATCCTGAGACCAAAAACTTGAAGAACCGCTGGCTTACACAACCTCTCAGTAAAGAGATGTCAAATGAATGAATGAACTTTCTGGTTTAACCTGAGAGACCTTGCCTTGGTGGTCTGGCTTCTGCAATCTTCCCTGGCCTCCTCGCCTCCCCCATCTGCCTGTCCTTGGCTCTAGCTATGCTGACCTGCTATCCCCATGGCACCTTCATGGGCATCTGAAACCCCTTGTCCAGTTCAGAAATTCTTACTTATCCGTTACGTGCATCAGATGGACTCAGTTCAAACTCACCTCCTCCAGGAAGCCTTCCTTGCCCATGATTTAGCGTTTCCTGTCTCTAGTGCCTCTGCACAATTACCTCTACCCCAGTGTTTCCCCAACTCCACTGCATTTGTTGGTGTGCAGGTGTGTCTTACCAGACTGAGCTCCTTGAGGGCAGGAACTAGGTCTTACCTTTTTATTCCCAGTGCCTGGTACATACTAGGCACTTACTAAATATATGTTGAATCAGTGAATGTTGCCTTAGAATTCAGAATAGGGACTCTCTTTCCCCTGATTTATCCTTGGACCAAAGTGCCTCTAAAGGGGAAATGGTTTCTGGCATCTGATTTGAGTCTTGAAATGTCATGGTTACAACAGTACTGCATCTTTACTGGGAAAGGAGAAGTAACATTTATTGAGCACCTGCTGGGTGCCAGGAACTTTTGCATGGTATCTTGCTTCAGGGGCATTGTGGTTCATTAGGCCACTGTGAACCAGCTTGGGCTCTAACCACTTTCCATATGGCTTCTGTGGGGAGAATGTGGTCTGGGAGCTAAGCTAAACTTCCTGTGAACTTTTGGGACTAATGCATTTGCATCATGTATGCGGACTGTGAAGTTGTTGAGGTCAGAGATGGTATGGTATATGTGTTGCTGGGTCCTGCCACCTTGCTCTGCATGCAGTGGGTAGTAAATACCCAGAATGATCTGTTCAGTGGGCATAGTTAGTATTGTAAATAGCAGTACCAGTGAGGGCTTCCCATTGGTGATTTCATAGGTGATCACAAGTGGAGAAAGATCTCTATAGCTGGGGTGATCCAGGAAGGCTTTCCAGGGGAGCAGGCTTTGAGCTGAGCTTTGGGGGATGGGCATTAGCCTCTTTCAGCTTTGTTATTTCCAAAAAACAGTTGGTCTCCTTCCCACAGCTGCTGTGGGAGGCTGGGAGGTGTGTGCCTTGATCAGGGCGGAAAGGGCATCTCTGTCCCCTGTAGGACCTTTCTCATGCAGGAGTGTGACGTCTCCAGGCCAGGTGGGAAAGCAGGGGTAGACCCATGGAGAAGGACTCAGTAGAGGAGAGGACTTTGGACCACCCACGGTCTGCTCATGGCCAGGGTTCTAACAAGGGCTGTCTGGGCATGAGTTGCCATGGGCCCCCGGAGCAGTGAAGGGATTCTAGGGCTTGTGGCCGAATATCTCCCTTTTGGAGCAGGGAAATAGAGGCCCAGAGAGGGGAAGGGAGACTTACCCAAGGTTGCATGGGAGTTAGCGACAGAACTGGGATTAAAGTTCAGGGCTCCCCTCTCATCCTCCCCCCCGCACCCCAGTTCTCCTTCCAATGTGTCATGCTGCCTCCTTTTCCCTTTTGCCCTTTGACCTCTTTGGAGTCTTGAGCCTTTGGAGTGGGGGCAATTTATATTCTTTAAGTGTCATGCCAGGCATTGACACTTGTGGTCTGATTGCCTCCTCTGCCTTCCAGCCTTCGTTCAGGGACAAAGGGCCCTGTTCAGATGTGGGATTTTGTGCAAAGAATGAACCAAGGGCCATATATATATATATATATATATATATATATATATAATCAATTCGCTTTATTTTTTTCTTAGCTATAAAACTACATCTAACATTAAAAACAAGAAACACACAACAGTAAGCTCTGTCATTGCCAAAATTGTGTGGAGACAGCCCTTAGTTCGTATCTGCCCAGCGCAGCCAGGTGTCCCCCGGGAAAAGGCAGCCCTGGCTGTGGGGCCTCACTGCCTTCTGCACCTGCTGCTGGAATTTCCTTCATTCCCCCCCCGCACCCCCCCATGTCTACTCCCCAAACTCCTGTTCTCTTTGGTGCAGCTCCCTTCTTTTTTTTTTTTTATTTTTACAGTACGCAGGCCTCTCACTGTTGTGGCCTCTCCCGTTGTGGAGCACAGGCTCCGGACGCGCAGGCTCAGCGGCCATGGCTCATGGGCCCAGCCGCTCCGCGGCATGTGGTATCTTCCCGGACCGGGGCACGAACCTGTGCCCCCTGCATCGGTAGGCAGACTCTCAACCACTGCGCCACCAGGGAAGCCCAGCTCCCTTCTTTATTGTGGCTTCTCTCAGTAGCCCGGAGGGTCAGGGAGAGTTGAGATCATGGGGGACTCCACCTTCCTGCCCCCTTCCCTGAAATTCCTCTTGCCGCCACTTTGGAAAGAATGGGGGATGCCTGGCCCAGTTCCTGGTGGGCAGCTGGGGGTTTTGAAAGGCTGCTGGGACCTGAACTGGAGGCTGTCTAGGACAAAGTCCCCTTGTCACCTCTGTGAGCCTGTGTCTGCTTTTAGAGGGTCTGAGGGAAGGGGAGACCTGGGCCATCTTACTCACTCCTGCCAGTGGCCTGCAGCTCTGAGCAGGGGAGCCTTAGCCAGCCCTGCTAGAGAAAGAAGGGAGGGGAGACCAGCAGTGGTTTGGCACAGGGTGTACTGCTGAGTGTACCCCAGCAGGGGGTGCCCTACCTGGGCTGAGATCTAGGAAGATAATCACCCAGGCACCGTGGGAATACAGCTCTGGGAGGTGGGCTCTGACTCTCTTGGTTCAGACACATGGAAGGTGGAGAGAAGGAAAGGGGTCCAGAGACAGAAGGGAAAAGAAAACCAGGGAGCAGAGTGTGTTGGGTGGAGGTGATATGCTCTTGACTCTCCTTTGCCCCTTGGCTGTTTCTGTGGTTTTCAGATTAACCAGATAAGTCATCTTATCCTTAAGCCTCAGAGGGCTCTACTCTGGAATGGCATCACTAGTTTCTTCTTTGGGCTCATGGGCATCTGAAGCAATAGCATTTCTGATTCATTCCGCCGACAGATCTATCGGGCCAGTCCCTGTGCTGACGGAGCGTCCAGTGGTGTGAAGTCAAACTCCTGTGCATCCTCCAAGGCTTAGTTCCAATGGGCCTGCTCTGATTTCCCAGGAGGAAGTGACTGCCAGGCCTCTTGTCTCAGAAGATTTTTACCACTTGTTTGTTACACCACTCCCCATCTGCCTGCCCCTAAACTCTACCCAAAGAGAGTCCGGGCTCTGTCAGCTCCTACCCACAGTGTTTCATATGTTTGTGCTGGTTTGTGATTAGAAATTCCACTCTGCCCCGGCTGGGTTGAGTAGCTGGGGCTTGCAAACCTCCCAGTTTAACTCTTTCACAGCCTGGAATGAGCTGTGTGCATCTGGGAGCCTTTTTTTTTTTTTTTCCCAGCTGTAAGAATGTGGACGATCATCTAGTGATAGAGAAAGTGACAAGGCAGACCTCTAAAAAACTTCACAATATAGAGAACAGACAACATGTGGGAGTCTTTTATTTTTTTAATTTAATTTTTATTTTATTTTGGGAATATAGTTGATTTACAAAGTTGTGTTAGTTTCAGGTGTATGGCAAAGTGATTCCGCTATACATATACATATATCCATTCTTTTTCAGGTTTTTTTCTATTATAGGTTATTACAGAATATTGAGTAGAGTTCTGTGTACTATACAGTGTGTCCTTGTTGATTATCCGTTTTGTATATAGTAATGTGTATATGTTAATCCCAAACTCCTAATTTATCGTGTGGGAGTCTTTTAAATCAAGTGCTTGTAACTGTTGGTGACAGGAGGGTAGCAAAACAGACTGGTGTGTCCACTTTGCTTCTTGGAGAGATTTGTTTTCCAAAGGCCATGTTTCCCACCCTGGGCCTAGCTGGAGGGGCAGCTTGGGAAAGACTTCCACAAGTCTCTCCCCAGATCTGCCTAGACAGCCACAGAAAAGCTTGAGGGAGGTGGAGAGCACTGTTATTAGAGAGGTCATAATAAAGGTGATGTAAATAAAGAAGGAATAAATCATGCTTTTGGGCAGGAAGTCCTGATAAAGATGTCAGTTCTCCCCGAAGGGATCTATAGATTCAATGCGGTTCTAGTTAAACCTTAGCAGGTTTTTTCATGGTATTTGATACAATGATTCTAAAATATCTACACAAGAGTCAAGGTCTAAGAGTATCCAGGACACTTAGGAAGAAGACAGGAAGGAGGGATGTGGCCTAGCAGATGCCATGGTGTGTTATAAAACTGTAGTCACTACACTAGGGAGGTTCGTTTTGGGACCGAGTGACCGATGGGAGAGCCAGTGTGTGACAGCAGAGTCGTAGCACATCAGCGAGGACAGGAGGACTGGTTAATATGTGGTGCTTCCTACGATCCAAACAAAAGCAGACTGTCAGAGGATGTCATGGACCAAGTGTTGCAGTTAACCAAGTTCTCTGCATTGATGTCCAGTTTTTTAAAAAGAAAGAAGTCTAGGGTGAAGGCAGAGTTGACAGTGGAGTATCAGTGACAAAGACCAGAGGCTGGCTTTTTTGCTGGCAGTAGGAGGCAGTCTCTGCTGTTTCCTCCAGGGCTGGCTTTCCTTTGGGGTTGGGAGGAACCCCTTTCCTCAAGCACAGGCTGCCTGGACTTAGTGCTGGGGTCCAGGGCCCCAGAGCTTAGAATACTGCCCTGTAGTCCTAGAGGTGGGTCTGGCACCTTCCCAGGAGACAGAATAGGCCCTATATCAGTTTGGGTTGGGGATGCTGGATCTGGTGTGTCCTGCTTTCCTTAGGGGCAAGAGGGATGGGATAATAGGAACTGAGCTTTCTTGGGGAAAGTGGGAAAAGAGGTTGCTTTCTCCTGAATGAAGTCAGTGAGTATGAATTGAACTTCCTCTAGCTAGTGGCAGGATGGTTAGGGCACGTGACTCTCTAATAAGGGTGGTCTGTACTATCAGAAAGGAGCAAGGTGAGAATGGTAAGGGGCAGCGTCCAATGAGAGCTGCTCTGGAGCTGTGCTGTCCAATACGGTGGCCACCAGCTACACGTGATCAAATCTAAACTACTTTAAAGGAAGTAAAATTAAAAATTCAGCTCCCCAGGCACACAAGCCACATTTCAAGAGCTTACTAGCCACACATGGCTAGTGGCTACCGTATTAGACGTTACTATCATCACAGAACATTCTCTTGGGAGCACTGCTCTGCTACTGGAACCTTTGTATTTTGCAGAGACATTTCAGACCAGTTATCTCCCAGATCTAAGTGAAAGGCCCATCTGGTAGCCTTAGTGGCAGGCCAGACAGGTTTTGCCCACACATCCTGGCTCTGCCTCTCATAAGGTCTGTGACACTTAGCCTCACTGAGACTGGTCTGTAAAATGTGATCGGCTGTTTCTTAGACGTGCAAGGATGTGTGATGGTCAAGGGAGATCATGCCGGTGTAG
This sequence comes from Monodon monoceros, assembly GCF_005190385.1. Lineage (NCBI taxonomy): Eukaryota > Metazoa > Chordata > Mammalia > Artiodactyla > Monodontidae > Monodon > Monodon monoceros. The sequence goes on from NW_021703781.1 coordinate 20,135,110, forward strand.
CACTTTGCAGGATGCTGGCACAGCATAATCACTCTGTACACAGCAGCAGCCTTTACTGTTTTACAGGTGAAAGGTGAGGGTCAAAGAGGCGAAGTGACATGGCCAAGGGCGCTGAACTAATAAATGAAGGTCCAGAATGCCAACTCCCATCTCTTATCCTGCCTCTACTGCTCCTTCCAGCCCTAATCTGTGCGTGAGAGAAGATGATACAGAGTGTGCTGAGGAGGAGGTGGCTGTCTGCAGGGTGGGCTCTGCCTAGGGCCAGGCAGGATCGTCCTGGGGCAGAAGAGCTGATGGATGTGAAGTCCGGGGTTTCTTGGCTGGATGCAGGGGACCTGCTAGCCCCATCTTATTTAAAATCTCTCTCAGGCCTTGGATTTTAGCTACTCCCCACATCCTTTCAAGCTCAAAACTCAGAAAAGTGCTTTGTTTGGGCCACACAGAACCCTGGAGCCTTGAGTGACCCATGAGATGGTTTCAGAGTGAAACAGTTCTTGGGACCTTCCAGGAAACACTGGCTCCTCCAGGAAGCCCACCTTGATTTTCTGATGTTTCCTTTCTCCCCCTCAGTTTTGTTCAAATTCCCAGAGCCTTCCCCATGGGAGGGATTGCAGCATGCTTCCCGTAGACCTGAGGTTCTTCCTCTTTTTTCGTGAAAGGAACATTTCAGTTAAAGGCTAATGAAAGTAAGGATTGACTTTTTTCTCCATCCCCAGTTCAAAGACCCCTGAATTCCATCCATCAGGCCACAGAGATCATTTCTAGCCTCTTAATCTCCCCTCCTCCAGACTTAGCCCATTGTCTAGTCTTGGGACCCGTTGTGACCCCCAGGGTCTGGAACACAATAGGTGCCTGGCATGTGCCTTTGTGGGTAAAAATAGGCCTTGCAGGTCCCCTCGAAGTGCAGACCTGCCCCAGCTGGGGGTAAGCCAGCTGGGACCAGGTGCTTCCTGAAGGAGGGGACGACGCAGGTGCTGGAATGCCTCACACGGCCTCCTGCTTCCCAGCAGCTGCGTGAAGCTGGGCCTCAGCCTGCAGAGGAAGAAGCCGGTTCCAGGCTGCAGGGCTCAGAGGGGACCTTTGGGCCTGGTTCACAATGGACGACAGGGCTCCCATGCAGCCTGTTGAAGATGCCATGTGGCTTGCAAAGTCTGAGGCTCTGGTCCTGGCGCGTGGGCTACCAGCAGCATGTTCTTTGCCTCTTTGGCCCCAAATGGGCGTGGCCGTGTGCCCCTCATCCCCAGCCATGTTTAGCTGAAGCTGTGCTGCTTGACAAATGGGCCATTTACTTCCTGCGCTGGAGCTGGAGTGGCCGGCCCCCGAAGAGAGACTATAATTAGCAGAGAAGAGTGGATGGGATTGCACGCTAGCATCAACAGTTAATTTTATACTCACATGGAAACATAAACTGATGTCCTCAGAGATGTAAATATCATTTGGAAATCTTGAAGTGCCTGGGAGGGGTATGCCGGCCTCTCCCCGTGCCTACTGCCCCTGGAACCCTTGAATGAGGAGCCCAGATCAGCGTGTGCTGTGTGCGAAGCCACCTTGGGGACTGCCTGCTGGCCGCTGGGAGGGCTGGACCAGGAGACACGAACCTGTGATAGCTCAGTACACAGTGGTGCGGGAGTCCAGAAGTTTGGGTCTGCGTTTGCCACAGCAGCTTTCCTATGGCTTTAGTGGTCTGGAAATGTTGCAAGGCTGACTAGCAAGGAAAATGTGATCTTTTGTAACAGGAGAGAGATCAGACCAAAGGAAGTTTTGTTTCCTCCCGGCAAGGCTGTTCTGGAGTGTCCGGGGAGCTTATAAAAATAGAAGAAGCCACTGACTGGCCTTTACAAAGAGGGCTGGGGTCAATTCTGCTCAGAATGGAGGCCAATGACAGCTTTGGTGTTTTGGAGATGGTTTACGGTACTTTAATCCAAAAGCATAGCCTCAAGCGGGAAGGAGGGAGGGGGACAGGCTAGGGCACTGGGAAGATGTCAGGGCCTGTGTCCATCCTGCCCAAGAAGAGCTTTTTTTTTTTTTTACAGCAGGAAACAAAACAAAAGTATATGGAATCAATCCTGAAAATATTAAGATGTTATCTTGTTGGTTCAGTGACAACCTGAGAATCATACTTTCCACCAAGATAGAGGGTAAAGCCCCACCTCTGTTGCCCCCATGGCCTTGCATATTGGCTGCACTCCTGCCTGGGCTCTGAAGATGTCACCTCTTTGTGGGGTTCTTCTTTAACTGTCATCCCCAGGGTGAAGGGGTGGAAGGATCCCTGGGGTGGAAGGATCTCTGGGCTCTGTGTCTGGTTCAGGGTTAGGGTTGAGTGAGTGATTTCTTGTAATTGCACTGATTCGGAAGGGGAGGATTTGGCTCTCTAAAGCTGCTTGCCCTTGTTCTCAGAGGACCCGCAGGGCTTAGGCCAGCCTTGAACAATGATTTCACCATGTCCTGGGGTTTGGAGCATGAACTGACCAAATAACTCTGGTTAATCTTTCCCTATCAAAGGTAGGTTTTATTTCCTGTGGTCCCCAATTTCCTATAGAGGGCTGTGTGTGTGTGTGTGTGTGTGTGTGTGTGTGTGTGTGTGTGTGTGTATCCTGTCTTATAAATTAAAAAATTTACCCAACTGGGTAATTTGGATGACATCATTTCACTCACGGTTTTCCTGATATGGCCAACTTGTTAATAAGTGGCTCATGGCCAAGTTTGTCAATGCCTTTCGCACCTATTGGCCCATGTGTGTTGGGAAGGCATTCCTTTAGACCAGGGGAGTGGATCTCAGTAGTCCCAGATTATCCTTTCAAACTAAGGGGAATGGCACTTAGCTGTGAAATACAGCAGAACCCTGGACCCGAGGGAGATGGCTTCCCAGTAATCCCCTGTTACCCAGTGTTTCTAAGTAAGGTTGGTCTGTTTGACTTTTGGCATCCCCGCCACTTGTCAAAGCTTAGGAGAAGCAGGCACTTCCCTTTACCCAGGACAGTCTTGGTGCTCTTTAGAAGGCAGTCAAGGGGATCTACTTTGAGGGCACATTGTAGCCAATTTAAGGTGGGGGTAGACCAGGAGTAACTTGAGGAGTTCCAGATGTTGACTCTAGGGTAGCTGTGCTCATGGCACATCTGGCCCACATCTTGTCTGTATTATCCCTCATTTCCTTTACTCAGACCTTTGCTGACAGCACCATGGCTTCCAGCTCCTCTCCCACACTGCCTTCTGCTCTGTGAAGTCCAGGGTATCTGCTCTCGGGAATGTGTGGCCTGGAAAGCCAGAATCCTTGGACGGGAAGGAGGCTGGGTAGACAGTGGCAGACTCAAACCCAAGGGGGTCTATTAGGAAGCCTGGCTTGCATCCATTCGACAGACATTGATTATAAATGCCTGTTGTACTTCCTAAATGCCAGGGCTGTTGTGGGTGCTGACGATGTCCGAAATGGTCGAAAATCCCTCCTAGCATGGAGCTTATGTTCTTGTTGGCAAGACAAACAGTTAAAAAATAGAGCAAAAAATGTGGTATGTTAAATACTTGCAATTACAAAGGAAAAACATAAAACAGGAAAATGGGATCGGGAGTTTCAAGGAGAGGGATTTTCTACATTTAAACAAGATGACCCCAAAGGCCTCACTGAGCAGGAAACGATTGAGCAAAGACGGGAAGGAGGTGAGGGAGGGAGCCATAGAGCCATATGGAGATCAGGAGGAAGAGCATTCCAGGCAGTGGGAACAGCCTGTGCAAAGGCCCTGGGGTGGCACACTTCGTGTGTTTGACCAGCAGTGAGGAGCCCCATGCAGTTAAAGCAGAGTGAGGAAGTGGGGGAAGTGAGAAGTGAGCTCAGACAGGCTGTGTAGGCTGTGATTAGGGTTGTGGCTTTTACTCTTGGCACACAGAGTACCAGCCTGCCCTGATTAGGTTTCGCCTGTCACTCTGTTGTGGAGAACAGTGTGGGGGCCAGTTAGAACACTATTGCGGATCCCAGTGCAATGTGGCAGTGCAGCCACAGACTCATCTGAGGGTTCGGGGTGATGTCAGCTGATCAATCTCCCTGAAGATTTAGTATGAGAGTTTTCAGGCTGAGAGCAAAAAAGGGGTCCCCCAAGGGCTTTTTTTTGCCTGGATTTTTCTGATGGGTTGTTACAGTGGTCACCTTTCCACCGTTAGGAAAGTTGATGATGAAGAATTCACCGGAAAAGCCCTCCTGCTCCGACTTTCGGCATTCCCGATAGTCTTTCTGAAGATAAATTCCATGTTTATGGTGCTGAGTGAAATGCCCATCTCCCTGAGCAGTTCTGAAATTTCCCTTGGTGACCTGCCTGTGTAATACGCAGCCCAGGGGCCCCAGGCTTTACAGACTTACAGTGTTTCCAGTTTCCTTATCTCACAAAAGCCTTGCAAAAACCTGTGGGGTGAGCAGGGCAGAAATGATAAACTTCAGCCATTTTTCAGATGAGAACACGGACTCATGTGGTCCAAGGCCTATCCAACGCCCAGGGTTAGCAAGTGGCACAGCTGGGACTCGAACCCAGGTTCTCTGACCCTCTAGCCAGTGGATTTTCCCTGACTCACCAGTACCTTCTTCTAAAGCAGCATTTCCAAATAGGGTCTGTATTAGTTTGCTAGGGCTGCCATAACAAAGTGCCACAGACTGGGTGGCTTAAACAACAGAGATTTGTTGTCTTGCAGCTCTGGAGACCAGAAGTCCAAGAGGAAGGTGTGGGCAGAGTTGGTTTTCTCTGAGACCCCTCTCTTTGGGTCTGTAGATGGCTGTCTTCTCCCTGTGTCTTCACATGGTCTTCTGTGTGTGTCTGTATCCTAATCTCCTCTTCTTCTAAGGACAACATTTGTATTGGATTAAGGCCTAGTCATAAGACCTCATTTTAACTTAATTACCTCTTTAAAGCCTCAATCTCCAAGTACAGTCCCATTCTGAGGTCCTGGGGGTTAGGGCTTCAGCATGTGAATTTGGGGGGACACAGTTGAGCCCATAACAGTTTCCCTCACATCCAGTCACCTGGGGTGAGCCCCTCGAACGGCAGACATCACAGCCCTCAGACGAGCCCTTTGTAGGAAAATCACGCAACTGCCAGTTCTTCTCCTCTCTCACTCCTTGCTTTCTTGCCGCAGCTGATCGGGGGCCTGGTCCTGTCAGTGGGGATCTATGCAGAGGTCGAGAGGCAGAAATACAAAACCCTGGAAAGTGCCTTTCTGGCCCCGGCCATCATCCTCATCCTCCTGGGGGTTGTCATGTTCATCGTGTCCTTCATCGGCGTGCTGGCTTCCCTTCGCGACAACCTGTGCCTTCTCCAAGCGGTGAGTCTGCCCCACGCACCCCTCAGCCACTGGTGGTGGGGTCCTTGGCGTCCCCAGGAGAGCTGGGGAGAGCACCCCTGGGCCCTTGGGCATCCCAGTTATTCAGTCCTTGCCTCAAACCAGCTCTTTTAGAGTGTTTCCTGGGTCAGCCTGTCTGTGCACGTTGGCCCAAGAGTGCCCAGCCTCCTCCACTAATGCGTAGAAAGGCTGATTTGAATACTGTTCTTCTTAATTAAACCCTGTGTTGGTCTGGACTGTCGGTTGGAGGTGGGAGAAAGCACACTCAAATGAGAGCAAGCAAAACCAAGAAAAGTTGTTGGTGGTGAGTCAGTAGCTCATGTAACCAGCAAGCCCATACTGGGTCCAGGGCTACAGACGGTGCCCTCAGGCTCTCTCTCTCGCCACCTCCCAGCTGGACGCCCGATGCTGTTCTCAGGCTCTCTTTGCAGTGGTGGCCAGCAGCCTCAGGCCAACAGTCCTTATGGTTCTTGATTCCGGGGAATCTTTCCTGGTAACTCTGGCCAAGGTCCTAGGACTCTGATGGGCCTGCTTGGCCAAGTGCCTGACCTGGGGTCAGGGAAGGTCAACCCCCCTACCCCCCTTACTGGCAGGAGATGGATGGCTTCCCAGAGTGGGGGGTGCCGGGTAGGAGGATCTGTTTTCTCTGCAACCACGTGTGTGTTTGACCTCATTGACCCCCTCACGCAGGAAGCCCCTAAAAGCCCCTATGAGGATAGTCTTGGTGCTGCCTGAGCCTGGAAGTTATTGCCATCAGTTTGGACAATGCCCGTTTCTGTGATAAAGGGGGGTGTATCCTGTAAGCCTCAGGCATCCCCTCACCCACCCTGGGGGTCTGGGAAGCCACTTTGGAGAGCCTCTGCAGGCAGAGCTGGAAATGCTGCGCAGCCTGTCCATCAAGCCAGGCCTGTCCCCTCCGGGTCAGCCAGAGCGAGGACCAGCTCTGCTTGTGGTGGGGGGTGGGTGGAGGGGATTGTGTTTCTCCACCTAGACCCTGCTGAGGACCCCTGGGACAAACCTTGATAACAGTCTGGCTGGGACAGCTGAGTCACTTTTCCTGACCACTAGCTCCAGCGACAGGCTTTCCCGGGAATGTGTGTCCACATCCTGTGTCCTCACAGGAGGAAGGGGCGAAAGGCCCAGGAGCCGCTAAGAGCTCCGACAGAGGTGATTCTCTTTATTGTGCTTGACCTCGGAGCAGATGGCACTTCCCCTTCCCCTCTAGGTGAATCTCTGAATTTTGTTTTCCAGTTTATGTACATCCTTGGGATTTGCCTCATAATCGAGCTCATTGGTGGCGTGGTGGCCTTGATCTTCCGGAACCAGGTGGGCCTCTGGCGCAGTTATCAGCCATGTATATGCTAGTCACCCACTGTGTGTGCGCCCAGGGCTGCAAACTGGGGGTGCAGCAGAGAGCTGGGCAGATAATCCCTTGTGGAACATCCACTGGGCTGGGGCGATGGGCACTGAACAGGTAAACCGGAGAACAAGAAAACAAAACAGGCTGATAACAGAGTGCCTGGGGTGGAGGTGGGGAGGATGCTGCTGAAAAGGAACCAACCAGCTAAGGCTCAGAGGGAACAGAGGTCCAGGCGGAGGGAGCCACTGAGGCAGAAGGGAGTTTGGCGGGTTTGTGCACAGTGTGGAGGCCGCTTGGCTGAAACAGGTGAGTGATGGGGAGAGGGTAGAAGATGAAGATCTAGGGCAGATCAGGTAGGGCCTTGGATTTTTGTTTTAAAGGCAGTAGGAAGCCTTTGGAGAGTTTTATGCTGGGAAGTGATGTGATCTGATTCACATTTTACTTGCTGCTGAATGGAGAGTGGACAGTAGGGAGACCAGCTGGGTGGGCCTTAACCACAGGCATGTCTATACCCTTGGAATCCAGGGGTCTTCTTCCTGTTTTGTGATGGAAGGGGAGATTCCCATCATATTGATGGAGTCATTGAGGCACAGAGAGGTTAAGAAGCCCCCCTAAGAAAACACAGGAAGATGGAGGCAGCTCAGGGATGCTTTCCAATCTTTTTTTCAGTTCTTTTTTTCTCCCCTGCCCTAGCTTTATGGGGAATAATTGACAAAATTGTGATATATTTAAACTGTACAGTGTGATGATTTGAGATACGTATACATTGTGAAAGGATTACCACAATCAAGGTAATTAATACATCCATCACCTCAAATAGTTAACTTTTTTTTTTGATGAGAATACTTAAGATCTGTTCCCTTAGCAAATTTCAAATGTATAATACAGTATTATTAACTATAGTCAGTACGCTGTACATTAGATCCTCAGAGCTTATTCATCTTATAACTGGAAGTTTGTACCATTGACCAACATCTCCGTATTTCACCCGCCTCCTATCCTCTGGCAACCACTTTTCTACTCACTGGTTCTATGAGTTTGAGGTTTTTTTTGGTTTTTTTTTTTAGACTCCACATATAAGTGACTCCATATAGTGTTAGTCTTTCTCTGTCTGACTTATTTCACCTAGTATAATCCCCTCGAGGTTCACCCATGTTGTCACAAGTGGCAGGTTTTCCTTCTTTTTTATGGCTGAATAATATTCCATTATATATACATTTTATATATATATACATATATATACACACACAATGGAGAATATATGTATATCTATATATCTACGTATCTGTATCTCTCTCTATATATGTATATATCTCACATCTTTATCCATTCATCTGGCAACAGACACGTTGTTTCCATATCTTGGCAATTGTGAATCATACTGCAATGAACATGAGAGTTCTTTTCCTGGCAGATAACTCTTTGAGATAGTAATTTCATTTCCTTTGGATATATACCCGCAAGTGGGATTATACCACGTATGGTAGTTCTATTTTTAATTTTTTGAGGAATCATCATACTGTTTTCCATAATGATTGTACCAATTTACACTCCCATCAACAGTGTACAAAGGCTTCCTTTTCTCCTCACCAACATTTGTCTCTCGTTTTTTGATAATAGACATTCCACCAGGAGTGAGATAATATCTCATTGTGGTTTCAGTTTGCATTTCCCTGATGTTTAGTGATGTTGAGCATCTTTTCATATACCTGTTGGCCATTTGTATGTCTTCTCTGGAAAAATATCTATTCAGGTTCTCTGCCTGTTTTTTACTCAGATTACAGTTGACCCTTGAACAGCATGGGTTTGAAATGTGTGTGTCCACTTATACACAGAGTTTTTTCAATAAATATAGTACCTGTATTTCATTTTACAGATCCTTAAATAACTAAGTGTGAGGAAAAGTTTATGTTCAGTTAGAGATTACAATATGTGGAGTCAAAAGAACTAGGGTTTGAGTCCTGACTCTATTTAAGCTGTTTTAGCTTCCTGCCCTTGGGTGAGTTATTTATCATTTCCTTTGCTTTTGAGGCAGAAATAGCAGTATGCAGATTTTCAACTGTGTTGGGTGTTGGCATCCCTAATCCCTACAGTGTTCAAGGGTCAACTGTATTTGTTTTTTTTGCTATTCAGTTGTAAGGGTTCCTTGTATATTTTGGATATTAACGTCTTATCAGATATATGGTTTACAGATATTTTCATAGTTTGCCTTTTTACTTTTTTGATTATTTTGCCGTGAAGAAACTTTTTTGTTTGATGTAGTCCCACTTATTTATTTTTGCTATAGGCGACATTGCCTATAATGTTTGATGTCAGATCCAAAAAATCACTGCTAAGACCAATGTCAAGGAGTTTTTCCCTATATTTTCTTCTAGGAGTTAGTTCTACAATTTCAGATCTTATATTTAAGTCTTTCATTCGTCTTGAGTTGATTTTTGTCTATGGTATAAGATAAGGGTCTAATTTCATTCTTTAGCACATGGATTTCCAGTTTTCTCAACACCATTTATTAAAGAGATTGTCCTTTCCCTGTTGTATATTCTTGGCATCTTTGCTGGAAATCAGTTGACCATATATGTGTGGGTGTATTTCCAGGCTGTCTATTCTGTTCCATTGACCTATGTGTCTATTTTTATGTCAACACCATACTGTTTTGGTAACTATAGCTTTGCAATATTGAAGTCATGAAGAGTGATGCCTCCAGCTTTGTTCTTCTTGCTCAAGATTGCTTTGGCTATTGGGGTTTGTTGTGGTTCCATATGAATTTGAGGATTTTTTTTTCTATTTCTGTGAAAGATGCCATCTGAATTTTGATAGGGGATCGCATTGAATCTGTAGATTGCCTTGTCCCACTGGTTGTCTTCCCAATCTAGTTTTGATACCCGTTCCTCCCTTTTTCTCTTTTCTGCTTTTCAGACCATCTGCTCTGGGCTGGCAGTTCCAGGGTATTGGTTCATTTTTCAGCAGCCCTGAGGGGAGAGAGATGTTTATTCCATTTGCGAATGGGGATGCATTTTTGTGCAGTCAGCAGGGCTCCTGGCCAGCCCACAGCTTTCCAGAGTTATGAGTGCTTTACTGACTAAAGCCCAGGTCCAGGCCAGGGTTAGCAGCATCAGTGGTTTAATAAACAATCCCCTAAGTGAACAGCAGTTCTGGTTTCCCAGGTGCTTTCACAAAGGTGGTTGACTTATTTTCCAGGGCCGGGTAGGTCAACAGGGACTGTGACACCACTCTTTTCCAGGGAGAGAACTAAGACGAAACCTCCAGGGACCCTTAGCTCTTACAGCCGAGGATGCCGTGGGCCTGCGGTCAGGGGTGAGAGTTTCCATTATCCCCAAACCCTGAGGGCACCACGGGGTGAAGTGTGTTCCTTCCCCTTGGGTGGGTTGTCCCCTTCATGGGGCCCTGTCAGGAGAAGGTCTCAGTGTGCAACCCAGGAAGGACCTTCACCTTCAGGGCTCTCAGCTCTTTGGAGGCTCATGATGGGCTGTGCTGTCATATGCCCATGATACATAATTCAAAAAATTAAAAAATGAGATACAAAACTAAGTGCAGTAAGATCTCCACAATGAAAAAAATAGGCCTGGAAAAATCTGGAAGGAAATAGAAATATTAACATATTAATTCATATCTCCTCTGAGGGATGGGACTCTTTTTTTCCCTAGCTCCCAAATTTTCTTTTTCTTTTTTTATAATCAGGGGGGAAAATACCATATAAAGAAAAATGATGTCCCTGCCAACTGTAATGCCATGCGATTTTGTAAAACAAGAAATGGGCCAATGGCGAGGATAGGGAAGGAGCAGCCTGGCTGTTGATGGTGGCAGAAAGGGGCAGCGTACGATGGAGGAAGAGGTGAGGCACAGTCAAGGTCAGGTTCCAGGAGGAGGTGAGTTCCCAACTCCAGTTTTTCTTCACCAAGAGGAGAAGACAGACTTCTCTGAATCACAATGTAATAAGTTCATTCTCCAGCCCTGCAGGCTACCTCTTAACTCTAAGAATGCACTTGTGGTGACAAATGAGGACAAGTCATCAGGCTAATAACTTCACACAGGGTTCTCAGGAAGGTGCACAGACCATGGCCACCGCCAGGCAGAGAAAGATAAACAGACTCCCGAGTGTAAGGAAGAAACTCCATCAACCACTGCCCCTGCTGCCAGGCATGACCCAGTAGTTGGACTGAAGCAGCTTTTCTGCTTGTGCAGGGTCGAGTGGCCGTGCATTGGAGAGCTGGGTGCAGAGCTGTTGGCCCCAAGGGCCCGGGCATTAGAAGCGGAAGTGCAGCACCTTGAACCCAGTGGGGGGCAGAGAACCTGAACGACCTCCACAGCTGTCTGGGTCTCACTGCTCTTGACCTGCCATCACCACAGCTTGTCCCGAGGCTCTCTGGAGGGTGTCGGGGGTTTTGGAGGTGGGCAGCTCCTGACCGTGTGTTCCCAGCGAGGCAGGGCTGAGCAGGGACACCCAGAGGGCACTGGGCTGTAGCTGGTACGTCTTTACCCATCCCCGACCTCCTTCCCTCTACCACCAGAACAGTCAGGGGAGCGACCACTTTCCTGGCCTTGATCAGAGGGTGCTGTGGTCACACCTAACACCAGGCCATGGGATGATGGGCAGCACCCAGCCTGTTTATCATGGCATTGCCACTAGCGGGCTCTGGGTGTGACCATGAGGTCAGGGCAGGGAGAAAGGAGACAGCATGGCCTGCTTGGCTGAGCACCTGAGCATATATATCCTTCCCACCCAGAATAAAGTAGAGAAAGTTCTGCACTGTTGTGGACAGATTCCCATAGCTGGTGCCTCCCACTGTGGGAGTGAGAGCTAGAGCCCCAAACACCTGGGAGACCAAAGCATAACCCTCCCCCACCACGGGGATTAATCCTGTGACCTCCAGCCGGGTATTCCAGAGAACCTTGCAGAGTTTGCACCTCTTTCCTTCTCACTCCCTGGGTTCCTCTCAACCCTTGGTTGTCTGATGGGGCCCATCTCAGGGCTGGAGCAGAGGCTGGGGTCTGGAGGCAACGAGGATGAATCCCCACCTTCTGGGGGTACTGTGGGGAGCCCAGAGATGCTGGCTCAGCCCAGGCACTAAGGGAGGAAGGAAGTCCTAGGCTGAGCACCCGCCTCTGCGTTATGAGAGCTGAGCTGCCAGCTATTGGGCCTCCCCAGCATGGGCCTCAGAAGCGGACATGAAGTGATGGAAGCTGGCTGGCAGCCTGTAGGAAACTAGGACAGTTGCGTCCCCAGAGGCCTGGTGGGAGGCTCCGGCTACCAGCCAGCCCTTCCACCCCTGCCGTCCTGGGGGAGCTGCTGCCCCATGCCCCCCACCCCTCCAGTTCCTCATTTATTTAGGCTAAAAAAAAAAAAGCTTTATTGATATTTAATTCACATGCCATACAATTCACTCATTTAAAGTGTACGTTCAGATATGTGCAACCATCACCACTGTCGATTTTAGAACATTTTCATGACCTCCAGAAGAAATCTGACATCCCTTCGCTATTCTCCTCATTCATTTAAAAACTCTCCAAGTGCCTCCACTGAGAGCAGTGATGCAGAGGCTTCAGATATCTTTAAAACTAGATTAAAAGAAAGAACTAGAAAGGGCAGTTCTTTGTAGCTTGAGTCTGGTAGCTTGAACAATGTGCTCTGAAAATCCCATGGCCTTTGATGCTTGCTTACTCTTTGCTTAATTTAGCCCGGGCCACGTGCCTCTGAGGCCATGCCAGCCATTTGTGAAAGGTGGTTTTCTAGTCCTCATTGGAGCTGCCCCTGCTGTGTGACCTGGTTTAGAGCAGGGTGGGGCTGGCACTGTGTGTGTTTGGCCTCTGGACGCAGCAGAGGAAGCCAGAATTCTCTTTTCCCTTCCACGCTCCCACAGGGCGCGTCCTCTCAGCGGCTCCCCCAGTCCCTCAGGACGTTGTGGGATATAGCACCATGCTTTACACTTAATTAGAGTTAATTAATGACCTGTATGCCCTCCACCCCCACAGGAACCACCCAAGCATTCTACACACGCCTCTGGCATGGGCACGCACGCGCACACGCACACGCACGGTGCCAAAGGCAGTGCACACGTGCAAGAACCAGCAGAACCCAAAGAGCTCTCTGATGGGAACTGGGGGCAGCTGCCGCCTGTGGAGCCTGGGACCATCTGTTCCTCCTGTCCATCCTGAGAGGCCTCCAGCGGGGCCTCCCTTCCCCACAGGGTCCCGGTTCAGCTAACCAGATGGAAGGCCTGATTTGCACAAAGAGGGCTCTTTTGGAGTCCGTGCCTTTGGAAAATGCTCAGAGACTAAGCTGGTTTGGGGAGGGAGGTCAGGGCTGCTCACCAAAGAGGGAGGGAGAGCCTTTCCCCTTTGGGCCACTGAGCGTCCCCTCTGCCGCCTGTCTTCCTCCCTGCCCTGGGCCTCCTGCCCTCATCCCACCCTGTTTCCTAACAGCATGTGACCCAGTGGGAGGGCTGAGGGGTGAGCCGATGGGCTGGGGTAGGTGGACCAGGACGGTCCGCAGTGCCTTGAGAGTGGAAGGAAGCCACCCCGCCTCCCATGAGTGTGGCCCTAGACATGTCCCTGACCTTGGACATCAGCCCCTGCACCTCAGTTCAGCCAAGGGCCCCTTACACCATGCCATTTAACGCTGTGAGCTCATTCCCTTGCCCTACCCTGGGTGACAGACTGATCCTGCCTGGTGTCCTGTTTTCTTCGACACCCCCAACCATGCTCCAGCTGGCTGGCCTGTCCCTTCATCACCCAGAGGAGCAGGTACCCAAGGTCGGAAAGGCTGCAGGACCTGGGAGCCTCTGGGAAGGGTGGCCTGAGCCCAGGCAGCCTCCTGCTCTGCCCAGGTCGAGTGGCCAGCAAGCAGCTCTTACACTGAGCCCCTGCCCTGGGTGGGATCCAGTGCCAGACCTGGGCAGGGCTGAGGGCTGGTGACTGCAAGAGCCTCTCACACGGGAAGGGGGCTGGCCCTGTGCCTCCCGAGGCCTGCAGCTCCCAGGTCTGCTCCTGAGCGGCTGATTTTCATCAGCAGAGGGTTTTCCTTCTGGCCACAGAGATAGGTTTCCCTGAGCCAGTCTCCTTTGTCACCTTGGCTTTGAGCAGTGTCTAAATTTCAGGAAGGAGATGGCTGTCACATCCTTCATTCCTCTCTTTTTGATACGGGAGATAGTTTGGGGAGATGGCCCCAATCTGAACCTTGGGTTCTTATCTTGGCTTCTTTTTTTCCTGTTTTCCATATTAGCTTTAATCATTGGTAACACATGATCTTTTATGAGTCTTAAGATTGTTAATATTGTTTCTCATTTTACAGAGGAGTTACCTTGGATAACCTATCCCCACACAGAGTTTTTGTTTTTGTTTTTAATTTTTATTGGAGTATATAGTTGATTTACAATGTTGTGTTAGTTTCTGGTATAAAGCAAAGTGAATCAGTTATACATATACTTATCTTGGCTTCTTAAAGTGTATCAGGCCGGGAGTTTGACGCTTTGGTTCCAGCATCTCTCTGCCAGTGATCAGCAGGGTGACCTTGGACACGTCACATCACCTCTTTGGGCTGCAGGGCGTTTGTGAGGGGTCCCAGGCTAGGGCCCAGCTCTTGGACAAGACTTAGGGCCTTAATTTCTTCTGGGATTAGCCATTTTCCACTGATGACGTAATGGGTATGAAGTGATACCATAGGGTATCTGTCTCCTGGAAAAAGAAAGACCTATCATAATAACAGCAGGGCTTACTATGTGCCTGGCATCCTGCTAAGCGCTTTTGTAGATTTAGTTTATTTGAATCTCCAACCCCTCCCAGGCAGAGGATTCTCCCCCGCACCCAGCCCCCATTCCGTAGAGGAAGAAATGGAGGCCTGGAAGTTAAATGAAGTGCCTGAGGCCTGCGTGGCTGCAGGGAGTGTTCTTGACCACGAGGCCTGACAGCCCCTCGCAGCCTAGTCTTTGATCTTCAGAGCTCGGAGGTGTCTTAAGCATAGGCCTGCAGGGTTGGTTCACAAGTGGGAAACTGAGGCCCAGAGAGGAGAAGTAGCTGTGATGGGGCCTGCAGTCCCAAGCTGGGGCCTGGAACCCAGGGCCCTGCTGTCCCCATGTACCCTGAGGGCACCTCCCCCGGGAACTGTCCGGCTCCAGAGCTGAGAATGCACCCTTTGTGCCAGCACAATCTCTGATGAGACACGGGCCTTCCTGCTCTGAAAGCCCCGATTGTCGCTGCCAGTGTGGAGCTGGGCTGCCCACGCTCCCGCCCCATCCCTTCCTGCTGTGGGGCCTTTTGTGCTCCTGGATCCCAGTACAACAGCCGGGCTGTTGATCCAGAAGGCCCAGTGTGACTGGGAGAGGGCGACCTGCCAGCGCCCTTCCCGGTGGGGATTGTCCCAGCCCGAGAGGGAGGTGGGCCCTGTCATCTCCCTGCAGTGACAGAGAGAGGCCCGGAGGAGAGTCAGGAGACCTGGCCAGGCCCCTAACCAGAGTTGAGACCTGCTCGGTGATCTGGGGAGAATCAAGCTCCCTCTCTGGGCCTCCTTATCTGTAGAACAAGAGCTTGGATAGGAGAGGAGAGTGGAGAGAAGGCCTGGAGGGCAAAGGGAACATTCCAGCACAGGCCTGTCTTTGGCAGTAGAAGGAGTGCCAGGCCAGGAACCTGAGCAGCTGAGTCCCAGCCCTGGCCTGGATGGGTTGTTTGATCTGTAAAGGAATGAGGTGCACCATTCCTGCATCCGATGGGCACTGGGGGCGTGGAAGGGGTGCTTTGTGCAGGTAGGGGCAGGGGCCCCCTGAGCATGTGGGCACTCTGGTTCAATTCCTACTTTTGGGAAATCTCGGGTGGGACTCTGGGGATGTGTGCCCTTCTTCCTTTGTAATTTCTCTGTCTAAATAGACCATCGACTTTCTGAATGACAACATTCGAAGAGGAATCGAGAACTACTATGACGATCTGGACTTCAAAAACATCATGGACTTTGTTCAGAAGGAGGTGAGCCAGGCGCTTTGGGTCAGACATCTGCCTCCCATGCCCTTTGTCCCCTACTGGGGACCCCGCTCAAGAGGGTGGGGGTGAGGGTCACATGGCTTATCCATTCCCAAAGCAGGTGGCTGGCCACGTTGGGAGGCAAGAGTGGGCCATGGATGGCTGCCAAGGGTAGGGATGCCAGGGCCTGACCTTCTCAACCAGCTCTCTACCCATGTGCTTCCCCCACAATATACTTGCCCTACCTGTTCCTCTCCAGGTACACGGGCCCTCCCCTCCTGGAAAAAAAAAAAAAGAACAAGGTCAGGGGTAGCTACAAGCCACCTGGCAGTGCCTCAGGGTGCCCCTCTCCAGTGGGTAAAGATCCTGCTTCTTTGAGGTGGGAGTGACCTCCAAGCCACCCAGTTCAAAGTTCCCCCTGCCAGGACCCTTTAGTGATGGGGAGCTCACTGCCTTGCCAAGTCAAGGACAGCCCCGATGGGGAGAGAGCTCTTCCCCGATTCCATATCCCCCTGCATGGGGGAACAGAACAAGACTTCTGCTTTTCCTCGATGACACTTCTTTGAATGTGATAATTGTCCTTTGGGGATGTCATCCCTCTTCCCAAGGTCCACCCAAATCTGTGGGTGTAATAATAATAGCAGTTGCAGGGCAAGCTGCTGCCCTCGGGGGCTTCTACACATCAATCTCACTTAGTCCTCCTGCGCCTTAGCCTCCTCATCTGCCTCAAGGGGATACTTGGTCCCTTCCTCTTGGCGTCGTTGTGAGATTGCCTCAACCTGTTTCAGAGGTGGTTAGAGCAGTGCCAGGCAAATGATGAGACCTAGGTCAGTGTCAGCTGCAGTGGTCATCATCCTCATGTCCTACTAGGTGAGGACAAGCAGAGTTTGAGGGCCGAGGGCCCGCTCAACCCTGGCAGTGCTTCTTTGGATGTGACCTTGGGGGCGTCAGCTGGCCTGATTCCCATGCTAGCCCTCAGTGGGGACAAACGTCTCACCGCACCCAGGGCCACCCGTAGTGGCCACACCCTTGGCTCAGGCCTTCCATGTAGTCACAACAGGTGCAGCCTCTGGGAGGCCCTTCTTTGCCAGGGATGTGCCTGCCAGCTCTGGCCATCAAGTGGAGCAAAATGCTTTTATTGGAACCAACCTTCAGCTGGCTCGCAATTTTCATTTCTTCCAGGGTGGAATGGCGGGATGACTCATGCTCACTGGGCACCCTGCTTGGTGCTGAATGCCTCATGCATGGCTTCCCTTTGTAATTCTCAGCTCAGCTGTGCAAAGCTGACGTTGCTCTTCCTGCTTTATGGTTGAGGATCTGAGGCCCAGAGAGGATCACTGACTTGCCCAAAGTCACACAGCATGGAGTTACCGGTAGTGTGAGCATTTGAACTCTGGCCTGTCTGATGGCAAAGCAAATGCCCTTTGCACTGTACCCCAAAGAGGCACTTCCAGGTCCCTCAAACTGATAACCTAAAAGGCTCTATGGGGACTCTGAAGGGGTATCTGCTTTGTGTTTTTACTAAGACCTTGGATCATATCACTCCCCTGGTTAAACCCTGTAGTGACTTTCTGTCACTCAGAATACCATCCCAGCTCCCTGCTGGTTCTGGCTGACAGGGCTTTCACGGTCTGGCCTCATGTCCTCCATTCTTGCTGGCTCTGCTCCAGGCACACCTGCTGCTGAAATATAACCACCTCGTCTCTGCGTGGGGTCTTTGCATGTCTTGACCGGCTTTTTCCTGTTGTTCCTATTTCAGATTAAATGACATCTCCTCAGGCCTTTCCCGACCTCCCCACTCCTTCCCCTGTTTGCCGTATCCCTGGTACCCAGCACTACCTCACTGTCCTTTTCACAATGCTGATTCCTCTCTGTCTCCCTCTGCAGATGTGTCCCATATGGGCAGGGCTGTGGTGCTTTGGCTGCCCCTTGTCTCTCTGGCACACAGAACAATGCCCGGCACACACCAGCATCTCAGTGGAGTAACTGCTTCCCCCAGGCGTTGGCATCTGTACAGGGGGAGATGCAGGGAGGGGCTAAGCTAAGGGGAAAATGATGCCAGCTGTGCCATCGCTTCAGTCCTGAGCCCAGGCCAGGGTGTGAGGTGTGTGCCCCTTTGCTAAGGGCAGGACAGGCAGAGCTGGGGCAGGTGAGGAGAAGGTCAGTGTGGTTCAGGGACCCCTGGGTTGTGGGGCTTCCCTAGAATCCTATTCTCTGGGACCTTAAAGGCCAGCTCCTCGGGTTGAGCGCCTGCCCTGGGGATGTGAAGATGGAGCCCGGTTGTCAAGGAAGGATGTTCCCTCCAGTGTTTAGTCACCACCCCGCTATCCCACCAAAAGGCTACCCAGCCTTGGCTCGCATGCCTCTCCAGTGACGGGGCGCTCACTACCTGTTGGGCAGCCATGCCGCTTTTGGCGAACTCTGACCCCACAACAGATGCCTCATTTGCTGCCTGTAGCTCCCCCTACCAGGGTGACCCCCATCATAAATCACATCGTCCATCCCCCGGCAGGGCCCCTCCCTGCCGTCTGCCCGGGGCCCCGGCGGTGATGGCAGCTCTCCTCCCCGCTTGTTCCATCCCTCAGTTTAAGTGCTGTGGCGGAGAAGACTACCGAGATTGGAGCAAAAACCAGTACCACGACTGCAATGCCCCCGGACCCCTGGCCTGCGGGGTGCCGTACACCTGCTGCTTCAGAAACACGGTACCCACTGCTCCTGGGGCTTCCCGGCTGGTCAAACGCTTCTCTTACCTTTCAGGACGGGTGGTGGAGATGGTTGGGTGCAGCAGGCAGGAGGTGGTGGTCATTGTCGAGGCTTCCTGAGCCTCGAGGGCTACTAAAGGGGGTGAATCTGGGAGGGGGGGCGGGGAAGTCTTGTCTTATTAGTAGCGGTCGTTAACATCTACTGAGCACTTAACATGTGCTGGCCTTTTCTAGGTTCTTTAGTTGTATTAACTCATTTAGTCTTTTCAACAACCCTGTGAGGTAGGTACCGTTATTTCACCCACTGTACAGATGAGAAAATTGAGGAACCAAAAGTTTAGGTGCTTTGCCCAAGGTTGATGGAGCTGGGATGAAATTCAGGCAGCCATTGTCAGAGCTGCACCCTGGACTCCTGTGCAAGCCAGACAAGGAGTAGGAGAAGGTCCAGGCCGGGGGGGCTTAGCAGGGTGGCTGGCTTGACAGCCGTAGCCAGAGGACCAGAGCAGGGCCTGCACTGTGGGCATTGCTGGTGGACTTTGGGCTTGATGTCCTGGTCACCATCAGCAACAGGGTATTTGGAAGGGGTCTGGTGATGTAACCGTCAGCCTCCACCTCTCCCCAGTGGGATCCTCTCAGCTCTGTTGCCTCCTTGGCCCCTTGGGAGGCTGCCCTGTGCTGTCACTGCTAATAAATGAGAGGCTTGGTCAATCCTGTGTTTGACTAATGTGTCCCCAAACTGCATGGTTTCTGGGTTGGAATGAGGCGGAGAGCTTTGCAATTACTCACACCCTGAAGAGTCATGGAACATTTCTCTTCTGATGCTCCACCATTCTGTGCCCACTTCCGGATTCTGTAAACCGCACAGCTGCTGGTAGGGGTGGGGGCCTCACCCAGTGAGTCAGGGAGCCAGTGCCAAGTGCATTAGCCCTAAAAAGGCTGGACCAGGAGGGGAGGTTTGTTTGGAAATTGTAGCTGCCATTTTAGGGTAGCTTTCTGTGCAAGGGGAGTGCTGGGGAAGAGCCCGGGTTTTTTAGGGAGGCCTACGGGGGGTGACCCTGAACTTCATCACCCAAGGCAGTGGCACCTGAAGGTCCAGGTTGAGATGTGGAAGCCCAACTTGTATTCATTCATTCATTCAACGAGTATTTATTGAGGACCTGCCAGATGTGGTTCTACATTCTGAGGGTACAGAAAACACACAGAGAACTTTTGCCTGCATGGAGCTGACATTCTTTCTAGTGGGTAGAACTGACAAGAAAAATAAATAAGTAAAAGAGATAGTATGCTAGAAGATGATAAATGCTAAGGAGAAAAATAAAGCAGGGGCGTGGAGGATTGCAATTTTAGATACTGAGAAGGTAGGTCCTCAGTAAAACCCTGAAGGAAGTCAGGGAGTGAGCCATGTGTATCTGGGGATGGGAACTCCTGGCAGAGAGAACAGCAAGTGCAAAGGCCCTGAGGTGGGAGTTGCCCTGGTGAGTTTGAGAAACAGTGCAGAGACCAGTGTGGCTGGAGCAGAGTGAGTGTGGGGGAGGAGAGTGGCAGACAAAGTCAGGGAGGTCATGGGTGCCCTGATGGCCGTGGTCAGGACTTAGGTTCCCTTGAGTGACAAGCAGTCAAGTGACAGGGCTTTAGTAGCTGAGTAGCAGATCTTACTTAGGCTTTACCAGGACCACCCTGTCTGCTGTGGGAGCAGAGGTGACGTGGGGAGTCTGGTTAGGGGCTAGTGCAGTGGTCCAGGTGTCACAGCTAAGGCTGTCCGGGAAGTGGGCTCTGACATGCTGGTTAGTGAGCAGGAGGTTTAGTAGGAGGTGTGCTCAGGATTGACACCTGTAAGGGAGGTGACAGAAGCTGGGCTGGGCAGAGGGAGAGGTTGAGCAATGATGCAGGCTCAATGGGGGCCTCAGCTGCCTCTCCAGGAATGTCCTGCGATAATCCTTCAGAGCTGTCCCATATTGGGGCAAGGGGAACAGGTCTTCATACCCTCCACATGCACCAGGCATTACATGAGGAGTGTCCCACCCGGAAGGGACTTGCTGGCTTGTTCAGCAGAGAAACAGAATCAACAGGATGCGTGTGTGTAAAGAGATTTATTATAGGAAACTGACTCACAGAATTATGGAGGCAGGCAAGTCCCAAGATCTGAAGAGTGAGTCGGCAAGCGAGAGCCCCGGGAGAGCCAATGGTTTAGTTCCAGTCTGAGTCCACAGGCCTGAGAACCAGGAGAGCTGATGATGTAGTTCCTGTTTTAAGGCTGGCAGGCTCAAGGCCCAGGAAAACCCAGTGTTTCAGTTCACATTTGAAGTCAGGCAGGAAGAATTCTCCCTTACTCGGGGGGAAGGGCTGCCCTTTGGTTCTATTCAGGCCATCAACTGATTGGATGAGGCCTGCCCACGTTAGGGAGGGTAATCTGCTTTACTCAGGCTACTGACTTAAATGTTAATTTCATTGGGGGCTTCCCTGGTGGCGCAGTGTTTAAGAATCTGCCTGCCAGTGCAGGGGACACGGGTTCGAGCCCTGGTCTGCGAAGATCCCACATGCCCCAGAGCAACTAAGCCCGTGCGCCACAACTGCTGAGCCTGCTCTCTACAGCCCGTGAGCCACAACTACTGAGCCCGTGCGCCACAACTAGTGGAGCCCAAGCGCCTAGAGCCCGTGCTCCACAACAAGAGAAGCCACCGCAGTGAGAAGCCCGTGCACCACAACGCAGAGTAGCCCCCGCTCACCGCAACTAGAGAAAGCCCGTAGCCCCCGCTCACCGCAACTAGAGAAAGCCCTCGTGCAGCAGCGAATACCCAACGCAGGCAAAAATAAATAGATTAAATAAACTAATTAAAACAAAACCAAAACCAAAAAATGTTAATCTCATTAAAAAACCACCCAGAATTACTGTTTGCATAGATATCTAGGTGAGTCACCCTGGGGCCTAGAGAAGAGTTCTGGGCTCTAGGGTTAGGGAGGCCTCTGCTGCTGCATGTCTGTTCCCTGAGGGGCAGGAGCTGTGGTTCCACCTCCAGGGCTGGAAGCACAGTGAAGAGTAAGTTTATTCTTGTCACCTTCTTACATACCATATAGTTTACTTATTTATTATGTTCATTGTCTGTCTCCCTCCCTAGAATAAAAGTTCCATGAAGGCAAGGACCTTTTTTTGTTCGTCTATATTCCCAACACCTAGAACAGAGAATGGTACATAATGAGTGCTCAGTATTTGTTCAGTAATGACTGAATGAATGAACAAATGAGGTAGGAAGCACCTGTTCCCATCATGCCCTCGTGCACTTGCTCCCCAGGCCTGACCTTCTCCCTGGGGGTCATGTTCTTGGCCTGGGGGGCCACAAATGCCGACTGACATGAAGTGGATGCTCAGTGTTTTGGGGTCTGAGGGCTCCTGGGGGACAGTCTAGACTGAGAGAGGTTATTTTGCTCACACATCAGGCCCTGACATTTAGACTGATCTAGATGACGCCTGAGGTTCAACCCACTCTTTTGGAAAGAGAGTAGACAGCCCTCCTTGCCTTCCAGGGGCTGGGATCGTGTCCAGAGTCACTCCAGCCAGCATGTCTGTGTTCTGCCATGTGCCCAGCCCTGGGATAAGCCCTTTATGTGTATATCTCACTTTATATTCAAAACAGCTCCGTGGGGTACATTCTTAGATCACCATTGCTTTATGGAACAGACCAGGGAAGCTATTCATTCATTCAACAAATCCTTATTGAGTGCCTGCATGTGCTAGTCCCTCAGCAGCCCACCTAAGGTCGGTCACAGAGCTCCTAAGTGGCAGAGCAGGACCTGGACCAGGTAACATGATGTCAGAGACCATACTGGCCACTTCACTGTCCTGCATTACTGCTGGAACCTGTGGCACCCTGGTCCCACAGCAGCTTTCACTTAGATGTGAAGGGATGGGACCAGGACATCGAGCTTTCTCTCACCTTCTAGAAAATAGAGGAAACTATACAAGGGCTCAGGCAGTGATGGGAAGTGCCCCTGCCAGTCCTGTGTTATAGGTCTGCTGGGAAGAGATTTGATGGGTCTAGGGCCGACCACAGCTTCCCCTGCGCCTAGATTAGTCAGCCGCTGGGAGTTCCTGAGAGCAGCTCTCTTCCCAGGAAGGAGGTTGGGCGGTCCTTCCACTGGTGGGTGGCTGTCTGCAGGAGCAGGGAAGTGTGGTCAGAGGCCTGGCTTTGCCCTCAGGTAATCCCCAGCTGGCCAGGGCCCTGGCTGTGGTCTGGGATTTTCTTTCATAAGAGCCAGCGTAGTGGGAGCGGCCCAGCCCTGACCTCAGACAACCCATAACCATATCAGCAAAGCTTGGGCTCTGGGGCGGCTGCAGTAAGGGAGCCTGGGGCAGTGCCCTTTCCTCTGGGTTCCTAGGCTGCCACGGGTGGAGTAGTGGGCCTCCCACTGAAGCGCCACGGAACTGGCCTTCCCGCCTGTCCTCCCTGTGCATTTCTTGGAGGCGGGAGGTTAAGATGCCGACTTGAGCCAGGCTGCCGGGGTGGGAATCTCAGCTCCAACCATACTGGGCAGTGCAACTCTCTGTGCACTATAAAATGGGGGTCAGGGGGAATAAATGTCTTCTAGAGTAAACACTATGTAAGTGTTAGCTAATACACATTTCTCTTTCAGACAGAAGTTGTCAACACCATGTGCGGCTACAGAACTATTGACAAGGAGGTAACGTCTTTGAAATCTCTTTCCTCCAGAAAGGTTGCCCTTCCTGTCCCATCTCCAGGGTGATCAGATGGGCTACCAGGGGTGAGGCTCCTGGCTGCTGAGATTTCCCAACATTCCTGGCTGTGAAAAGGAGCCAGGGACTGCCCAGGTTTTCTGCCCTACCCAGAACAGGAGGACTCGGGGAGCGAAGAATCCCCCCAGGCTGGGAAAGGCTGGCTGCCAGGGTGTGCCGAGCACCTAATGTGTGAGGCCACCGAGGCCACCGTGCCCCTGCCAGTGCCCCCAGCATGTCCCTGTGCCTGGCCGCGCTCAGCACCAGCCTGCCTCTGCCCTTGGAGCTGCCCTTTTGCAGACGATGCACACTGGCTTCCTCAGCCTGGGACCCAGGAGTCCCTTGGGGAAGAGAGCCTCTGGAAGGTCCCTCCTGGCTCAGCTTCCTGGGCATTTCTCCTGGACTTGGAGACAAGCTGGGGTGGTGCTGAGAAGGAAGCTGAAAATAGTGACGACTTGAGATGCCTCTGAGCAGTGGTTCTCAAAGTGAGGTCCCCCGACCAGCAGCAACAGCAGCGCCTTCCACCCCCCCGCCCCCGACCTGGGAACTTCTTAGAAACGGGCATTCTTGGGGTGGCGCCAGCAGGTGATTCTGACACACATTTAACACGCAGAGCCACAGACCAGCAGTGGTTCTCCAGCCATCAAACCCAATGGCCAGTTTTTATATTAAACACTTGGTAATGCCCTATTTATTATTCCAAAGTGAAATTCACAGATAATATAACCTACCTACACACATAATTCCAAAACAAGTAACGTAATGATTTGAGATAAAAGGAGAAATAAGATAAAACAATTTACAACCATATACCATATTTCAACACGTACATGTTCAGGCACTAGACAGAAAAAGCGAAGTGGTTGGGTGTTTACACTGCCAGGGGCTTCTGATACTTGGGAGGGGTGTTGTGTGGACAACTTGCATTACCATGGGCGTATTTTTGCCATTGACATGGTTTTTCAAAATGGTGAACAATTCTTGATAAAGTTGCAAACAAAATAAAGTATAATTATTCCTTACTTTATCTAATATTCTTTCTACAGAATTCAGTGCATAGTAAAGACATGCAGAAAACACTTTGGTTTTTATGTCCCTGGAGTTAGGCTTTGGGCTCAGATAATTATGGATGGCTTTTCACCCATCCAGATGCCCAGGGGACATCTAAGACGCAGGTAGTCTGGAAAGTTGTCCATGGAGTAGGATTGCCCTGAGCTCTACAGTCCCTCAGCCCCCAGCCCCGATCGCAGTGATAACCAGAAGTGCCACCACAATGTCCGCAGTGCTCTCTAGGGAGCGGTACCGCCTGCTGAGACCCAGTGATCTAGAGCCACCTTCTCATCACATTGCATACGAGAAACTGAGGCCCAGAGAGGCTGAGGGACTCGCCTGGACCTGGGGTGAGTGGCAGAGTTGGGACCAGGGCTCCCAGGCGAGTGCTCAGCCAGGCTCCTCCCCGGCAGCGCCTCAGCGTGCAGAATGTCATCTACGTGCGGGGCTGCACCAATGCCGTGCTCATCTGGTTCATGGACAACTACACCATCATGGCGGGCCTCCTGCTAGGCATCCTGCTCCCCCAGGTGTGCTGGTCCCCCCCCCACCCAGGGAGGGGAGCTAGAAGTGGGGATGGTGTGGGCGGGCTGTGGCTTCAGGTGATGTGTGGCTTGGTGATTACAGGGTGCAGACTAGGCACAGAGGGCTGGGGTGAAGAGAGCTCTTGGACCAGCCACCTGGGCTCACCCTGGGAGGGGTGGAGGGTTGGAAGGAGGGGGTGAATGGCCTAGAAAGTGAGTGACATAGCTGGGGGGGGAATAGGAGTCGCAGAATGGAGGGTCTCTGGGATTTCCCAGCAGGCGCAGAGGAGGGCCCAGGCTGGGGCCATTGGGGTAGTGGGGGCTAGGGACTGCCGGAGAGGGCCACCCAGATGGCCAGCAGGCTCTCACCCACCCTGCCCCTTCTCCTCAGTTCCTGGGGGTGCTGCTGACATTCCTGTACATCACCCGGGTGGAGGACATCATCACAGAGCACTCTGTCACCGATGGGCTCCTGGGACCCAGCACCAAACCCAGCGTGGAGGCAGCAGGCACGGGGTGCTGCATGTGCTACCCCAATTAGGGCCGTGGCCTGGGGCGGCAGCTCCAGAAGGACCGTGACAGGACATCGCTGCGCAGGCCACGTCGTGGGGGCCAGATAGGACTGTGGCCCCTCTCTCCACATTCGGCACTGACCAAAGCCATGGCTGTGTTTGCTCAGGGCTCCCAGGCCACCGCCTGTCTGGGGGGCGGAGCCCCTCCCCAGCTGTGGAATTCTGTGCGTGCCCACCCTGTTGGGTGTGGGGAACAGGGGACCCCTCCTCCAGGCTCCGGCTGCTGGGGAAGGGGGAGCTTGGCACTGGGCTCCGGACCCATTTCATTTCTGGTAGTGCCTTGGCCTTGGTGTTTGTGCCCCTTTGAGGGCAGTTTTATAGTGATTTGTAATCAGGGAGGGAGGAGAGCATGTGTGCCCCGAGGTGAAGGAGCAGAGGGGTGGGGTGCAGACCTCAGGTCCCAGTCCTTCGGCCTCACCTTGAGGCCACGTTGGGTCCGTTTCTCAGCCTCCTGGGTACCTCGAGACCACCCCAGGGCTGCTGCTTTGTTGACCCTGTTTTGTACCTGATTTTATAGCATTCATTTTGTACACAGTTAACAGGAGTTTCCGACTAATCAAAGCTAGCTGTTCCCCCCATTACTCTTCCCCCTCCAAGCCAGTTTATTAATCAGACAATAAAGACATGATTTTTTTTTTTTCTGGTTTTTTGTTTGTGCTGTTTGGGTCGAGAGTGAGGAAGACCTCAAGTTGGGCTTGGAAACCCCTTGTTGGTGCAAAGATTGAAGGGGAGCCACCCTGAGACCAAGATTTGGAACAGTTTGGGACACTGAGGCCCAGGAGGATCAACCGAGGCTGCCTGTTTCCAGCTTGGAATGGCCTCTCTCACCCTTTGGTTTGTGGACTGGGCCTGGAGCCTCCTGTGCCCATCCTTCCTGCCAGGAATTCACTTGCGGGAAACCTCAGGGAAAGAGGCAGAGATGACAACCTATTTTACAGACTGGGAAACTAAGGCCAAGCCACACTGGCATGAGTCTTCTCTTCCGGGAAGTGGGGTAGATGGGAACTAGGAAAGTCAGGGGTCCAGGAAGGAGCAGTGCCCACAGATCCACCCTCGACCTTTGGGCTATAGAACTGGAGTGACTCTTTTTTTTTTTAACCAAACAAAACGTGCTTTATTTAGTAAAAACTGGTGAGTGTGGGCAGGACATGGCAGAAGTGCACAGGGGCTGGGGATGGGAGGGTCAGGGGTCAGCACAGGGGGGACATGACTCAGGATGGAGGAGCCAGAGGTCAGAAGACTTGGAGGTGGGTGGGTCATTGGTAACTTATCACCTGCTCTTCTAGAGGCTACATGTGGCTCAAAAGCCCCTGGGGGTTCCAGAGGCCTGACCAGCAAGGGAAGGTTTGTCTCTGCAGGCCTAGGGAGGCCCTACCCCCAACATCAGCAGGAACTCTCGGGGACAGGATGAAAGCACCTGGATAGCATCGGACTGTAAACAGCCCATTGTTCCAGGGCCTGGGGCGGGGCTGGACGGTGCTCACTGCCTAGCAAAGGGTGGTGCTGGTCGCCCCCTGCTGGAGACGGCAGGACCTGCGTGGATCAGTCCACCCAAGCCTTCCTGCCCCAAGAGTTGACTTCTAGATTTGCTGTGAGGTTCTTAGTAGCCAGGGCAATAGAAATAAACAGCATGAGCCCCAAACCTGAAGAATTCAATTTAAGAGTGTTAAAGGAACTGCCCATCACACCCACAAGAGGTAGGATGCCTGGTTGGCCATATGTACAAGCCTGCATTGTCTGATGTGTAGGAAAGGGCAGAAGAGGGATTTTTTCTTTTTTGAAGGATAGAATAATGCAACAATAGCAAGCACATCACTGAGCACACTCTGTCTCAGAAACTTGTCTAAACATAGATATTAACTCCTTTAATCCTTACAACTGTATGTGGTAAATCCTGTTATCTCCATTTTATTGATGGAGAGACTGAGGCATATTGTGAACTTGCCCAAAGCACTTTGAAGTGACAAAGCCATGATGTGAACCTGGGTAGAATCTCCCTGGCATGCAGCCCCTTCTGCTCTACTGATTCTGTTGCCTCGTATGGACACATGGTACTAAGCGTGCAAAACCTGGGATGGCTGTTACTGTAGCTGTTCCCATGGGGTGGCCACTGCAGCCGCTGCTGGAGCCTCTGCCTGGTCCCCATTTTGACCAGTGCATTCAAGGCCAGGTCAAACTCTGTGTCTGGCTGGTGGCCTTGTGGCACTCTGGCTCTGGCTGTTCTCTGAGGATTCTCTCTGTGCTCAGAGGGTGTGGCAGCTGCCTTTGGGACAGCAAGATGGCAGAGGCACCGAAGGGGTTGGGACTGCACTGAATCTGCTTATCCAAAGTCACATTACCCTGGAACCTGGAAACCTCTGGTCACCTTGTCCTCCCTCTTCTCACCACCACTCACCAACAACCCTCTACCTCCCACTGCTGCTTCTGTGCACCAGGGATCACAGGTTGGTGCCCACAGGAGGCTGAGTGCCGTGGACACTTAGCTCTTCTTTTTTTTTTGAAACCTCAGCCACTCACCTCTCCTGAAAACACACGGAACCCATGGAGAGGCCTTTCTCAGTCCTGTGGTTGGGCTGCCCCTGCTTTGCACCCTTTGTGCTTCAAAAGCAGTTACATCATCCTGGCCCCTTGTAACACAAGGATGGAAGAATGACCCTCAAAGTGAGTCATTTTCCCTCACCGTGGCACACACAGAAAATGATATCAGTGCAGCCCACAATATTTGTGAAGCCGGGGGAGATTTGTAGGCTTTGATTTGGGACTTTTTTGCTTCTCATATATTTATAAGAAAAACAAAACAATAAAATGCATTAAGGAAGACTGGGTTAGTATAAAAATTCCAAATAGTATTCTCCAAACTTTGTTTTAACAGTATATTGAGGTATATTCAACCTAAAATAAACCACACACATTTAACGTGACAAATATATCACTAGTCAAACCATCATCACGATGGAGACAATGAACAACCCCACCATGCTAAAGAAATTTCCTCTTGCCCCTTGGGGATTCCTTCTTTATAGCCCTTCTCACCACCTGCTAACCCATCTCCAGGTGACCATGGATCTGCTTTCTGTCTCTATACATTATATTTTCCAAAATTTTATACAAGCGGATTCATACAGCATGGACTCTTCTCTTTGTCTGCCGTTTCTTGCTTAACGTAACTATTTTGAGTTTCATTCATTTCCTAGCACGGATCAGTAGTCCATTCCTTTGTATTGCTGAGTATTATTCCTTTGTATGGCTTTGCCATAGTTTATCCAATCACCTATTGATGGACATTTGTGTTGTTTCCAGGTTTTTGGTTGTTTCTAATACAAATAAAGTTGCTATGACCATCCATGTACCTGTCTTTGTACAGAAATATACTTTCATTTCCCTTGGGTAAATATCTAGGAGTGGAATAGCTGGATCATATGGTAAGTGTATGTTTAGGTTTATGTTATAAGAAACTGCCAAAGTATTTTCCACAGTGGTTGCATGATTTTATATCCTGACCAGTAGTGTAGAGTCCCTGTTCCTCTACATCCTTGCCAGTATTTGGTATGGCCAGTCTCTTAAATTTTGGTCATTCTAATGGGTGTGTGGTGATAAATCGTCGTGATCTTACTTTGCATTTCCTTTTTTATCTATGTGTGTGTATATATATCTATATATATGTATTTATTGAAGTATAGTTGATTTACAATGTTGTGTTTCAGGTATACAGCACAGTTACATATCTATAACTGATAATATATTGGTAATATAAATCTATTCTTTTCAGATTCTTTTCTCTTATAAGTTATTACAAAATATTGGATAGAGTTTCCTGTGCAGTACAGTAGCTCCTTGTTGGTTATCTATTTTATATATAGTAGTGTGTGTATGTTAATCCTAACCTCCTAATTTATCCCTCCTCCACCCCTGTCTTTGAGAAGATGACCCCTTCTTTGGGTGACCTCTCTCCACTGTCCCACAGAATCAATCAAGTAACAGCTGCCCCCCTTTTTCATGCTTGTTGTGCACCAGCTCCATGCTCATCTATTTTTACCGATAATGATGGTCCATAATAACCATGTTATAGAAAAGGGAACTGGGATCAGAAGGGTTGAGGAACATGCCTAGGGTCCCCCATCTAGTAAGTGATACTGCCAGGATTTGAGAACATGTCTGACTCCAAGGCCCTTGGTCCCCCACGTGCTAGCCTGGCATTGGAGGTCCTACCTACCATTCTGGCCTCATCCATGTCCTTTGTTCCTGTCAGCAGGGCTTACCCAGTTCATTCTTAGCTCGCACGGTTCTACCTATCATCTCGTGAGAAAGATCCAGCTCTCAACTCTTCCACATTCCCTTTCCCCATCTCCTTTGAGTTTCAATTCTGTGTGTGGAAAGACTTATTTTTATGATTGCCTATTTTGCAGATGGAGAAAACTGAGGCCAGACTAGTAAATTGTATACCAAGTGGCTCCACCAGCAACCCCAGAACCTGGTTCCTTCCAAGCCCCTGCCCTGCCTACCATCCGCCTGGGGCCTGGGACGTGCACAGTAATATGGGGCTGCTGGTTCCCGGCGATGGCCTCCCACAGTCTGAGCCCTTGGAGGGAGCCTGATTTGCAATCCTGAGAGCCCAGGAAGGCAAAAAGCACGTCTCCTGGCATGGCTGCATATTGCCACTAGGTGGCGCTGCCGGCCCGCGGCTTGACGCCCAGAACGCAAACTCCACCCCCCACCCCCGCCCCACGCCGACCAGAGCCCGGGCCGGCGCTGTGGCTGCCGCCGGAGTGTGCCCTTCAGACCGTACCCCAAGGAGCGGGCCAAAAGGTGAGGCTAAAATACTATAGGTATCTGCATCTAGTAGGCACTCAATAAGTGATTGTTAACTGGGAAACGGAGGCTGGATACTAACAGTAGGTTACTATTATTGACTGTCCCTAGGTGGCTGTGTGGTGTGAGGGCGTGTGTGTGGTGGGCGGAGGTACACCATGCTTAGCACATTCTAGTCTTCATTCTCGTTAGTCGTCACAGGTGCTTTATTCCCGTTTTGCGGGTGAGGAAACTGGGGCTTAGGTCGGTTCGTGGTATAGAGGGAAGAACCAGGATTTGAAGCGCTCTGCCCACATCCTGTCGGGATCACCTGTTGGTCCAGTGCCGCCTGAGCGGGAGCCCGGGGTGAAAGCCCGCTACCCTGCTCAGCCAGCACAGCCTCAGCCCCCAGCATCATGCGACCACCAGAGGGAGGCCTCGGCCTTCGGACAGCCGCAGAGGGGCCTCGAATGAGGCTGGGAGGGTGGCGGAGCAGTGGGGCAGCTGGGCCCTGGAGGGCAGCTTCTGGCTCTGGAAGGAGGATAAGCACCTCTGCCCGGCGGGTCGCCGTGGGCTGACAGGAAGCCATGCAGGTCCAATTGTTGCTCTGTGAGGGCTCCGCAGCCAGCCCTGCCCCAAGCCCTTGCCCCGGCCCTGAGTAGGCCTGAGCAGGCCGTGTGGACGAGCAACCATCGTAACATAGCGGCCACCGCACGTATTTATAATATTTTCCTGATTTGTTTTGCCGTTTTCCGTCTCGCCCACTGAGCCACTGACAGGCGGGATTTTGCCTGCTCCGTGCACTGCTGTCTCCCCGGCACTCAGCACTGGTGGTGGAGCGTGGTGGGTGCTCAGTGAGCAGACGCTGGCGGAGGGAACGGAAGTGGCCCGGAGCACGGGGCACCTGCGCTGGGCGGGGCTCCGGGACTCAGTGGGCCCCTTGTAACCCACATGTGAACCCCAGAGGGCCAGGCTTGGCGTGTTGCCCTGCTCTGCAGGCTGTCAGCCTGGTCAAATCTTTGTACCCCAGAGGGCCTCTCTCGCCTCCTCTCCAGAGGAGCATCTAAGGGTTTCCAGGTGTGGTGGCTCAGGGGGTGGCCATTCAATGCACCTGTTGCCCTGTCATGGCTGTACCGCCCCCTCCTTCTCCCTGCTTCTTTCCTCCATCTGCCAAAGTGAACATGCCATGGCTGCCCCTCCCCCTTCCAGTATCCAGTGAAAACCCCAGTGAAATCGCTGCAAATAGAAAAATGTCTGCATCAACTTAAGAAACTAAGCCTGTACTTGAGGCAGCTCTTGTAGCAGCTTCTAGCAAGGACTCAGGCTAAGATGCCATTAGTGAGGGCCCGGATGGGGTTTTTATGACTAGCCTTTGCTGTCCTCCCTCCAAGGTGATGCTGGAGAGCCTCTGGCAGTGGAGGCCCCTTTAGAATCATTTGGACCCTGCTGGCAGCAAAGATGGGTCTCAGAAACTGACTCGCTTGCGAAGAGCCACCCGAAGCCTCCTGCGCCATGTTGCCTGGAGAACTAGAACAGGGTCTCACACCCAGAAGGGCAACCAGCACGTGGAGAACATTGGCCAGGACCTGGCTGGGTACCACATAGCGCAACATCTTCCACCTTAGATCTGTGAGGAAGATTCCATCTGGGTCTGGGGGCCCCAAGTGGGAGCTGGGACAATCCATGCATCCAACAAAGGCCCATAGAAAGAACTCTTCATTAGAGGAAGAGTCACCAGGGAAAAAAATGGGCCTATGAAAAAAGATGCAGCCAAGGGGAAAGGAGGACGAGAGGGCAGGGGCTGTATCTTATAATCACTGTAGCTCTAGCACCTCACAAGACACACACAGATGCTCAATAAATATGTCAAATGAATATGTGCCTCAGAGTATATAACCTTCCTCAGCAATAGATTTTATCAGCAAAGTTAGAATATTTGTACTTTAGGCTCTATATAAGGTACAAGAGAATACAGCTTCTATTAAATGAGGGCAATTCATGGGAGGAGACAATGGTAAACAAAAAATACAGGAGCTGAGTTACAACTTGCATTGGTTGCAATAAATAGTAGACCTGAAAGTGCAAAAATCGAATGAGAGGTACAAAGGACCAGATGGAGAGGCATTCGCAGGATGCAAAGGAAAAGGGTAAGCACAAAGCATTATGAGAACAAACAGGGACAAGGGCCACAGAAACCTCATCCGAGGGACAGGCATTCTCTGCCTCCCACCAGACAGACACACACACACAGACACACACACACAGACACACATACAAGGAAAGAGAGGCAGTGAAGTTATAAAGGAAGTAAATTCTTGATTAAAAAAGAAAAAGACACAGTAAAGTTAAAAATGTGCGATTATGGCACTTCTTTCACTTTCTCCAGTGCTTATAGAGAAAGTGATAATATTTATGAGTTCTCTAGGTAAAGGGAGGAGGCACCCAGGCCCTGGGCTTCGGGGACCAGAATCTCCGCTGCCCGTGGCCCACCCACATGGGTGAGCCCTAGACATGCACATAGGTGCACTAGGAATGGTGACCAGGATGTCCATCGCAGTGCTGTTTGTAATAGTGAAAAATGGGAAACCGCCTGAGTGTTTGCCAAAAGGGAGCGAATCCCTACCAGGTGGTATGTTCTTCCAGTGGAATATTATATAGCACTTCAAGTGAAGGAATCAAAGCTCTACGTATCAGAGCTTAAGAATGCAATGTTGGGGCTTCCCTGGTGGCGCAGTGGTTGAGAGTCTGCCTGCTGATGCAGGGGACACGGGTTCGTGCCCCGGTCTGGGAGGATCCCACATGTTGCGGAGCAGCTGGGCCCGTGAGCCGT
The DNA here is from genome assembly GCF_005190385.1 of Monodon monoceros. Lineage (NCBI taxonomy): Eukaryota > Metazoa > Chordata > Mammalia > Artiodactyla > Monodontidae > Monodon > Monodon monoceros. The sequence continues at coordinate 20,167,951 of NW_021703781.1, forward strand.
GGCCGCTGAGCCCGCGCGTCCGGAGCCTGTGCTCCGCAACGGGAGAGGCCACAACAGTGGGAGGCCTGCGTACCGCACAAAAAAAAAAAAAAAAAAAAAAAAGAATGCAGTGTTGAATGGAAAAGCTAGCTGCATAATGATACATAGAATACGATGTCATTGTATTTCTTTTTATTTACTTTTTTATACAGTAGGTTCTTATTAGTCATCAATTTTATACACTTCAGTGTATACATGCCAATCCCAATCGCCCTGTTCATCACACCACCATCCCCACCCCCCCCGTGGCTTTCCCCGCCTTGGTGTCCATACGTTTGTCCTCTACATCTGTGTCTCAACTTCTGCCCTGCAAACCGGTTCATCTGTACCGTTTTTCTAGGTTCCACACACATGTGTTAATATACAATATTTGTTTTTCTCTTTCTGACTTACTTCACTCTGTATGACAGTCTCTAGATCCATCCATGTCTCAACAAATGACTCAATTTTGTTCCTTTTTATGGCTGAGTAATATTCTGTTGTATATATGTACCACCTCTTCTTTATACATTCGTCTGTCAATGGGCATTTACGTTGCTTCCATGACCTGGCTGTTGTAAATAGTGCTGCAAAACTATGCTGAATAATAGTGGTGAGAGTGGACATCCTTGTCTCATTCCTGATCTCAGAGGAAATGCTTTCAGTTTTACACCATTGAGAATGATGTTTGCTGTGGGTTTGTCACATATGGCCTTTATTATGTTGAGGTAGGTTCCCTCTATGCCCACTTTCTGGAGAGGTTTTTTTTTTTTTTTGCGGTACACGGGCCTCTCACTGTTGTGGCCTCTCCCGTTGCGGAGTACAGGCTCCGGATGCGCAGGCTCAGCGGCCATGGCTCACGGGCCCAGCCGCTCTGCGGCATGCGGTATCTTCCCGGACCGGGGCACGAACCCGTGTCCCCTGCATCGGTAGGCGGACTCTCAACCACTGCGCCACCAGGGAAGCCCTGGAGAGTTTTTATCATGAATGGGTGTTGAATTTTGTCAAAAGCTTTTTCTGTATCTATTGAGATGATCATATGGTTTTTATTCTTCAATTTGTTAATATGGTGTATCACATTGATTGATTTGCGTATATTGAAGAATCCTTGCATCCCTGGGATAAATCCCACTTGATCATGGTGTATGATCCTTTTAATATGTTGTTGGATTCTGTTTGCTAGTATTTTGTTGAGGATTTTTGCATCTATATTCATCAGTGATATTGGTCTGTAATTTTATTTTTTTGTAGTATCTTTGTCTGGTTTTGGTATCAGGGTGATGTTGGCCTCATAGAATAAGTTTGGGAGTGTTCCTTCCTCTGCAATTTTTTGGAACAGTTTGAGAAGGACGGGTGTTAGCTCTTCTCTAAATGTTTGATAGAATTCACCTGTGAAGCCATCTGGTCCTGGACTTTTGTTTGTTGGAAGATTTTTAATCACAGTTTCAATTTCATTACTAGTGATTGGTCTCTTCATATTTTCTATTTCTTTCTGGTTCAATCTTGGAAGGTTATACCTTTCTAAGAATTTGTCCATTTCTTCCAGGTTGTCCAGTTTATTGGCATAGAGTTGCTTGTAGTAGTCTCTTAGGATGCTTTGTATTTCTGCGGTGTCTGTTGTAACTTCTCCTTTTTCATTTCTAATTTTTTTGATTTGAGTCCTCTCCCTCTTTTTCTTGATGATTCTGGCTAATGGTTTATCAATTTTGTTTATCTTCTCAAAGAACCAGCTTTTAGTTTTATTGATCTTTGCTATTGTTTTCTTTGTTTCTATTTCATTTATTTCTGCTCTGAGCTTTATGATTTCTTTCCTTCTGCTAACTTTGGGTTTTGTTTGTTCTTCTTTCTCTAGTTCCTTTAGGTGTAAGGTTAGATTATTTATTTGAGATTTTTCTTGTTTCTTGAGGTAGGCTTGTATAGCTATAAACTTCCCTCTTAAAACTGCTTTTGTTGCATCCCATAGGTTTTGGATCATCGTGTTTTCATTATCATTTGTCTCTAGGTATTTTTTGATTTCCTCTTTGATTTCTTCAGTGATCTCTTGGTTATTTAGTAACGTATTATTTAGCCTCCATGTGTTTGTGTTTTTTATGTTTTTTTCCCTGTAATTAATTTCTAATCTCATAGCGTTGTGGTCAGAAAAGATGCTTGATGTGATTTCAATTTTCTTAAATTTACTGAGGCTTGATTTGTGCCCCAAGATGTGATCTATCTTGGAGAATGTTCCGTGTGCACTTGAGAAGAAAGTGTAATCTGCTGTTTTTGGATGGAATGTCCTATAAATATCAATTAAATCTATCTGGTCTATTGTGTCATTTAAAGCTTCTGTTTCCGTATTTATTTTCATCTTGGATGATCTGTGCATTGGCATAAGTGAGGTGTTAAAGTCCCCCACTATTACTGTGTTACTGTCGATTTCCTCTTTTACAGCTGTTAGCAGTTGCCTTATGTATTGAGGTGCTCTTATGTTGGGTGCATATATATTTATAATTGTTATATCTTCTTCTTGGATTGATCTCTTGATCACTATGTAGTGTCCTTCCTTGTCTCTTGTAACATTCTTTATTTTAAAGTCTATTTTATCTGATATGAGTATTGCTACTCCAGCTTTCTTTTGATTTCCATTTGCATGGAATATCTTTTTCCATCCCCTCACTTTCAGTGTGTATGTGTCCCTAGGTCTGAAGTGGGTCTCTTGTAGACAGCATATAGATGGGTCTTGTTTTTGTATCCATTCAGCAAGCCTGTGTCTTTTGGTTGGAGCCTTTAATCCATTCACGTTTAAGGTAATTATCAATATGTATGTTCCTATGACCATTTTCTTAATTGTTTTGGGTTATTTTTGTGTGTGTGTGTGGTATGCAGGCCTCTCACTGTTGTGGCCTCTCCCGTTGCAGAGCACAGGCTCCAGACGCGCAGGCTCAGTGGCCACGGCTCACGGGCCCAGCCGCTCCGCAGCATGTGGGATCTTCCCAGACCAGGGCTCGAACCCACGTCCCCTGCATCAGCAGGCAGACTCTCAACCACTGTGCCACCAGGGAAGCCCTTGGGTTTGTTTTTGTAGGCCCTTTTCTTCTCTTGTGTTTCCCACTTAGAGAAGTTCCTTTAGCATTTGTTGTAGAGCTGGTTTGGTGGTGCTGAATTCTCTTAGCTTTTGCTTGTCTGTAAAGCTTTTGATTTCTCCATCGAATCTGAATGAGATCCTTGCCGGGTAGAGTAATCTTGGTTGTAGGTTCTTCCCTTTCATCACTTTAAGTATATCGTGCCATTCCCTTCTGGCTTGTAGAGTTTCTGCTGAGAAATCAGCTGTTAACCTTATGGGAGTTCCCTTGTATGTTATTTTTCGTTTTTCCCTTGCTACTTTCAATAACTTTTCTTTGTCGTTAATTTTTGCCAATTTGATTACTATGTGTCTTGGTGTGTTTCTCCTTGGGTTTATCCTGTATGGGACTCACTGCGCTTCCTGGACTTGGGTGGCTATTTCCTTTCCCATGTTAGGGAAGTTTTCAACTATAATCTCTTCAAATATTTTCTCTGGTCCTTTCTCTCTCTCTTCTCCTTCTGGGACCCCTATAATGCAAATGTTGTTGCATTTAATGTTGTCCCAGAGGTCTCTCAGGCTGTCTTCATTTCTTTTCATTCTTTTTTCTTTATTCTGTTCTGCAGCAGTGAATTCCACCATTCTGTCTTCCAGGTCACTTATCTGTTCTTCTGCCTCAGTTATTCTGCTATTGATTCCTTCTAGTGTAGTTTTCATTTCAGTTATTGTATTGTTCATCTCTGTTTGTTCTTTAATTCTTCTAGGTCTTTGTTAAACATTTCTTGCATCTTCTCGATCTTTGCCTCCATTCTTTTTCTCAGGTCCTGGATCAACTTCACTATCATTATTCTGAATTCTTTTTCTGGGAGCTTGCCTATTTCCACTTCATTTAGTTGTTTTTCTGAGGTTTTATCTTGTTCCTTCATCTGGTACATAGCCCTCTGCCTTTTCATCTTGTCTGTCTTTCAGTGAATGTGGTTTTTGTTCCACAGGCTGCAGGATTGTAGTTCTTCTTGCTTCTGCTCTGATGTCATTGTATTTATTTAAAAATGATATATTGCAGATGGATATCTATATAAGAAGTAAAAGTATAAAAATGAGGAATGGATGGAGATAGGTCAAAATCATGAGACTCTGTAAGGGGACAAGGGAAATGGGGCTGGGGACTGAATAGAATTCAATCTTATCTGTATGGCTTATTTATTTTCTTTAAAAGTTGTAAAGGGAAATGTTCAAATGTGAATATTTGTCCATTCGGGATATTGGTAGATGAAAATTTATGTTATGTTATGTCTGTATTTTTTTGGTTGGTTTTTTTTTTTAGTTGAAATATCGTTGATCCAGAATGTTGTGTTAGTTTCAGGTGTACATCAAAGTGATTCAGTTATATATATATTTTTTTCAGATTATTTTCCATTATAGGTTATTATAAGATATTGAATATAGTTCCCTGTGTTATACAGTAGTTCCTTGTTGCTTATCTATTTTATGTAAAGTAGTTTGGATCTGTTAATCCCATACTCCTAATTTATCCCTCATTCCCCCTTTCCCCTTTGGTAACCATAAGTTTGTTTTCTGTCTGCGAGTCTGTTTCTGTTTTGTTTTGTTTTTTTAATTAACTTATTTATTTTTGGCTGTGTTGGGTCTTTGTTGCTGTGCATGCGGGCTTTCTCTAGTTGCGGCTAGCGGGGGCTACTCTTCGTTGCGGTGCGCAGGCTTCTCATTGTGGTGGCTTCTCTTGTTGCAGAGCATGGGCTCTAGGTGCGCGGGCTTCAGTAGTTGTGGCTCGCGGGCTCTAGAGCACAGGCTCAGTAGTTGTGGTGCACAGGCTTAGTTGCTCTGCAGCATGTGGGATCTTCCCTGACCAGGGCAGGAGGACTCCCAACCACGGCGCCACCAGGGAAGTCCCTGTTTCTGTTTTGTATATAGATTCATTTGTATTAATTTTTAGATTCCACGTATAGTGATATATTTGCCTTTTTCTTGCTGACTTACTTCAGTTAGTATGATATTCTCTAGGTCTATCCATGTTGCTGCAAACGGCAATATTTCATTCTTTTTTTTTTGGCTGAGTAATATTCCATTGTATATATGTACAACACATCTTCTTAAACCAGTCGTCTGTTGATGGGCACTTGGGTTGTTTCCATGTCTCGGCTATTGTAAATAGTGCTGCTATGAACACTGGGGTACATGTATCTTTTCAAATTAGAGTTTTCGTCTTTTCTGGATATATGTCCAGGAGTGGGATGGCTGGATAATAATGATAGCTCTATTTTTAGTTTTTTAAGGAACCTCCATACTGTTCTCCATAGTGGCTGTACCAATTTAAATTCCCACCAACAATGTAAGAGGGTTCCCTTTTCTCCGCACCCTCTCTACCATTTATTGTTTGTAGACTTTTTGATGATAGCCATTCTGACGAGTGTAGGTGATACCTCATCGTGGTTTGGGTTTGCATTTCTCTAATAATTAGCAATGTTGAGTATCTTTTCATGTGCCTGTTGGCCATCTGTATGTCTTCTTTGACGAAATGTCTATTTAGGTCTTCTGCCCACTTTTTGATTAGGTTGTTTGTGGGTTTTTCTGATATTGAGTTGTATGAGCTGTTCATGTAGTTTGGAGATTAACCCCTTGTTGGTCGCATCGTTTGCAGATATTTTCTCTTGTAGGTATTCTTTTCATTTTGTTGCTGGCTTCCTTTGCTGTGCAAAAGCTTTTAAGTTTGATTAGGTCCCATTTATTTATTTTTGCTTTTATTTCTTTTGCCTTGGGAGACTGATCTAAGAAAATATTGCTAAGATTTATATCTGAGAATGTTTTGCCTATGTTCTCTTCTAGAAGTTTTATGGTGTCATTTCTTATATTTAGGTGTTTAAACCATTTTGAGTTTATTTTTTGTGTATGGTGTGAGGGATATTCTTTTGCATGTGGATATCCAGTTTTCTAAAAATAAATTGTTGAAAGATTGTCCTTTCCTTACTGAATGGTCTTGCATCCTTGTGGAAAATCTATTGACTATATATGAGAGGGTTTTTTCTAGGTTCTCTACTTTATTGCATTGGTCTGTATATCTGTCCTTATTCTAGTACTACAGTGTTATGATTACTATAGCTTTGTAGTAAGTTTTGAAATCAAGAAGTGTGAGTCCTTCAATTTCGTTCTTCTTTTGCAAGATTGTATTGTGGGGTCACTTTTCTGTACTTTTTAACTTATCAAAAGAAAAGGGACATTTGCTGTGTAAAAGCTTTTAAGTTTCATTAGGTCCCATTTGTTTATTTTTGTTTTTATTTCCATTTCTCTAGGAGGTGGGTCAAAAAGGATCTTGCTGTGATTTATGTCATAGGCTGTTCTGCCTATGTTTTCCTCTAAGAGTTTTATAGTGTCCGGTCTTACATTTAGGTCTCGAATCCATTTTGAGTTTATTTTTGTGTATGGTGTTAGGGAGTGTTCTAATATCATTCCTTTACATGTAGCTGTCCAGTTTTCCCAGCACCACTTATTGGAGAAGCTGTCTTTTCTCCATTGTATATTCTTGCCTCCTTTATCAAAGATAAGGTGACCTAAGTGTCCATCAGCAGATGAATGGATAAAGAAGATGTGGCACATGTATACAATGGAATATTACTCAGCCATAAAAAGAAACAAAATTGAGTTATTTGTAGTGAGGTGGATGGACCTAGAGACTATCATACAGAGTGAAGTAAGTCAGAAAGAGAAAAACGAATACCGTATGCTAACACATATATATGGAGTCTAAAAAAAAAAAATGTTCTGAAGAACCTAGGGGCAGGACAGGAATAAAGACACAGATGTAGAGAATGGACTTGAGGACATGGGGGGGGAGGGGGAAGGGTAAGCTGGGACGAAGTGAGAGAGTGGCATGGACATATATACACAACTGAATGTAAAATAGATAGCTAGTGGGAAGCAGTCACATAGCATCGGGAGATCAGCTCAGTGCTTTGTGTCCACCTAGAGGGGTGGAATAGGGAGGGTGGGAGGGAGACGCAAGAAGGAGGAGATATGGGGATATATGTTTATGTATAACTGATTCACTTTGTTATAAAGCAGAAACTAACACACCATTGTAAAGCAATTATACGGCAATAAAGATGTTAAAAAAAAAAAAAAAGAAAGAAAGAAAAGAAAAGGGACAGGGGAACTTCCCTGGCAGTCCAGTGGTTAAGACTTACGCTTCCACTGCAAGGGTCGCGGGTTTGATCTCTGGTCTGGGGACTATGATTCCGCATGCCAGCATGGCCGAAAAAAAAAAAAGAAAAGAAAAGAAAAAGAAAAGGGACAGGGCTGATGGGTAGACCCAGAATTTACTCCTTACTAGGCAAAAATTTAAGAAGGAAATCCACAGCCTGGTGGAGGTTTTAAGTGCAAGTCATAAAGAATTCTCTAAGAATAGAAGTAAAAAATAAAGGTTATCCACAAATTAACAAAGCCGGGGTGGCTTCACTTGATGGTTCAGTATTAGGAGATTTAGTTATATTGTGTCAATAGATCAAATCCAATACCCATCCCTAGAAGAAAAACTTCTTCCTCACAAAGAACATAAAACAGTCATTGGGCTTCCCTGGTGGCGCAATGGTTGAGAGTCCGCCTGCTGATGCAAGGGACACAGGTTCGAGGCCTGGTCCGGGAAGATCCCCCATGCCGCGGAGCAACTAGGCCCGTGCGTCACAACTACTGAGCCTGCGCTCTATAGCCCGTGCTCCACAATAAGAGAAGCCACCGCAAGGAGAAGCACACGCACTGCAATGAAGAGTAGCCCCCGCTCGCCACAACTAGAGAAAGCTTGCGCACAGCAACAAAGACCCAATGCAGCCAAAAATAAATAAATAAATAAATTAAAGAACAAACAAACAAAAAACTATGACTTACAAACGCATCAGGTCTAGATGATTTTATAGTTGATTATGGTATCAGTAGGCATTACTAACTGCTATAACTTCCCTCCTTAAATCTTAGGGGCTTAACACAACAGAAGTTTATATTTTACTCACATAGAGACCAAAACAGGCATTTCTCATTGGTTGTTGGCTGTTTCCCAATGGTAATTCAGGAATCCATGTTTCTTCCATCCTGTCTCCACCATCTTCAATAGATAGCTTCTGAGGTCATTGCAAAGGAAGATGGTACAAGGAGGGTGGAAAATTGGAGGTTTTTCTGGCCCAGGACTGGAAGGGGTCTGCTTTTGCCCCATTCCATTAGCCAGAATTTAGTCACATGGTACCCTAACAACAAGAGAGGCTGAGAAATGTGGTCTAGTGTGGGCCCAGGAGGAAGAAATGTTGAATTCTAACCAAATTTTTAAACAATGAAGGTTTCCGTTACTCAAACTATTCCAGATTATTAAAAAAGATCGAAAGCCCCTCCAATCCACTTTGTAAGCAAGCATGATCTTAATCATGAAACTTGATGAATATGGTACCAAATAACTATAGACCAATTTCACTTAAGAATATAAATGCAAAAATTCTGAGTATACAAAATTTAAAATTAGGAAATTTGTCAACATAAGTGAAGAATAATTTAAAAGACAAAGATCACATAATTTGATCAATAATTGCTAAAAATACTACTGATAAATTCCATAGTGATCCCTAATAACAACTCTAACATTTGTTAGAGACTATCACTAGACATGATAAAGGCCTGGAGTGGAATAAAAATTGTTCAGGACAGGAACAGTAGAGATGAAGTAAAGAGCTGATCCAGGGAAAATTGGGGTGAGGGAAACAGAGCTAGAAAATCTGAGTAAGCAACCACCATATTTTTAACACTGTATAAACAATAGAAGAGAGATTTGTGCAGTAAAAAACATCTTGAACCATACCTTCTTCATAAGGTTCAGGAAAACTAAGTTCACATAAAAACAAACAATCAAGAAATATTGAGGTCAAATCTTACTCAAATTTATTATAAGAGAAAAGAGGGACTAAGGAGCAGAATACTGTTGCTACAGCAATGAAAGCATAGCAGAAAGACAAACCTACACCAAAAAGTATCAAACTGTAACCTATTATCTCAGTGGTAAAAAATACATTAAGAAACTGATATAAAACATGAAAGAGTAACTTAAGAATTAGAAAAATCTGAAATGTGATGGCAGAACTCCAGGAAAGAATTAGAAATAAAAGGAAAAACATCACTTCATAAATTAAGACTAAAACAGAAGGAACATAATGAATAAAGAAAACAGATAATGTGTTAAGAGAAACAGAAATGACAAATATTGAAACAGAAAAATAAGATCCAACATATCCCTGAAGAAGAAAACCAAAATAAGGGTGCAGAATACTTAAAACTATTACTCAAGAAAACTTTCTTGAAATAAAAAAAAGATTAGAAGCTATGTGTGGGAAAGAGTACACCACACATCTGAGTGTCAACCCAGAATGAACTATACCAAAACATACTCTAAAAAAATTACTGGATTTGAAGAAAAAGAAGAATGACCTGGTCAACTAGGCAAAAAAATCAAGTGTGTTAGAGGGAGAGAAAATTAGATTATTATCAGATCTTTAGACAGCAAAACTTTAGGACAGAAGAAAACTCAGTACCACATTTAAGATACTCAAGGACAGAAAGTGTGAGCCAAGGATTTATATCCAGCAAAGTTGACTTTAGAGTCTTAAAGCAGAGACAAACTGTTAACATGCAAGAACTCAGAGAGTATTGTTCCCACGACCTCTTCCTGGGAATCTGCTAGAGAATGAGCTTCAGACAAGCAGAGTGACCAGAGAGGCATCAGGTCAGCATAAGGACTGTTGGTGAATGTTAAATACATAGTTATCTGTAGAATGCAATGGCTATATAATCTGACTGGGTAATTATAGTGCAGTCTCCAAAATAACAGGGGCTGGAGGAGAATGGGAGAGTGTAACCATTTTCAATAATTATCTCAGTTGTGGTAGTATTAGTATTGCTATTCTGATACTGTTTGTGTACAAAGTGGGGTAAAGCAAATGAGTGTTTATGGGGTATTCTAATCTTTTCATAGCCTGGTATTGGTAACCAGGAATCTCGATTCGAAAGAAAGAAGGTATAGATGTATATGTATACTAGAGGTTACATAAAAACTCTGTAGGGACTTCCCTGGCTGTCCAGTGGTTAAGAATCTGTGCTTCCACTGCAGGGGGCACGGGTTCTATCCCTGGTCGGGGAACTAGGATCCTGCATGCCTAGGATCCCGTATGCCGCGTGGTGCAGCCAAAAAAAAGAAGAAAAAGAATTAAAAAAAAAAAACCCTCTGTAATATTGGACTTGAATTGGAAGACCCAGAATGAACTGTTGAGGTATTTCGTCTTAAAATATTTATATATTTTTATTTATATTTTCTATCCCTGCCCACTGAAAAGACCTAGAAACAACGACTTATCCAGCAGCAATGAGTATTCCTAGGAGAAATGCTAAGAAAATCCCAGATTATTAAAATGTTGTAGTGCCATTTCCCATGAAAGGAAAACAGGACTTTGGAAAAATAGAAGATTCCAGTTTGGGACAGGAAACATCTAAGATTAATCTGGAACGTCTTCTCATACCAGATAGAGAGGAAGTTATCAAGCTACTAAAGTTGTGTCATATGGACCGAGGAGCCAACTTAAAGAGGCTTCCACTGGCCAAAGTGGGACAATTTGAGCTTCAATGAGGATAATAATGATAATGAATTCAAATCTATCAAGTGTTTAATGCATGAATTCATAAGGATAATAAAAAAAAAACTCCACAAAACTAATTTGTCTCTTTTGGATGACAGAGAAACAATTTATTGTCTTAAAACCTGATAAATAAAGGGAAATAAGCATTCATACTGCTTTTCTTATGTAACTAGTACTATGGAGTAACCAAATAATAAATGAAAGGAGTTATTGCTTTATAAAATTATTCCAGCTGATAAAATGGAATATCTGGTGGGATTTGAGGGCCTCCTCCCCACAGAACATTTTTCCCATTAGCTTGCTCAGTAACCAAAATGCCTCCATAAGAAACCAGCCCTGGGTCCAAGGTACCAGAGCATTTGAGGGAGGCTGGCACATGCCCTGCAGAATCCACAGGCCTGGAGATACCCAGAATATGGCCCCCAGGAGAGAAAGTCTCAAATCTGGTGGATATGGTGGGCTGGGGTCAGTAAAGGAGCATGCAACTGGAGAGGGGGGTTTGGGGCACCATGGTGGCCAATGAGGATGGGAGAGACCTTGAGACCAGCCTCCACCCCACTTCAGAAGAGGGTAAACCCCAGCTGCACGGTATGCAGCACCAAGGCATCAACCCGCGAATCAAGCCTGTTCAAGAACTGCTTCCACCAGGGAGCCTTTCCTGATTCCAGATTTCTCCTCTCTGGCCTCCTGCCCCTACCCCAGAGAGCTGGGCATACGTGGGAGCCAGAAGGATTCTAGGACAATTGACAATGGACCAGCAATTCAGTGTTTACTGTGGTACAGTCCTAAGCATATTACTTGTTTAACTCTGCTTTAATTATTCTTTGCTGTATAACAGACCATCTGGAGATTTAGTAGCTTAATTACCTAATACACTTCCATAGGATGACTGGGTTCAGCTAGGCAGTTTTTCTTCTGGTCTTCCTTGGAGTGTCTTGTGCAGTTGCAATCAAATAACAGGTGGACATGGGGTCAGTTGGTGGCTCGACTGGGACACTCAGATGTTGGGATGGCTGGTCCTCGTTCCCTCTCCATGTCGTCTCAGGGCCTCTCTTCAAGTGACCTGTGCAGGTGGCCTCTCCTCCTGCAGGACAGCAGGACTTCTTCCATGGCAGCTCAGGGCCATGCCTTCCAAGAGGGGAAAGCAGAAGCTGCTGGTCCTCTTAAAGACTAGGCTTGGGACCAGCGCAGCAACCCTCCTTCCACATCCTCTTAGTCCCAGGCCTGCCCAGGTTCAGCACTACGGGGGGACTGTCCAGAGCTGTGGATCGTTGGCAGCCGTCTTTGGAGACCAGCTACCACCAATCCATTGGCTCCTCCAACAATGCCTTGGTGGTGATTGTGATTATTAGCCCACTTTACAGACAAGGAAACAGACATAGAGAAAAAGTAGAATAAATGGAATAAAGGCATAGACACACTGTGGTGGGGTCCAGAGAGGGAAGTCTTGGCAAGTTTCACAAAGGAGGAACACTAGACCAATGAGCAGGTGTCTTTCAGGAGAACAAGTGGCCGCAGCAGTGGGGGAGCTCTGTAGCCTTGCAGACACTGATGTATGAAGAGCACCAGAGCACATGCAGGATGTAGCTGGTGGCTGAGGCACAGCATGTGAGGAAGGGGCCAACAGTGGATGGTGCTGGAGCAGCAAGCCGGGCTAAATCATACTGTGGAATTTGGACTTGAGGGTGGTGGGAACACCGATGAGTTTCCAAGCAGGAAGGTGACAATGCTGGGTCTATGTTGCTGCCCACCCCTCTGGCAGCTGTGAGGAGATGGATTATAGGAGCAAGGTGTGGGCAGGGGAACCAGTTAGGAAGTGTATTAGTTTGGCAGGGCTGCTGTAACAAAGTACCAAATATGGGTGGCTTAGAACATTAGAAGTTTATAGTCTCACTGTTACAGAGTCTAGAAGTCTGAGATCCAGGAGTCATGCTGCCTCTGAAGGCCTCAGGAGAGGATCTATTCCAGGCCTCGCTCCCAGCTTCTAGTAGTTGCTGGCTTGTGGCAACATAATTCTAATCTTCACAATGCATTCTGCCTGTGTGCATGCCCTTTTTACAAGGATACCACTCATATTGGATGAGGGGCCCACTCTGCTTCAGTATAACCTCATCTTAATTAATTGCATCTGCAACAACCCTATTTCCAAATAAAGTCACATTTTGAGGTACTGATGGGGTTAGGACTTCAACATATGAATTTTTGTGTGTGTGTGGGGGGGTGTTATCAATTCAACCCACTAGAGGAAACTCTGGCAGTAATCCTGGCATGATCTGATGGAGGCCCAGACTATGAAAGGGGTGTGTGGACCCTGGGAGTGGGGGAAGCAAATTGTCTTAGCTCAGGCTGCCGTAACAACATCTCACACTTGGTGGCTTGAACAACAGATATTTATTTCTCACATTTCTGCAGGCTGGAACTCTGAGAGCAGGGTATCAGCATGGTCCAGTTCTGGTGGGAACCCTCCTCCTGGCTTGCTACCACCAGTGCAAGCCACCTTTTCCCTGTGTCCTCACAGGGCTGAGAGAGGAAGCACTGGTGTCCCTTCCTTTTCTTGAAAGGACATTAATCCCATCATGAGGGCTCACCCTCATCTAAACCTGATTACCTCCCAAAAGCCCCAGCTTCTAATACCATCCTGTTGGGGGTTAGGACTTCAACATGAATCTCAGAGGGACATGAACATTCAGTCCATAACAAGAATGGATTTGAAAGGTACTGGGGTCGGGGGGTCTTGACAGGGTTGGTGATGGCTGGATGTGGGCAGGAGGAGGAAGTGGGAGGTGAGGATGACTCCCAGGACCCTGGCTTTTCTGAGGGGGTGAATGGTGGCCTCTTTAATAGGCTCAGGGCTGACAGAGGAGCAGGAGGTCTGTTTTGAAGCCGTTGAGTGGTTTTGGCCACAGGCTGTGCAGTCAGACTGCCTGGGTGTGAATTCTGACTCCCCCACTTACCAGCTGTGGTGACCTCGGGCAGGTCCCTTAACTTGTCTGTGCCTCCTGGGAAGTGATGGTACCTCAGTCACAGGAGTGGAGATTCCATGGAGGGCAAGCACCCACGCAGAGGGCCAGGGCAGCCTGGACCACAGGAAGCACTCAGTCGTGTCAGTCATCATCATCATTACGATGATGCAGCAAGAGAGGCTCCATGGGCAGCTGGGAGGAAAGGAGTTCTGCTTCTGGAGAGAATGGTCAGCCTGACAGTTAAAGCCTCAGCAGTAGATGAACTCACCAGGAGGAGTGTGCAGTGGGAGGAAAAGAGAAATGAGTCACAGTGAGAAGATTGAGGCCGACTAGTCTGAGAAGGTAGAAGAACAAAGAAGGGGAGAGACTCCCAACGAAGGGAGTGGGTAACGGCATCCAATATTGAAGAGACTTGGAGGAAAATGAGGACAGAAACATGGCCCCCGAATTTAGCCAATAGAGGTTCTTGGTGACCTTGGTGAATTCAGCCTCCTGGAGGAGTTGTGAGCAAGAAATTCTTGTCACTGTGGATTGAAGAGGGCATGGCGGGGAGAGGATGCATGATGCTCTTTGAATCTAGGCTCTGAAAGGAGGGGAGCCAGAGGGCAGGTGGTAGAATGGGACACGGGCTGGAGAGCTTGAAAGCCCCTGTAAGGTGGATGAGACAAGGGCATCTGTTCCTAGAAGGAGCTGGGTGTAAGATACAGGAGAGAGAAGAAATGAGCCGCAGAAGGGGACCCTTGAGGAGAAAAATGTCCCAGAGCACACAGCTGTGAAGGAGAGGAAGGGCACAGCCACTACTGCAAGATCAAATAATAGAAAATCCAAAGCAACAGGGCTCACAAAACAGTCTCTCTCTCATGCTGAAGAAGTCTGGGGGAATCAATTTTGGGCTGATTCAATGAGGTCAGGTACCCAGATTTCTTCTATCTACAGGATGACCTGACCTCCAGGCCCAAGTTTACCTCATGACCAATATGGCTGCTTCTGTTCCAGCCATCATGTTCACATTCTGGCTAGTAAGAAAAAGGGGAAGGGATCAGAAGTCAAACCCCCAGGAAAGAGACCCAGAAACATACGGATTACTTTCACTTTTCTCCCATTGGCCAGAACTTAGCATACAGCCACACTTACTTGCATGGGAGACTAGAAAATACAGTGTTTATTCTGGAGGCCACATATATAGCTCACAATCCTCCTAAGATGGAAAAGGGGAGAATGGATTTGGGGGAGGATAGCTAGTCATCTTTGCCACTGGTTATAGGCATGGGGGCATAAAAGTGAGGAGATTCCAATCAGATGGCTTCTATTTCTTTCTCTCTCTCTCTGAATTACGAGGCAAGGTCCCCAGTTACGTAACGTGGTGGGAGAGTAGAACAAGGGACTTGAGGTTTTAAACTTTTCTAAGAGGAATGGGAAGCAAGGCTGCTTTGAGACAGAGAGAGGCTTGCCAAGGGGCACTGGAGGCCTGGCAGAGACTGTGCTCTGTGTATCCACAGGGGCAGCACTCTGCCTGTGGAGAGTTTACCCCAACAGCGTTCACATGCTGGAGGGGATGGCTGGCTCAAGGTCAGGGTTGTCTGAGGTGGGCTGAGGACAAGTGTCTGGGGATCTGGGCACGTGGCAAAAGATGTTAAGTGATGGATCTTGGGATCCGGGATCTGCAGTTTCCCTGCTTTCTGCCCTGTGACTGGGAGGGAGGGAGGGAGTGGGGTGGGTCTTGGAGAAGACGAGAGGAGGTCAACCGGGCTGTGTCCCAAGTTCAGGGGGAGCACTGGGAGGCCAGGAGCCGACAGCCAGCGAGTCTCCAACTTCAGAGTCGGATGGCTCTGGAGATGCCAAGCTCCAGGGTGTGGGTGGCCAAAGCGATTCAAAGGTGACCATCCTGGGCTGAGGAACAGAGGTGCCAGGTGAAGATTCCAAGGGGTGCTGAAGTTCCCCAGAATAATGGCAGACCTTGAGTTGGGGGAGGAAGTGTGATCCAGATGCCAATGTCCTTGAAATTATGGGGTCATCAGAACATTCCATGATGGCCATGACGATGACCGTGTGCCTCAAAGGGAAATACGGTTTCGTACAAAGGGGGAAGGGCAATGATGGTTGGAAATCTCCTGAGGGCCCAGTGCCCACTTCCACCCAGCAGACTGCTCACTGGGGGCAGTTCAGGGTGGAGAGGCTATCCAGGAAGGCTTTGGAGGGAGGAGGGTAGATCGTGCAGGGAGATCATGGGAGAGGCCAAGTGGATGGAGAAGCTTGCAGTTGTGTCTGGTGATGAGAGGACCAGGAGGGGGGATTAGCTGGCTCCAGAGTTCCAAATGGCACTTTGGACTAAAGTGGTTTTGAATCCCAGCTGGTAGTAGTCCAGCCTCCATTCACAACCCCTGCTCCCCACTAAGACAACCCGTTCCATCTTTTCTCAGAAAGTACTTCCTTGATCTGAGTCCTCACCTGTCTCCTGGTAACTTCTGTGCTATTCCTTGAGGCCCTGGGGGACTGGACTCCAGCTGCCCAGTGTGGCCCCTCAGTGTCTCCAGATGGAGAGGAAGTGCCCTAGAGCCCTCCGTTCTGCAGACATGGGATTTGCATCCTTGCTGTTCAGCTGGGCTGTGACCAGAGCACCAGCTGTGGCACTCTCCTGGCCCTCGTGTGAATGTTAATGCCATTCAAAGTTGCGTTTGCTCTTTGAAGTAGTAAGCATAACAATCCAGACACACAAGAATCCCCTCTTGGCCACTTGTCAGCTGTGTAATTTTGAGCAAGTACTCACGCAGTCTTGAGTTCAGTGTCCACATCTGAATAGTGAGGGTAAGGATGGGGGAATTTATCTCTCTCCCTTTGGGGAAAGCCTTTCAAGGTTACAGATTCACGTGACTGCCTTTCCATCTCATTTCCCCCCATTTTTCACTTTGCTTGCATGGTCCCAGGGAAGTATTCTGCTGGATATGTGGATACATTGTGATCCATTCCCCCATCTCATCTTTCTAACTAGGAACCGTGAGGATGAGCAGGTTGTGCTTGTCTGTGGTTCCAGCTGAGGTTGGGTAGCTCTGAGACTCCACCATGGCTTCCTAACTTACAGAACCTCCCTGCCAAGGTGAGGGGAATACTCTTAAAATCAAATTCCTGCAGTGCCTACTTGCTGGGGGCGGGTGGTGGTGATCTTGGAGCCTCAGAATCCAGTCCCCCAGCCCTGGCCCTGTTGAGGCCACTTCTGGCTGGGCACGCTGGTGGGGCAGAGGCGAAGGGGTGCATTGTCAGGGAACCGCAGCTGCCCGGTTGGAGGCTGGGAGGCCTGAATAGCTTCACAGCTCTGGGCTGGCTCGCTGAATGGAGCTCGCCCCTCCCTGGCGGTGGCCCAGAATAGATGACATTTTCATTGCAAACTAACAAGGGGAGAAATCCAATTACCTTACAAAGGGGATCCAAAGGGGCCTCATAGCTTAGAGAGAAGGGGAGGGGAAGAGGGGGAGAGGGAAGAGAAGGGAGAGGATATGTGTGTGTGTGTGTGTGTGTGTGTGTGTGTGTGTGTGTAGGCTCCCACCCAAGCCAGGAGAAACAAAGCCCTAGGGGGCATGGGGGATAGGCCTGGAGGCAGGAGAGCTGGTACTGGGGGTTTTAATTCATTCCATTCTGCCAGAGGGTCTGCCAGGGAAGCTCCAGGTCCCTGGAGACTCTGGGCAGCCAGACCTCCTTCATTCAAGCCACGTGGGCGGTGCAGGAGAGAGCACCCCTCAGGCAAGCCCCAGCCTCTCTGAACCCCATTCTCTGCCTATCAGACCGGGTTTTGCCAGACTTGAATCATCAGGAATTCACTGCATACTTTGCCACATCCAGTTAAACTATTAATCCTTTTTCTTTAAATTTATTTAGAGTGTATTATTTTAAAGTTTAGATTTAAAAAGAAAAGTTTCTATCCTAAATGCAAATAGAAAAAGTAGAAGCTAACTCTAAAGTGAAATATGATTCAATAACCCAATGTTGTTAAACCTCAGCTAGGTATTGGGGTGGCCAAGGGCTTTGGAGCTGGAAGCTGAGAAAATCTAGGGGTGGGTGGGGTGGGAGTGGTAAGGCGGGGGTGGGGTGGGATGTTAGCAAGTGTTTGCAACAAACCCTGATTTCCCCTGGGCCTAATCCAGGAGGATTAAAAGGATTAAAAAAACCACCTCTCCTCTAGGCCCTCCCAGCCCTGGCCCTGGAGTGGTGGGTGTAGCGGCATCAGCCTGGCTGCCCTGAACCTTGGTTGCCCAACTGCTTAGTGGGGAATAGGGGCAAAGTGGGATCTACTGTATTATTGGACAGACCTGCTTTCTGTGCTTTGTGGGGTGGTCACTGGGGTCCCAGAAGGTGTGAGGGGCCTAAGGGAGGTGGAAGATGATGGTGGTCCCAGGACGGCAAGAAAGTCTAGTCTCCTGCTTTTACTTTGGACTTGGGAGGAAGAGCTGCAGACCCCCTTTGGGATGAAATTAGCATTCGCTTCCTCCAGCTCAGCCAGAGCAAATCAGCCTTGAAAAGCTGGCCTGCCTCGAGGCCACACAGCGCGACCCTTTGTGACTCATTCCCTGTCCCCTCTCTCTCTACACTGGCGAATTGAATTCTCCAGCCCAGAACACCTGAAAGGTAGCCTTCCAAGGCAGAGGGACCTGGGAGCTTTGCGGGGGATTTGGGATTTTAGAGACACCCTTGCCAGTGACCTCTCCAAACTGGGGACATTGCCTGTTTCTTCTGTCAAATGGAGGCTTTTTTTGGGGGGAGGAGCTTTGGTCCCAGGGGAGTTTGCGTCCAAGGGTGGGACAGCATTGGCTCCCACCCCTCACTCTCACTGCCACCCCAAACCCTGGGGAAATTAAAGCAGATTGGGAAAGTGGCAGTGCATGCTAGGGGACTGGCTCAGATTAAGCCCCACCCACTCACCACTGAACAGTCCCCACTCTGGGGACTGGATGCTCCCTCCTGCTCTCCCGGGCCATCCCTGCTTTCAGAATGCTGCAGGAGAGGAGATTAGGGAATGCAAGTCTGATCCAGAGACCCAGGGGCACCCCAAGTCTTCAGGGGGCTCTCCAGTCAGTCAGATGCTTGGGGAGGGAGGCAGAGGCAGGGAAGTCCAAGAGGAGGTTGGTCTGCACAGGCTGAAGCAGTCAAAGAAGCTTAGAGAAGGTGAAAAGAGAGTAACCAAAACTAATAAAGCTTTCCCTAAGCATTTACTCGGCATGGTGCCAGGCATTTCAGTACTCTAGGGGGTACTGAGGCTGGGAGGCTGGCTTAACAACATCAGGTAGTCAGTAGCAGAGTTCACCCTGTATATCCTTGCCATCTACCCATTTCTAGTCCCTATTTTTCACCTCCTATGGCATTTGACCCTTTTGAAAGCCCCTCCTGTTTTTTTTGTTTGTTTGTTTGTTTGGGTTTTTTTGCCGTACGTGGGCCTCTCACTGTTGTGGCCTCTCCCGTTGCGGAGCACAGGCTCTGGATGCGCAGGCTCAGCGGCCATGGCCCACGGGCCCAGCCGCTCCGCGGCATGTGGGATCTTCCCAGACTGGGGCACGAACCCATGTCCCCTGCATCGGCAGGCGGACTCTCAACCACTGCGCCACCAGGGAAGCCCAGCCTCTCCTCTTTATACTCAGGCTTTCTTGCTTTCAGGACTACACTCTCTCCCTGGCCTCTTCCTACTTCTCTGAGCATTCAATGTCCATCTTCCTATGAGTCCATCCGGGGCATCTGCTGCCAGGGTTTTGTGTGTGTGTGTGTGTGTGTGTGTGTGTGTGTGTGTGTGTGTATTTTAAAAATATATAGTCTCTAGCCTACTAGAGTACTGTAATTTGGCAGGGCTGGTACCATCCACTGAATGTACCTGGGGTTCATTCCTTAACCTACTCATCTATAACCGGTCTCATTGTTTTAATCTTATCTCTTCCCTGATGACTCCCAAATTTATCTCCATCGCTGACAAATCCCACAGCTTATAAGACACATCCACCTGGACGTCTCAACTCAAAAACACGAAAGACCATCAACTGAACTCGTGTTTCCTCCAAACTTTCTTCTCACCATGAAATCTTCTGTCCCAGGCCCCCAAAGTGGAAACTCCTAGGTCCTCATTGATCCACCTCTGTCCTGACACCTCTCATCCCCCTTTGTGACCGAAACCTGCCCCAGGCCCCATTGTCATCCTACCCAGTGACCAAGGTAGTTCTGCCTCTTAAATCCCTCTTGTGTCAGCACCTCCCTCACTCTCTACTGGCATCTCATATGACTATTGAAGAAGACTCCTAACAGGCGGCACTGCTCAGTCTTTCTCCTGCAGAGAGAACCCCTTTAGCATAGAAATCTCCCTGCTTATGGATTCCTGTGCCCTCCCCTCACCAAAAACGCATATTACTTTCTCTTGTGGATTCACTTGCCTGTGTGCTTTACATCGCACTATAAACGCTGATCTATACACTCCCGTCTTTTCATCTTTATTCATTTGTTTATCCAACAAATATTTGTTTATTTATTTTAGAAACTGTTTATTTTTCATCAATTTTGGTTTTATTTTCTACTTAAGAGGATGGAGAAGAACAGCTTAAGGCCACTCAGTGGTTGTTCCTGCCCGTTCAGTGGCCTGAGCAGTGAGAGCTGCAGACCCATTCTGAGCTTCGGGCTGAGGGCTCTGTCTTCTGTCGGGAACTGAATAGGCACGGAGGGGCCCTGTGCCTCCAGAGCAGCCTGCGACTTCAGAATGAGTGGAGCAGTCCATTCACTCGGAAATTCTGGTGGTCAGCCTAGCATCGGTAACCACTGGAAGTCACAGCTCCTGGAGGGCTGCCTGGATCTGAATAGTGAAGGTTCCAGGAGTGAAGCAGCCAGCAAAAGGAGTGGCCCCGGTGGCAGCAGCAAACTTCAGTACGGGCTGCTGGCTGGTATTCCTGGGGTATATGACACTGACATCAGCCAGGTTTTCAATGGCGACAATGGCATGGGCCACCAGTAGAAGCTTCTCTCAGGTCCTCTCCAGATTTATGATGTAGATGCCATCACTGTTCCCTTTGTAGACGTACTGTTTCATTTGGCTGTCAAGGTTCATGCCACCTGGGGCTCCAGACATTGTGAAAGTTGTTCTTTAAGTTATGACGGGAACCCAGAATGATGCTATAGGGACCCCTTTATAAGTAGTGTGGAAAAGCCAACAAACATTTATCTGCTGTCAGCTATGAGTCAGGCCCTGGGCTCAGTGTTGGGAGAGAAAAGGATGAGGCAGATCCTGGCCCTGCCTTCACGGAGGCTGGAGTCTAGTCTTCATGCCATTGCACATACTCTTCTGCCACGTAGATATATGCCTTTTCCATCTGGAAGATGCCCGCTCATAAATAGGAGACCTTATGTTTCCTTCCCACACACTGACGGATCATCTTGTGCCCCCTTGGAGTGTACACAGTGCACTGTAAAGACACCTGGATCAAGATGTAGAAATAGGACAGTTAGGCAGGTTTTGTTCTTGTTGTTGCTGAAAGTGACAGAAAACCAACTCAAACCAGTAGAAAAGGGAATTTACTGCTTCATATAAACAGGAAGTGCAGAGGCGGAGCTGGCCTCTGGGACTGCAGGGGTGTCACTCATGTTGCCAGGACTCCCTCTGCTCCTCTACTCGGGCCTTCTGCTCTGCTCTTTTTTACTGCAGGAATGGGGAGAGGAGTGGGATGTAGCTGCAGAAAACTGTAGGCTTACCTCTATCCAGATTAGTGATGCCCCTAGAATAAAGCTTTTCTCTCCTAGCATCCATGTAAAAATCTTAAGGAAGGGTTGTGATTGGCCCGACTTGGATCAGGTACTCATCCCTGAATGAATAACCAAGGCAGAGGGGTACAGAGCTCTGACTTGCTGCGTGTGGATCAGATACCCATCACTGTCACCTGGAGGGCAGGTGATGTGATAGGCAGCCCAAGCAGAACTGTATGGAATTCTCCAAAAAAGATGGGTGCTGTGACCAGGAGAAGGAGGAAAAGGATGTGGGGCAGACAAAAACTTTAAATTCTACTACAGACAGTGAGGGGGCAGAACGATATCCCTGTTCCATGATTCTCTCCATTGCACCACACAGCCTTGTAGCTAGGTGATCAAATAGAACATCCCTGAGCACAGGTATGACCCTAAAATGGTGCAGTTTCTCATTCTTTCTCATCCTTGTACAGGAACTGTTAATGGTAGAAACATTTCCTCACTCCTAATATTTCTTTCTAGATTTCTTCCAGCCATGAGGGAGTAATAGGGGAAGGAAAACTTACCTAGAACACTGGACAAAACATAAGATACAACAGATTTTAGACAATAAACAGCAGACAGTACAGGATTATCATCCTTGAGAGAAGGGAAACAAATGAGGTGAGCCCTGTCAGCACCCTGGCTTTTTGCCTGGAGGTGATTTCTGATCTGTGGTATAAAGATGAGGAAACTAAACAAAGCTTGGTGGTCTTGTGAGTTGATGAGACAGAGAACAGAGTTCAGGAAGTTGATGTGGCTAGGATTTGCAGGACAGACTAATGGAGAAGAGGGATCTTTGCAGAGAAAACCCCAGAAATGTGCATAGTATTCACCTGAGTCTTGGGCTGAATACAAATTTGTGCATGTGGAGAGTGAAATTCCACAAGGCTGGTCAAAAAACAACTTCCAGGGAAGCTGTAAGATCAAAAATTCTCAGAGCTCACACAGGATGGGGAATCATTTGATTTCCTACTAGGCAGGGTAGAAAGACATTGTTGAATATATGAGGTGTCTATATATTTGATGCCAGATGCCAGGCGGGTCTTATTTCATAGTGGGACTAAACTACCTCTAGAAGAAAAGCTACTCTAGTCCTACCTTTTAAAAGCTTAAAAACAATCCTGTAAAAGATCATCATGTTCTTTTAATGACATGACAGAGCAGAGTCCAACCCTCTTTAATGGACTACAACAAAATCCAGTACTCAAAAACAAACTTACATTGTGCAACATTCAATCAAAAGTTAATAGAAATGCAAAGAAGCAGAAAAATGTTACTTGTAACTAGGAGAAAAATAAATCAATGGAAATGTATTGAGAAATGACAGAGGTGATGGAGTTAGTATTCAAAGACACTAAAATAACTCTTACAAATATACTTATTTTGCTCAGTGATTTAGAGGAAAACGTGAACATAATGAGGAAAGAAATAGTTGATAAAAAGAGCCAAATGAATTCCTAGAAATGAAAAATATTTGAAATGAAATTCACTGGGCAGGATGAACAATTATTTAGACATTGTAGAAGAGAAGATTGATAAACTTGAAGACGTAGCCTTAGAAACTGTCCAAATGAAGTAAAGAGAGAAAAAAAATTGAGAAAAAAATCAATAGAGTCTCAGTGACCTATGGGGCAACATCATGTAGTCTGATATACATGAAACTGTAGTCCCAGAAGGAGAGAGTAGAGACAGAAAAAACATTTGAAGAAATAATAGGAAAATCTTTTCAAATTTGATGAAAACTATAAATCCACAGACCAAGGAAGCTCAATGAAACCCAGGGAGCATAAACACCAAAGAACACACCAAGGAACATTGC
The DNA here is from genome assembly GCF_005190385.1 of Monodon monoceros. Taxonomy (NCBI): domain Eukaryota; kingdom Metazoa; phylum Chordata; class Mammalia; order Artiodactyla; family Monodontidae; genus Monodon; species Monodon monoceros. The sequence continues at coordinate 20,191,204 of NW_021703781.1, forward strand.
AATCAAATTGCTGAAAACCAGCAATAAAGACAAAATCTTGAAAGCAGTCAGAGAAATAAAAAAAGACATTATGCACCCAGGAACAAAGATAACAACTACACAGACTTTTCATCAGAAACAGGTCAGAAGACAATTAAACAACATCTTTGAAGTGCTGAAAGGAAAAAAAAAAACCCTGTTAATCTAGAATTCTCTTTCCAGGGAAAATATCTTTCAGAAATGAAGATGACTACCTCTTTATTCCTGCCCTGCAACTAGGTTCATCAGTACCATTTTTTTGTTTTTTAGATTCCGCATATATGCGTTAGCTTACAGTATTTGGGGTGAAGTGAGAGTAGCATCCACATACATACACTACCGAATGTAAAAGAGTTGGCTGGTGGGAAGCAGCCGCATAGCACAGGGAGATCGGCTTGGTGCTTTGAGATGACCTGGAGGGGTGGGATAGGGAGCAGGGGAGGGAGGCTTAAGAAGGCGGGGTTATGGGGACGTGTGTATGCATATGGCTGATTCTCTTTGTTGTACAACAGAAACTAACACAGTATTGTGAAGCAATTATACTCCAATGAAGATCTATTAAAAAACCTTTTTAAAAAATAAAGTTGAGGGCTTCCCTGGTGGCGCAGTGGTTGAGAGTCCGCCTGCCAATGCAGGGGACACAGGTTCAGGAAGATCCCACATGCCACGGAGCGGCTGGGCCCTGTGAGCCATGGCTGCTGAGCCTGCGTGTCCGGAGCCTGCGCTCCGCAACGGGAGAGGCCACAACAGTGAGAGGCCCGCGTACCACAAAAAAAAAATGAAGTTGAAATGAAGATTTTTTTTCATGCACATGAAAGGTGATAGAATTTGTTGCCAGCAGACCTATGTAAGAAATGTTATAGGAAATTCTCCAGGAGAAGGAAAATGATACCAGGTAGAAACTTGGATCTTCATGAAGGAATGAAGAGAGCAAGAATGATAAACAGTTGGGTAAATAGAAAGTATTTTTTAAAAAGATAATTGAGTGTATAAAGCAAAAGTAATAATGCAATATTTGGAGGTTTATAATATATGTAGAAAATGTTGAAATTGCTGTCTTGGGAATGTCTTCTGGGCTCTGCAACAAGTGTCAGTGCAGTAAACAGACCCAGGGGACCAGGTTCAGGCACTGGGAAGCCTCCTGGCTCCCATCTAAAAAAAAGAAAAAGGGAAAAGAAAATGTATGACAACAGTGGCACAAAGGATGGAAGGGGAGAATGGAAGTGCACTGTTGGAGGGTTCTTACGTTATACATGATGGCAGACTGCGATATGTGATATGCAGTAAGCATATTGTAAACCGTAGAGCAAGCATGAAGAGAATGACAAGTAGAGATACTAAGCCAAAAGCAGAGCTACAGTGGAATCTTGATGTTTTCTTCTGTGTGTGGGGAGCCCCATCAGCATAACGTACTTGGCGTCTCTGCTGTCTCTCCCTTGTTCTGCTCCAGGAAATAGTGAGTGGCTTACTTGATTGGTGAGCTAGGCTTGGGTAGCCCAGCCCTTTTCTCTAGGTACAAGCTACCTGCAGGGAACACATGTTTCTGCTGTGCCCTAGTGGGTTGGAGAGGCTGGTGATGGTGCCCAGTTGCCTGTGACTTTGTCGGTAAGTCTGACTAGATCTAGGTTTCCGCGAGGATGCCCACCTACCCACAGCCATGAGCCATGTTCTTCAGCATTTGCTTCATGTGTAGTAAATGTGCTACTTGGTCTCTATCTGCCTTGCTTCTTTGTCTAATTTCTTAATTGGTTTAGAAATCAGTATTTATCAGTCAACTCCCTGAGAGAGCAAGGGTGTGCCATCCCTTCCCCACCCGCCTTGTGCGGTTGACCTGGAGCAGGCAGGGAGCAGTGGTGGAAAAGGTGATGAGGAACACCTTGCTGCTGGACCCCTGGGCTCACAGAGGACTGGAGGGGCCTCAGGTGAGGCTGGCAGGGAGGAAAGGCCTCAGTTTTCCCATCCTCACTCCCTGCTCAGAGTCTCCAGTGTCTCCCCAGGTCCCCCCCAACTAGGCAAGTTATGGCAGAAGCACAGACTGGGGGCAGAAGACCTGGATTCCTTGCCCAGGGGGCCACTAACTCACCGTGCAACCTTAACCAAGTTATGCCTCTCTCCCCAATCTGGCCTGAGTTTCCCCATCTGAAACAAAAAGGGTTATGCTAGACAGTATCTAATAGTGGCCCCTCTGGTCTTTTTAAAAACTGATTAATTACTTAATTAATTAATTCGGCTGCCCTGGGTCTTAGTTGCAGCACGCGGGATCTTCATTGTGGCACATGGGATCTTTTAGTTGCGGCATGCAGGATCTAGTTCCCTGACCAGGGATCAAACCCAGGCCCCCTGCGTTGGGAGCGTGGAGTCTTAATGACTGGACCACCAGGGAAGTCCCCCTCTGGTCTTTATGTTGTCTGTGTCCAGACGACAGACTCCAGCCTAAGGCTACATTTAGACTTATTTCGTTTGGCCTACCACGTGTTTGATTTTTTTTTTTTCTCCCGAGGTAGTTGCTAACATTGGGGAGATTTCACATACAAATCTGAATTTCTAGCTTCTCTTGAAAAAGTCTGCCTTCGTTGTTGCATAGAAATAATAAGCTGGACTTAAGCAGCAGCTGGCTCCTTTAGGGGTACGTGGCCTCTCCAGGTGACTACAGTCCCCACTTGGCCACTACCGTCGTGATGCTGCCTGCTTGCCCTGAAGCACTTGTTCTGGGGCCTCTGCAGGGACAGTGGGGAAGCTGCGATGTGAACCCTAATCTCTGGATTCTTAAGCCAGGGTGATTTCTGCTATATTCTGTGGCCAGTTTGACTCTGCCCAGATGGGACAGGAGAGAGGAGTGACAGTATTTCAGAGCTGCCTGAAGTTACAGGGAATCTGGACTTAGGGCGGGGAAGGCACAGAACTTCACGGGCTCCGTGGGTCCTGGTGTTCCACAGTGGACCCCAATGCAGGAAACACAAGCGCAATCAGAAGTCCCTGGCCTCTCCCTAGGTCCTTTTCCTCCCACTCCCAGCTAGTGGCTGAGCCAAGAGGCTGGAGTTAAAGCCCCTCCCCCACTGACAGCTTTATAGATCTCTCCCAACCCCCCACCAGTGTGGTTAAATCATTGTCAGAGGCACAAGGTCGGGTCACCAGGTGGCTGCCCCATGCCGAGGAGGCTAGTGGTGGTGTTGGGGCAGGAGCCTGTGGGAGTCCCTGCCTTCCATCTCCACAGCCCCGGATCCCACAATCCCCAGCACTGCAGACCCTTGTTGTAATCCAAAGGGCTACTGTCCTAAGTGATGCTGAGAAGTAATCCCAGCTCTGGTGACAGCCTGGCCCAGGGAAGGCTCAAGAGCTATGGGAAGGTCAGACAGACCTGGAGTTGAATCCTTGCTGCCCACCAGCTGTGCCCACCGAGGTCAATTACTGAATGCTCTGAGCCTCAGTTTCTTCACCTGTCAACTGGGACAAACAATAACTCCTACTTCTCAGGGATGCTGTAAAGATGCAATGAATGACAGAAGGAGTGTGGACGTGGAGTGGCAGCACTTGGTAGGCTCTCAATAATTATTCATTTTCTCTCCCTTCGTTGAGCCCTGTGGAACTGCTCCTGGGAGTCCTCCGCTAAGCTATTGGGGCTGTGTGTCCTATAGGCAGACAAGATAGCCCAGAAATGACAGCATGGAAATATGACATACTTTAGCTTTTAGGACAGAAAACTAGAAAGCAGCTTCTATTAAAAAAAAAAATTAATCTCTTAGACTAGTCACAGTTTACAAAGGCCCACCTCCTGTCTCTCCCTCAGTCCCCATGGCCATTGCGTGAGAGTGATATAACTATCATTCCCGTTTGCAGATGGGAAGACTGAGGGGCAGAGTGGTTCTGTGAGTTGCTTAAGGTCACAGAGCTAAGTGTGGGAGGCAGCCCTTGTTGTCAGTTTAGGTCTGGCCATGGGGCAAGGCTCTGCCCTCCCAAAGACTCAACTAACATGGTGGGGGACGGTTGCCACAGCTGAGGGCAGGCTCTGGCTGCCTCTATCTCCCACCTCCCCTAGAAAGGTGGGGCACTTCTTCCCCAACCCTTTGCCCCACGTGGAATACTGCCGCTGAGCAGCCACATCCTTCTCACCTTTCAAGGCTGGCAGAAGTGTCACCCCCTCTGATATCATCTCCCCTGTAGATTTTCTCCTTCTCTACTCTGACTTCTATGGTGCTTCCAGTACTCACCTCCCAAACCCATGGGCTTCCTTACCTGCCTGCTCAACAACTTCTCTTCCTGGGTGGAAGCCTGGATGACAACCCCCCTGGTGGGGTGGGGTCCATGCTAGATTGGCCTTATTTCCAACCTCTGTCCACAGGCCACCCTCCGCCTACCTCTGCCTCTCACCCCGGTGCCGGTTGGACAGTCCACAGGCTCCAATAAACACAGGTATAACCCTTTAGCAGTATATATCAAAAGCCTTAAAAAGTACATATACTCTGACCTAAAGTTCCACTTCTAGGACATTTTCCTAAAGAAATAATTGAAATATATATGTGTAAAAATGTTCATCTAACTGTTATTTATAAAGGGCAAAAATTGGACAGAACTTAAATATCCAGTAGGGGATTTGGGGTTAAATATATTATGATACTATACCTGAATACTTAGAATATGTGTAGCAATTAAAATGATGAGATAGATCTCTACTTCATTGGCATCATAACGTATTAAGTGTAAAAAAAAGATGGTAAGAAAAGTATACGAGAGTGATCTCTCTCTCTTCATATATGTATGTGTGTGTTTGTGTGTGTGAGATGTCTGTGTGTGGATAGATAAAGATAGATATAATATCTACCAAATGTTAACAGAGTTATCTCTTGGTGGTGAGATTAATGGGTGATTTATAATATTTTGCTAATCTACACTTTTCTACAGTGGGTTACTTGGGAGATTGAAGAAACAGGAAAAACATTTATTTTAAAGCTGGGTGTCACAGGTTGGGCTCTAGGAGTCTCTGCAGGCTCCCCCCCATTAGAGACCGAATGAGGCCAGGTGAGGCCAGGTGGGATTGGGGACGGGGTGGGTAGCAGGGGCAGCGAAGCTGGCTCCAGCTCACCTCTGGTCAAGTACGAGCCAGGCCGAATGACATCAGGTTTGGTTCTTGGCCTGGGTGGGGCATTCAGTCTCCAGGAGGCACCTTGTAGCCAGGTGATTGTCCCTCCCCAGCCTGCACCTGCTCCATTAATCTTCCCTGTCCCAACCTGGCCGACAGAGCCCACTCTGTCTGTTGACCTAAGCGGAGGGTGCCAAGGGCTCAGGGAGGGGCTCCTGTTCTATACCTGCCGTTGCTCAGCAGCTGAGCCTGGAGCCCTCACAGGGGGCCAGGTTTGTCAGCACTGATGGATGGGGAGCTGCAGGAAGGCCACTCTGTCCTGCCACCACTGCCCCACCTCCCCTGGCCCATGCTGTTCTTTGGAGTGTTAGTGCCCTAGACAGGATGGCTAATGAAATCCAACCTGCAGATGTCCACGACCCACACACAGACCCCTCCACAAGTACACTTCTGCAGTACCACAGGTTTTCTCATTTAAACCTCCCCTGAGCACGAGAACATAGCAAGTCAGATACTAGCTTTTTTATAGATGAGAAAATGGAAGCAATTAACCTAGCAATTCAAATAACAAGGTAGATCTGTATTTCACTGAGATTGAAAGATATTTGTAATATATTAAGTGAAGTAAGCATAGTTCGACAAAAGTAGAGTATCATTTTTCCTGTGTAATATATATATGGAAGGATATCTACCAGTTGTTAAGAGTGACACAGCTGATGTTTGAACCAGGTGTGTGGGCTCACATCCCATGCTCATTTCACTGTCTGCCATTGCCTCTTTGTCGTGAGGTTCTTCCCTCCTTCAAGCTCCACCTCCTCCAGGTGGCCTCATGGGACTCCTCCCCCAACCGGGGTTGGGCCACCTCAGTCTTCTAGAAACTCTCTCCTCTGACGAGCCCTTAGGCTGGACACTGCCCACCGCAGCAAGTTTGTGTTCAGCCTGATGTCTGTACTCCTGAGAGCCCCCAGCTGCTACCATGAGGTCTTTGCCCCGACCCCACTAGATGAGGCCGCCCTCCTTCCCATCTCCTCTGGCATCATCCTGATGGCACCAAGTCCAAGACTCAAAGCTCATGCGCTCAAAAGGAAGAGTTCCTAACTTAGATCCCACTTATTCTTCTTTTGCACACAATCCCACTCAGCTTGGATAACTGGCCCCACAGGCCACAGGTCTCTAGATATTTTGTAGTAGTTTGCAAGTTGCCTTGCCTGCCGTCTTGCTTAAACTCCAGTTTTTCTCACTTAGCAATATACTGTAAACATTTCCCCTTTTAAGAAGCATTATTTTACAACACAATTTTCAATGGGGCATAGTAACCCCACTGAATATATATAATAATCTAATATATATTAGAATATATAATAATCTAATCTGTCTTCTGCGGTTGAACATTTCTTTTGTTTTTGATATTTTAGACACATATCTAATAATCTAATATTTAAATGTAATGTGTAATTTGAAATATAATCTGTCTAATATATAGTAATATAACTTGTTCTCCATGATAGAATATTTCCTTTGCATCTTAATTTTTTGCCATTATAAAAGATGGTGTTATGAATGCCTTTGTTGACACATTTTCATGCAATTTCTTTTTAAAATTAATTAATTATTTTGGCTGCGTTGGGTCTTCATTGCTGCACGCGGGCTTTCTCTAGTTGCAGCGAGTGGGGGTTACTCTTTGTTGTGGTGTGCGGGCTTCTCACTGCGGTGGCTTCTCTTGTTGCGGAGCACGGGCTCTAGGTGCGTGGGCTTCAGTAGTTGTGTCATGCGGGCTCAGTAGTTGTGGCTCGCGGGCTCTAGAGCGCAGGCTCAGTACTTGTGGCACGCGGGCTTAGTTGCTCCATGGCATGTGGGATCTTCTTGGACCAGGACTCGAACCAGTGTCCCCTGCATTGGCAGGCGGATTCTTAACCACTGCGCCACCAGGGAAGTCCCTTATGGAATTTCTGATGATTTCTCTAGGAGGAATTACTGGGCCAAGATGTTTGACCATTTTCAGGCATTTGATAATACCGTCAGCAAGAAAGGATGGGTCAATTTTTAAAATAATTAAAGTAGTATATGGACATTATAAAAAACTTTTAAGTACAGAAGGACACTAATCATGACAGTAGCCACAGCTAACCTTCACTGATGATCTCTTGCAGTCTCCTACTTTTGTATGTTATTATGTTGTATATAGTGTATACTATATACAATATATAGTGTATACTATATAGTGTATAGTTGGATATTGTATTATACTGTAGATACTATGAGAGAGGCACTATCATTATTCCTATTTCACAAATGGCATCGAGGCTTAAAAAGCTTGCCTAAGGTCACCAAGCTGTAGGTGGCAGATCTGTCATCCAAGTACAGGCAGCCCAGCTCCTAAGCCGTGCTCTTGTCCACTACAACAGAGAGTTAAGTGGCTCTCTCGCCTCCGTGGAAAGCTCTGTGCGGAGGAGCTACAGGACCTGCAGTGGGAAGATAGGCTGTGGCGTGCGGGCTGGACCAGAGGAAGAGGGGACAAGATGTCTCCCAGCAGGGACCTCTGCCATAGTGTAGCCAAGAGTTGAAGGAGAGCCAGGGCGGCTCCACGGACATTGCAGAGGCAGAATCAACAGAGCCAGGGTGAGGCTGACACCCAGGTTTCTAGCTTGGGAGGTGGGTGGCTCGTGGTGGTGCTGTTTGTAGGAGTGGAGCCTCAAGGAGGAGGTGTGGCCAGGTCACAGAGGAGAAGCCTTGCTCTGCTCTGCTGGGGCTGTGCTTGTGGGTCTGACTGGCCCCTCCTGCTGAGGCCCATGGGGCTCTCTTTTCACACAGCTCACACAGGGCCTGGCATGCACTGAGGACCGGTGGAGCCAGAGCCCCTGTAAACCTGCCTGCTTCTCTTTCCCCTCCTCCTTCTCTCTTACTGCTTCCTGTTTCATGTTGACCTGGTGAGATGCCTGTTGCCACCTCCCTCCCTGCTTGAGGCTTTGAGGATCCCAACCTATTTGTCCTGCCCCTGGAGAAGGGTGAGAGCACCTTTCTCCTTTCCGCCAGTGTTGACTGTTCCTAGAAGGGGAAATGGCTAGAAGGGGTCTGACTGCTAAACATACACCTCTTTCTTATGTATCCTCCCTGCTCACTGGGCCCAGGGAAGGGAACACCCTGGGCCTGGCAACAAAACCACAGCCCAGAAGGTGGCTGATAAGAGATCCAGAGAGTAGGGGGCAGCCTGGCCCCTGCACTCATTCAGTTCAGTTTCATTAAAAACATTACCACTGAATGCCTACCACATGCTAAGCATTCAAGGGACACTGCGATGAACTGGACACTGCGATGGCCCCTGCCTTCGAGCTATGACCCTCTCTTAGCCAGACAGCTGAGACATAAAAGGAGAATAAACTCGGTGCCGTGGGCATGGAGGGGTAGCCTCAATTCTGCGTAGCGAGTCTAGGCTGCAAAACTGGGACACTCAGCTCCAGACCCGGACCTGCCACTAACTCTGCGTGTGACCTTGGGCCAGTCTCTTCCCCTTTCAGGGATTCAGTTTCCACAGCTGTGAAGCCAAAGTTCAGGACTCAGGGGTCCATGAGGCAGTTGCCAGCCAGAGCAAGAGGCAGTTCTGTTCCTGGATCCCGAGTCCTTTTTCAGTTGCTGCTAGCTTTTTGCTCCCACTCTTTAAAAGCAATGAGAAGAGGCTGGGATGGGGGCAGGGGACATGGGGACTGTAAAGAAATTCCCAGACTGATCTGTTGCTTTTTGTGTGTGGATGGAGGAACTGGGGAGTGCTGGGGGAGGGCGGAGGGGAAGGACAGGGATGGAGTGAGGAGGGGGAGAGGAGGTGCACAGAGGAGACAGAAGAATGAAATAAAGGCGAATCCAACAAAAGGAAGTGAAAAGTGAGTGACAAGTTTGAGGCTGCAGGCCCGAGGCCGGCCAGGCCTTTAGGGCAAAGAATGGAGACAAACGAGCTAGATTTTCATGCTTGGTGGATAGTGAATGAAGAGCATCTTTTAAAACCCTATCAGGAACTCTTTGGATTGTCATTAGATCTGGAGACGGGAAAAAGACGGAGGGAGGATACTGCTGAATTTGGCCCCCTGGGTGTGAAAAGATCCTGATTCTCTGCTGGCGGCTGGGGGGGCCTTGGGCCTTCTTCTTCCTGGAGCCAGGCACGCCTGGGCCCCTCAAAGCTTTCGGTAAATTATTTATTATTTCGAGGGCCCTTGAAATTCAGTGGCAGGCTCCCCTTGCTCTCAGTGGGTGACACCACACTGGAGCTAGGAGGGGGAGGGAGGGCTGGGGTGGACACAGGTTCCTGGTTCCTTGTAGGGTAACCAACCATCGGGATTTGCTGGGGACAGGACTTCCAGTACTAAAACTGGGAAAGTCCTGGGCAAACCAGAATGACTGGTCACCAAACTTTGGGGTGAGACTGGTGGGGCGGGGAGGAAACTGACTTGCCCAAGGCCAGTCCCACTAAGCCAGGGAGTCAAGGCTGGCCTGGTCTTGGTCTTGGCCTTGGTCCTGGCCTCCAGCTGGCCGCCTGGCTCACCTGCTCAGTTGGGAGAGAGGAGATTCTAAGATGGAGATTCTTTGCACATTTTTAAAAAGTTGATTGGAAGTGTTTGAATATGACTAGCTATTAGATCATATTATAGAATTGTTAATTTTATTAAGTATAAAAAATGGCTTTTTTTTTTTTTAATGTTCTGTCACCTAGAAATGGACACTGAAGTCTTTACAAGTGGGATGATCAATATCTGGGATGTGTTTTTAAAAATTCCACACAAATAAATATAGAAGTGTGTGTGCAGGATTGGGGCAGACAGGGGCGGGGTGAATAGATGAAACAAGGTTGACCATGACTTAATGGTTGCGGAAGCGGAGTGATGGTCCATGAGGACACGGGATTCTATTCTAGTTTATGCATGTTTGAAAATGTCCAAAACCAGAACTTAAAAAGAGGAAAAGTAGAGCATGGCAGTGGTACAGTGTAGCCATGGTTAGGTCTACTGCCTCCAGGGCAAAGGAGCCTGAGTTCAATCCAACTCCACCTCTCACTGGGTAACGTGTAACATGTTAATCGCTCTCAGCCTCAAGTTCATCATTTGTAAAATGGGAATAATAATTCTGATCTCATAGATTAACAGAAAGCACTAGAACTCTGCTTAGACATAGTAAACACTCAATAAAAATTAGTTGCCATCCAGAAAAAGGGAAATTTGGGGGGCCCTTCCCACCCAAGAGAACTCTTTGGAGCTTTGATCCTGGGGGTGTGGGTGATTTCCTGGAATAACCTTTTTTGGAGAGGTCAGCTATTAGGACCCAGGCCTCCTCTATACAACAAACCTCAGTAGGCTGGCTCCCTTCCCCCACCCTCGGCTTCCATGGAGCCCCCTCCCTGCCCCTCTCTTCTGTTCCCAATCTTATGTGTTTGGTAGACCTTAGTTTCTCCCTGCTTCCTCCAGGAGGTCTCAGTACCATGCTTGTGCCGTCATGCCTTTGTTTGACCAGTTTGACTCTGGTCTCTGTCAGTCAAATGTGAACTGCAAGAGGGCAGGTTTTAGTCTCCATCTGGGGTCTCTCTCAAAAGCTGAGCACATGGAGACATGAGAATATGCTAGTTCACACAGAGGGACAGCACACACTCAGACACGCATGTACATGCACACACAGAAGCATGGGCACATGCACGCACACACATATACATGCAACCTTAAGGCAGGTATATTGACACCTGCTCACAAGTGGGACCATCAGGAAAGAGGTCAGAAGGCCTAAAGATGCAAGGAGAAGAGAAGGGGGTCCTGGTCTTGCTGATCTGGGGGTCCATAGTGCAGAGCTGAGCAGGGTTGTGAGTGGTAGAGGCTGGGGGCCGTCATCACCTGACACCAAGCTCACTGCTGAGGTCTGTGTTCTCATAGTGCAGTGCTAGGCACAGAGTAGTAGTGACAAGCCACTTGCCTCTATGCCAGGAGACAGCACCAAGAGACCTGGATGTTGGAGGCCAAGAGCTGACTTCCTGCCAGACTACAGCCATTGCTGATGGTACAGTGGTAGCAAAAATGGAAACAATAAAAGCCTCCATTTACTCTGCCCCTGGCACAGATGCTGAGCACTTGTCTTATAAAATTTCATTTAATTCTGACAATTACCCTCTGAAGTATCACTGTATCCTTTTATAGTTGAGCAAACTGAGGCTCAGAGACATTAGGTTACTGGCTGAAGGTCACACCGCTGGGAAGGGGCAGATCTGGGATTTGAACCCAGAGTGTCTGTCTTCAGAGCAGCTCTCAGCTCCTACGCTCTATGATGCAAAAAACAAACAAACAAACAAACCCAAAAAACCCCTGAAACTGGGGAAGGATTCGTGGTTGAAATTGTATGATGTCTTGGATTTGCTTCAAAATAATCCAACAGAGGTAGTGCTGGGGGAAGTGGGTAGGTATGTGGGTGAAAAACAATTGCCCCTGTGTTGATAATTGTTGAATTTGGGTGATGGATACATGAGAATTCACTATGCACCTCTATCTGTGATTTTTTTGAAAACGCATTTTACTGGTTCTGGGTTCTACCTTGGCCACACCATCACTAGGTGACCGTGAACATGTTGCTGAACCTCTGTATGCCTCCGTTTTCCCACTGGGCCTTGCCCCATCTGTTTCCACCTCATTGCAGGACTGCAGCGCTGCTTAATTTGTGCCCGTGGATTAAGGGGTGTGGAATCTGGATCTGCTGAGACACAAGCTCCCCTGTTTCTAAGGACAGCCATGGATCCCTTCTAACTGAACATCATTCTCTGCCTCTCACTTTCCAGAAAGAAGAATTGTGGCAGAGCTGCCTGTGTGTTTGGTCTGTGTCTGGACTCCTAGAGTGGAAAATATAAGTGTGTGTGTGTGTGTGTGTGTGTGGAGGGGAATGTGCAATGCCCTGCTCACTCCACCTGTGTGGGTCTCCTCTTCTCTTCCAAGTCACCACATGTTCATTCCTCGTTCAAAAGGAGCATAGGGGCCCCAGGCAGAATGGTGGTGCTCAGACCCTGGGGGAGGCAAATGAGACTCTGGGCCTCCCAAACACTGGGGATGATAAATGGGGTCCAAGTCTTTCAGGCTTCATTATAGAGTCACCATGGGTTTGCCCAAACCATGGCAACCGATTCAAGCAATGATTAACCTAATAAAGCAGAGGCAAAGGGGAAAAAGATGCATTCAGGACCCCAAGTCAGGCTCTGGTTCTCTAGAGGCAGTAAATTTCCCTTCAGTGGGTACGGTGTCCAGGCTCCAGACGTCCTAAATCTCTGCCTCCGAGAGTGGGGGTGGGAAGGCCTGTGAAAGCAGTAAATGGATGTCAGAGATCAGCTGGGGTAGCTCCAGTGCTCACTTAATGGTGCCCCTCCTGGGCCCTTCTTGGAAACAGACCCAGCACCGGGCGACAGAGAGACATTTGCTTTAGCCCCAGGAGTCAAATCACCTAGGCTTTCTTCTTTTGAACTTTGATATATTTGGTCCTAGGGAGGTATATGTGTGTGAGTGCACACATGTGCGTGCACATGTGTGTTTGTCTGTCTGTCTCTAGGGTGTAGAAGGCAGGCAGCAAATATTCTGCTACTGCCGCTGTGATGGGCAGCCTCTAAGATGGACCCCAATGATCCATGCTTCCTGGTATTCGTGCCCTTGTGCAATCCGCTCACCTTGGCTGTGGCCTGGATTTAGTCATTTCTAGTGAATAGAATGTGGCAGAGGGATGAGATGTCACTTGTGAGATTAGATTACAAAAAGACTGTGGCTTCCGTCTTGGGTGTCCCTCTACCTCTTGTTTGTTTGTGTTGAAGGAAGCCAGTTTCCATGTTGTGAGCTACCCTATGGAGAGGGCCACGTGGCAAGGAACTGAGGAACACTTCTGGTCTAAAGCCACTGAGGAACTGAGGCCCTCAGTCCAATGGCTCTCGGGGAATTGAGTCCTGCTAACAGCCACATGAGTGAGCTTGGAAGTGGATCCGGCCCCAGCGAATCCAACAGGTAAGACTACATTCTTGGCTGACACCCTGACTGCAGCCTCATGGGACACTTTGAGTCAGGGATGCCTACCTAAGCTATGCCTGGATTCCTCACCTACAGAAGACCCACAAAATAAATGTTTCTTGTTTTAAGTAATAGAGTTTTTTTGTAATTTGTTATGCAGCAATAGATAACTAGTAGGACAGAGGTACTATAGCTGGTGATGATGTTAGAACAGCAGGAGCATCAGTTTGTCTCCATAATTAACAGGCTTGGGCAAGTCATATAAACTCTCCCTGGTTAATGTGGGAAAGTCAGTCCTGGTCTCTGCCTTCTTAGCTAGCCTTCTGTAGGCTTAAGATGGAGATGGGGTGGGAATTATAATGAGGTCTGCTTTAAATTGCAGGCAGGCACATGAAGTGTATGGACATACCTGTCATCTCATCTGAATCCTCATAAAACCCTATGAGGTATGTGTGGTTTTCTTCCTGTTGATATTTGGAGAAATTTTTATATATGGAGGCTTGGAGAGGCTACGTAACTTGCTCATGTGATAGAATTAGGAAGTGCTGGAGTTGAGATAGATGCCAAGCTTCATGCTCTAATGGACTATCTTAGGAGGGATCACCCACACCTGACTATTGGAATTGTTACTGGTGATCTCAGAAACAATGATACTCTTGTGATAACCCAGTCTCACCAAATCAGTTGGGGCATCTTCTAAAATAAACCCATTGGCAGCCAAAGACAGGCTATTTTGATGCTGAGGAGGGTATGATGCAGGAAGGGTAATGGGTCTCTGTATAATTTATTAATTTATTCATTCACTTATTCAACGAATATTCATTGACCTTTATACAGCAGCCAGTCGGCGGAAGGATAGAAATTTCTAACATATAATTGAAATACCTTTCATTCAGTCAGTCAATTCACTTACTCTAATTCATTCTAAAAACATGTGGCATATGGTTGAGAATGGGTACTCACTGGAGACAGGAAGGACACTTCCTTTTGCCAGTGGAGGGCACAAATAGCAAACAGATAATCACAAATGCTACCTGGAAAGTGCAAGGATATTCTTATGCACAGGATATTATGGAAGCAGGAGCAAGGAGGGAGGAATAGTTCAGAGAAAGATTCTGAGAAGAGGTGATATCCACGTTGGAGATTTGGGGACGGGGAAATGAGGGTTTGGGCAGGGACAGCAGTGTGGGGAAAAAAGCATGGAAGTGGTACTGACTGTGTTTAAGGGTAAGACTTCAAGCAGGTCAGTATTTCTGAGGGTAAATGCCAAGACAAGCAAGACATTATGAAAGAAAGGCTGTTGCAGCAGGACTCTGGTCATAAGCATGAGTGATTCGCGATGATAAAAGCAAATATTAGCACATATAATCCAATGTAATCCTGACAACAGTCCTGTGGTGAAGACTGCTCATCACCTGCCAGAACCCATTCTTCACTTCTTCCTAGGCACATAGCCCCTCTTCCAGTTAGGTTGATGGGATACGATCATGTACTCCCAGTGGAGTGTTAGCAGAGGTGAAACATGCTACTTCTGAGTCTAAACTTTAAGACTGTGGGTGAGGCTCCTCCATGACTTATTTCCCCTTCCCACTGGCTGGGACCCATGGCAATGAGCCTCAATCATGTGGATGGCAGGGACCTAGGAGCTGGGGGAGGAAGAAGATGGAAGGAGTGTGGGTCCCTGAGTGATGCCACAGAGCAGAGTTATCCACTCACATGGAATGCTCACTTCAGAATGAATTATTGGTGAGCCTGTTATAGCAGCCTGGGTTTACTTTAATCTAAACTCCATAAGGTAATATTATTATCCCTGCTTTACAGATGAAGAGATTGAGAGAAAGGCTAAGGAACTTGTTCATGAGTCATACTGATAATTAGTGAACCAGATGGGAATTGAACCCAGATCCATATCACATCAAAGCTCACATTACAACATCCTTCTCTATTGGAATGTGAGCTTTATCCCAGGGATGATTGGAACCATTTGAAGATTTTAAACAGGAGAGTGACAGTGTTATATTTGCACGTTTCTGTGGCTGCAGCATGGAGGGTATAGGGACAAGTATTGAGATTAAAGGTAGAGAAAACAGGGGGCTTCCCTGGTGGTGCAGTGGTTGAGAGTCCGCCTGCCGATGCAGGGGACACAGGTTCGTGCCCCGGTCCGGGAAGATCCCACATGCCGCGGAGCGGCTGGGCCCGTGAGCCATGGCCGCTGAGCCTGCGCGTCCGGAGCCTGTGCTCCGCAACAGGAGAGGCCACAGCTGTGAGAGGCCCGCGTACCGCAAAAAAAAAAAAAAAAAAAAAAAAAAAGGTAGAGAAATCAGTTGGGCAGTCTCTCCATGTGAAAGTTGAGAGCCTGAACTAGAGACGTCATCATAAGGAGGTAAAGGAGAGGCCAGGTTCAAGAAATAGTGGGAAGGACAAATCAGCAGGTCTTAAGGGTTAATCGGTTGTGGGTAGTAAGAGAGAAGAATCAAGATGAACCCTAGATTTCCAGTACGGATGACTGGGTGATGCTAGTTAGTGAGATCAGGTACAAGAGGCAGCATTAGTTTGGAGTTAGGGGAGAGTAATTCCATTTTGAACATGTCTCATTTGGGGTGCCCAAGTGACATCTGGATGTATAATCCTGGAGCATGGGAAAGGTAGATCACAGCTGGGGAGGGTCACCGGGAAGGGGTGGGTGGCCCTTGGCCTTTGTGCCAGCTTGCACTACACAGGAGATTCAAATTCATACAAAAACAACCTCCTCCACCCCAAAAAATCCTGGGAGAATGAGAAGAATTTGAGACAAATGAAGATGTTAATAATAATAATAGTTACCATTTATGGCAGCTTAATGTGCACTAAAAGCAAAGCACACTTAATCAGCCCAGTTAAGTGGCTACTACTTATCGTCCCAACCCCACAGGTGAGGAAAAGGGGCCTTAGGGAGGCAAAGGGGTATAATTGAAACCCACTAGTTAGTGGCAGTACCAGGCTTTGAACTAATGTCTCTGTGATTCTGAAGTAACTGTTCTTAACCACTCTGTCATTTATGTATGTGTTTGGAGGGCTTCCTTTTGTCTTTGTTCTTGGAATAACTAAAATTTCATTTTAACCCAAAGAATGAGACCCCTCCCTTTTAATACTTAAGAGATTTATTAAAGCATCTTGTCACAAAGATGGAAACACCTACAAATTAGAAACATGCAACCGTCATCAGCCACAGTCAGGTTAAAATGTTGTATATTTTTCCTGCTTTCATAGCTGAAAACTTCAGATCTTAGACTGAACTCACTCACCCTGAGTATTTAATTCATTCTTCCTGAAAGTATCCAGGGCAGCAAATAACCAAAATACAAGCGATTACATAAGGAAGGTGCAAAGTTAAAAAAGAATATGTATGGAGAATGCCCCCTTCCCACCCCGCAATCAAAGGCAAACAATGGCACTTTGCTCTTGCTTAACCTAGACTGTCTTCAAAAATTATCGAGGGCAAAGTTCCAAAGCAGTTTTCCAGTTAGGGCTGCTGCATCCTAAACTTCCAATATTGTTCCACTTCAGACCTCTCATATGCTGTCAGGAATTCCTCAGCTGGTAACTAACTCAATTCTAACTCCATCATTTATAAGGGAATTTTTTTTTGTCCTAGCTGAGAAAAGGGCCTGTCTGGGGTCGGTCGTACAGTCAGTTATTAGCAACAGAGTCTGTGCTTTCACCACCATATCAAGGAAACCGACAGCCTTCTGGGTCTACATATCCACAGGGGGCTCCCTAGGGACTCAGCACTGGAAAGGTGGGCAGAGGCGGTTGATAGGTGGTTTTCCTTACTGAGAGCGCCAAGTTCCCAGGAGCGTCTCTCCTCTGAACCGATGCAGTCATTTCAGCACCATGGTCAGGGGCACGCCGCCGCTTTTCAGGACCTCGGTGCCCGACAGTGTTAGCCAGGCATACGCTCTCTCCCACAGCTTTGGTCCTCGGATTGCAGAAGCAGAGGGGGCACACAGCAGCCTGTGAATCTCGCTAGGGTTCCGGAGAGCGGCCAAAGTGCGAGGGAGTCTCTTGGTCTTACAAGACCCAGAGGACACAGCTCAAGTCAGTACATAAACACCTAGAGACTGAGTTGGCACAGAGGGAGAGAGCGCTAAACTACTAGCCTAGAGCCAGGGTCATACTTTTAGCTTGCTCCAATAACTCACTGAGTGATTGAGGGCCTTGGGCAAGTCACCTACTTCCAAGACTTTGGGTCTCTATTTCCATGGGTGTCGCCATCCTGCCTTGCCCCCCTCACCGGCTGTAGGAGGGGACCTGAGATAAGAAGTGTCCAGCCCCAAGTCTCCCACAGTCTGTGCTCTTGGCCCTTTGAAGGTGGAGCAGGCAATAAGGTGAGTGAGTGTCCCTGACGCCCCCACTCCTTCTTGAGCACAGTCTGCAGATATTAAAAAGGAGAAGAGAGGGGAAAGAAACATGACAGAGAATCTTAATTACATATACGTAAAATGTAATTATAATATACTCAGCATTTGTTCTGCACCGCATTCTCAGTCGAATCTCCTCTCCCTCTCGCCCACACACACACTGTACACACACTGTTCCCCTGGGTCTAAAGGCTCTTTCCCACTGTCTCTTTTCCGTGGTTGCCCGGGCCTATAATTCCGTCCATCATAAGCAAGGCCTTCTCTTAAGCACCCAGAAATCCAGTGAAAGGGTATTAGGGACTCTCTCCAGCTTCTCATGTGAATTAGCTGAGGCTCAGAGACTTGTCCAAGGTCACACAGCCGGGCAGTGTGGCCTTTGGGTGAGAGGAGGGGCAGAGGGCGCCTGTGGGGTTGCCTGCTCCCCCGGCCCCGCCTGCCTTTGTGCCAGCCCTGCGGCCAGGCTCCCAGACATTAGCATTCCAATAGCCCTGGGACGCTTTGTCCTCCGACTGCAGCCGGCTTGGGGATGGGGTGGGATGGGGGCAGGACACCATAAATCTACCTGCTTGTGTGTGCGGACGGAGTGGGATGGGGTGGCCGCAAGATTCATGTGCTGTTTTTCTGGAAGCCAGGGCTCAGACAAAGGCACAAGAGGGGGAAGAGTCCTTTGACCGGAGCATCCTTCCTGGCCCCGCTTGGGACCCTGTCTAGGTTTTGGGGAGCTGGGGCGCAGGCGACGACCTCAGACCACGGGAGGCCCTGCAGCCACTCTAGCTGAGGTGTAGTGGGTGGGCTTCCAGCTGAGACTCAGAGCAGCCTAACCAATTGTAAAAGCCGCCAAATGCAAAATGCCCGAGGATGGGTGGGTGGGGGGGCGTGGTGGTGATGCCACTGGGCTAGTTGTAGGTGCTACCCAGAAATGTTTCCTCTCCCTTCTTGATGAGGGGCTCTTTGGAAAGAGGCGTGGATGAGGTTTCCCATCTCAATACGATTCCATGCGCCTTGATGGAACTCATCCTGGGCAAGGAGCCCTAAACCTTCCTCCACCTCCTCCTGACTTGGAGACTAGGGCTGACAGCTCTGGGGGATCAAATCCACCCCAACCCAAGGTGGCAGCCCAGCATTCGAGTTGGTTAAATAGTACTTTTTTTTTTTTAATTTGTGGGGTGAAGGACCAGTCTGCGTGTGTTGGGTGACTAATAGCTCCTTAATGAGCACCCTCACAATCAGGAGAGGGACTGGGCAGTGGGTGTCTCCACCTGGAACACAGGGTCAACAATTTTTCTGCTTCTGGAAGTCGTTTGCACCAAAGGAGTCCCCTGCCTATTTGAACACTACTTCCCACAGCCTTTCACAGGAAGAATGATCTTCCTGCTTGAGGACTTCCTCTCCAAACCTTTAGTCCTGGCCCAGAATGCCACCTTCTCTGGCAAGCTTCCCAATCTGGCTGCAGATAACAGTTCCACTGTCCCTTCTGTGGCTCCTACCTCCACTCAGCACCAATGTTTTTTAGCCTTGAATGATTTTGTCTATATACTTGCTATTGTCCTAGGAGGACAGAGATGGACCTTCCTGATTTTTATGTCTTTCCACCCCTCCCCCCAATGCCCAGTAATTAGCAGACCCTGGCTTGGTCTGTGCAACTTGGAGCTGCCGACAGCTGCCCCAGGGCGGTGCCCCAGGTGGAAAATTGGCTGCTGCAGAAGTCACCAATAACCCATTAATCTTTTCCTTCCCGATTAAAGCCATGAAATACAACAACAGCCTCATTCATTGGTTTGCAGCGTCCCCCTTCCCGCCCCCGCAAATCCAGCCCCTGATAACTAAGACTTATCTCCTCCGAGCTACCTTTAGGGACCTAGGAATAGAGGAGAAAGGAAAAGCTCAATTTGAAGCGGGGAGGGCATAAGAGGCAGACACAAGAGGCATTAACCCCTGCAAAGCCACCACCTTTGCACTCTAACACTGGAAAGCAACCTACCCTACCCAACCACTCCCAGCCCCTGACTGTGCCATGCATTCCCCACTGGGATTGGCTTGCTTCTTCCCCTGGCACCCCGGGCCAATCCAAGGAGGCCTCCGGGGTTCAACTCGTAGGGTAGTGTGCCCACCCTCCATTTTCCTGTTCCTGAGAGTCAGGCCTGGGTTCTTAGAGCTCAAACCTGCTTCCCAGAGGTCCTGGGGGTCTTGGAAGCTAATGTAGGGCTGCTCCAGCAGTGCTCTGGGGACATGTCAGTGTCACTGTGCATCAGCCCTACTCTACCTTGGAAGTAATAGAGAACATGGGGCTGGAAGCCTTGAACAGTTCCTTGAAAAGAATAATAGTTTATTCAGTCAAGTTTGCTGGGTGTTGGGAGGCGTCAGAGACTGCAGCCGGACCCTCCACTTTCTCTACTCCCTGCTGCTTAGGTCCATGAGTCTAAAGCCACAGCCTCAGCACCGGCAGCAGCGTAAAATGAGCTCAGAAGATGGGCTTGGGCTCTAAGCACTTTGGGAAAATTCCTGGGATGCCCAGCCTACCAGCATTTCTGAGGGCTCTGACCCTGCTGCAGGGTTATTACTCCCTCCCTTCCCCCAATGCAACAGTCACTCTAAATCCAGGCTAGTGGCATAGGAAAAAGGGCCAGCACGACCAGTGAGTAACCCTAGTTGGAGGCTTGTCTTTCTCCTAAACCACTGTTTGGAACAAGACAAGTCGCTGCCCCATAAATAAAACAAGGGGGCTGAGCCAATGATTTTTAAGAGCCTTCCAGCTCTTCCTTTCCAAGTGTGTATAGCTGACTTGCCCTGAGAATGCAGTCTGCCTGGCCTCCAGCCTAGCACCATAGTTTCTCAGACCAGGCCTCAGGAGCGGCCCCAGATCCCCAGAAAAACTCTCATCCCTCTCCTTGGACAGGGCCCTCCTCCCCCAACCCCAGCCACAGAGGCTGGCCCCTCCCCTCTGCACCGTCAAGTTACCTTGCTCAGGCTTCTTTTTATTGGTTCAAAATCTCATTCACCAGTCCCTAAATCATCTTATGTACAAAATAAAAACTTTTCCCACTGTGAAATCTCATCAATAAATACAAACGTGTAAAACAGGGGAGGGGCCATATAATTTACCAGACAAAAATTCATTTCAAAAGATATCAGATAATTTACAAACTGATTTTTTTAAGACAAGGGTGCTTCAGTTTGCAGGGTGGTGGTGGAGGCGCTCCCCCAGCCGAACTGGCGCTTTCCCTGTTCATAGCCTCGTCTCCCGCCCCTGGGAGGGCAATGGCTCCGGGAATTGAACAAGGAGAAGGCAGAGGATCGCCTTCGTGAATTAAGGCAGAGTAGAGAGGCCCAAACCCCGGGGCTTGATAGGGACTAGAGGAGGTCGGCGGCATCCTTGAAGAAGACACGCTGGGCAACAGGAGCAAGTGCTGAGAAACCAAATATTGGATTAAGCCGCATTGGGGGAGGAGTGGTAAGAGACAGACGGGCAGACAGACTTTGGTGAGGGTAGGGTGGTGGAGACAGTGGGTGTCACCTGCTGTGTAGTGCTATCATTCTTGTCTTTTCTGCATGAGATTTTGGGGTGGCCACAGGGAGAGGGCCTAAAACGCGCGGAGCCTGCAGTGCCCACTCGCGCGGGCAGCGGCAGAGGGTTGCAGTTGGCTCGGCGCAGAAGACCAAGGGATTGAACCCGGCCTGCCACCCTCTTGGGCGCCTGGGCCCGCCAGGGGTCAGCGAGCCAGAGGCAGCAGGAGCAAGTAGGCCTGAGGGCCTCCACCGGGCGTCTCCGACGGCTTCCGCCCCTTCCCTTTCTACCATCACCCACTGCCCAGCAGCGGACAGGCCCCTTCATAGAAAGTCTGAAAAAGCCAGGGCGCCAGGGTGCAGGCAGGCAGGGGAAGCAGGCGCCTGCAGCCCGGGGCGCTCCTCCAGCGAGGCGGCGGGACTCAGGCTGCCTGCCTGGGAGACCGGGGAATAGAGGGAACCCCAGTCTCCCGGGGAGCAGCCGTCCGGGCCGGCCAGCTCCTCGCAGGGAGGCGCAAGCGACTCCAGGCCGTAGAGGCTGTGGTCCGCTATGCGCAGCGTCTGCGTCAGCGCCCAGATGTAATTGTGAGCGAAGCGCAGCGTCTCGATCTTGGTGAGCTTCGCATCGTCCGGGAAGGTGGGCAAGACGCCGCGCAGCGCGTCCAGAGCGGAGTTGAGGTTGTGCATCCGATTGCGCTCGCGGTCGTTGGCCTTCTTGCGCCGGCTCCGTCGCTGCTTGCTCAGAGCCAGTTCACTCTTGGGGCGGCTGCGCCCTCCGCGTCGCGCACGGAGCTTCCTTGAGGACCTTCGGCAACCGCCCCCTTCCGTCTCGGCGCAGTTCCCCTGCAAGCGAGTGGGGCTGGGCGGAGCGGATGCGACGCAGGTCACTTCGTCGTCCGAGGTACCCGGGAAGGGCTGCTCCGTCTCGTGGGTCACTTGGACAGCTGGCGCACACGAGGGATGAGGGGTCATCCTGCGGCGGGGTAAGAGGTAAGCTTGAGAGTGGGTCAGTCACCCGGGCGCAGTTCCCAATCCTGGGGCCAGGTGGGAAAAATCGAGAGAAAGCCACCCCCCACCCCCGCCGGACCAGAGGACCCCCTTTCCCCTCCCAGGCGTTACCTTGTTGTAGGGCGCAAAGGGGTAGAGAGCCGTAGGCAGTGAGAGCAGCGGTGAGCTGCGCTGGCTTTTTCGTCTGCAAGTTCAGCTGAGAAGCAGGCGCCGCCACTGGAAAGTTTCTTCGGCCCCAGAGAAGAAAAGTGTAAAGGGGGCCCCGGGCCTCTGTTGCTGTCTTTTGGCGCGGCTGCGAGACCCTGCAGATTTTCTGAGCCGCCAGTCGTGTGCCCCCTTGGCACGCTTTATCTGCTGCGCCCGGGCTAGGAGCGTGCCTGCCCCGCTGCTGCCCGCGCCGCCGTCCAATCAGCGCCCGGGCCAGGGGGCCGCGCCACGCGAGCCCGCTCCGCCCTTCGAGGGGCACAGCTGGATTCCGGACAAAGAGATGGATGGGGTCGGGGGAGGGGAATGCCGCTCTGTTTGCTTTCTCTCCGCGGGCTCTGTCCCAGCAACTCTCGGTTCCTCAAAGAGCCTCGCCCAGTGAGAAGGGCCTTGTCTGGCTCGCGTCTGGCGGCCCCAAACCGCTTTGCTCCTATTCTGGCTTTCCTTGGCATCTGTCCAGACCCTTTCTTGGTACCCTGAAGGGGGCTTTGAGAAGTCAGTAGGGTAGGTCAATCCCCGTGTGTTACACAAGGGGAAACTGAGGCTCAGAAAGGAGACAGCTTGCCCCCAAACCACTCTGAAAGGACAAGGAGCCAGGTGTCCTGTCAGCTTGGAGGAGCATCCACTAATTCCTAGTGCCATTCTGCTCTCCTCCTCTATGGGTCAGGTTAGGAAATACAGAGGGTGATGTTTCACTGACCCTTTCTATTTTGGGAGGAGGCACAGGGTGACCACAGAGAGAGATCCTGCCTATGTCCCTGCCACTTAGAGACCTTTGCCTGGGGATGACGAGTCCCCCACCATGCCCTGAGATGATGCCCCATGCTCAGATGTAGGTGCTTAGAACTTCTCCCCTCATCCCATCACCCATCAGAAACCTAAGACATTTTTATCGTGCCTCAGAGTTGGAGGGTGGCTATGGTGGGACCTCCAGGGGCATTCCACGACTGCCAATTGTGGACAGTACCCTAGCAATCTGCCGGGGCCTGTGGGGGAAGAGCTCAGATGAGAAGGGGTCAGGAGAGGGCCAGGAGTTCACAGCGAGCCCCTGTGTATTTTAAATGCCCCTGGAGTGCTGGTGCTTCAAGAAGCAGATCAACTCTTTCTCCCCTTAGTCCTCCTGTCCAATCACAGGCCGGCAGGGGCTGCCTGCACTACCTGGTGCAGCCCCCTAGGCAGGGGTCAGGCAGTGAGCACAAGGCAGGGTGTCTTCAAGACCCCCAGTTAGCAATGTGTGGAAATAAAAGTGAGTCTGAACACACCATCCCTCCTTTCTTCCCCTGCCTGTCCCTTTGTCTCTGCTTTGGACACCCTGTGGTCTTCTGCTTCTGGTCAGTCAGGGTGAGTGTGCCCCCGGGGAGAAAGCCGAGTCTGGGAAGACCCGGGTCTGGATTAAGTCTCTGCAGGCCCCGAAGGCTTCACTTTCTAGCAGAACCAGATAACCTGAGCCTCTGGAAGCTGGCAGAGGGGGGCAGGACCCGGCAGGGAAACTGAGGGGATAGGGTGAGGGAATGAGGTACGTAGGTCTGCATATCTGCCCTAGTGACAGCCTCTTGACACTTGCCCAGTCTGCTCGGAGGGCGAAGTTACCTTGAGGCAGAGAGAGAGTGGATATGCTTGGGAGCCAGGGAGCCAGGGCTCTAGGTCTGCGAGGAGGTGACGGTGCTGTCCTCAGGATCTCAGCTGCTGTGCTGTTGGCAGAGGCTCCTTCCCTTGTTGCTTGGGAACTGAAGCTAGGAGCCAGGCTCCAGACCAACAAAGGGACGCTACTGAGACTCCTGAGTTCCACATTTTGCTGCTGCTCCTCCCTTAGGTCACAACTTGCTCCAAACTTGTCTTCTAGTCATAAGAATGAGAACCTTAGGCCCATTTTTTTTTTTTTTTTTTTGCGCTACGCGGGCCTCTCACCATTGCGGCCTCTCCCATTGCGGAGCACAGGCTCTGGACGCGCAGGCCCAGCAGCTCACGGGCCCAGCCACTCCGCGGCATGTGGGATCCTCCCAGACCGGGGCACGAACCCGTGTCCCCTGCATCGGCAGGCAGACTCTCAACCACTGCGCCATCAGGGAAGCCCCTTAGGCCCATTTTACAGATGGAAAGTCAAGGCCCAGAAAGGGTAAGTGACTCAACACAAGGTCACACAGCAAGTTCTAGCAGAATCACATAGAACTCAGGTCCTAAGACTCCTAGTCCTAGATTCTCCCTTGCAGCTGTTGCCTCTCTTTGATTGGGGGAAATTTTTTTTTTCAAGGCAAAACCAGACATCCCCAAATGTAGAAGATAGAAGTCCTGGGTCTATGAGGAATGACAGGGTCAGAGGACAAAAAGGATAGTGGCCCCATCTTCCAGTGCCAAGGGGAGCCAGTATCCACTCAGGCTCCATCTCTCTACTTTCACACCCTATACACCTGCCTTGCTTGATTTCTATCCTGCAAATGAGGATCTGAGAGAGGAAACCCAAAGCGTGCTTCCCTAGGGCTGGGGGACCCAGCCTGGCTCCGAGGAGGGAGCCCTGGCCATAAGGGATCAAAGCACCCCTATGGGTCCCTGGAGGCCTGAAGAGCAGCCCACAACCAGGGCTCTCATCCTGCAGTGGCCCTCAGATGAGAACTGAAGGCGGGACTCGCCTTGGCTCAGTCTTGCCTCAGGTGGCCCATGTGTACTGATGAGAGCTGCAGGGCAAGCTTTCTGCACCAGGGAAGATTCTGGGGATATTTGGGAATCTTCTTGACTGGGAGAGAAATCTGGCACCTTCTGAGAATTCTTATCCAGCTTCCCCAGCGTCATTCCAGCTCAGGGCTCTCCAGGGCTTGCGGGCCGCCACCACTCCTGCTTTGCGCAAAACACAGGGCGAGGAGCGCGCAGCGGCCGGGGGCAGCGATCTCCTTGAGGCACTCAAGAACTCTCCGCAGCCCTTCCTCTGGTCTGGAGGGTGGGGCCGGAGGTCGAGGAGTCCTGGGGGATTAGAGATCAAGGATCCACGTCTTCCCTTTCAGCTGTAGAGGATGCGCAGCCCCCTCTCCAAAGTTAATTCCTGTACTTTTGGCGGCGGAGGCGCAGGCTGTGATAACTCAGTGTGCGCTGGCGGTTATTTGTGAAAGGGCTCTTCCAGCCGGGAGCAGAGCCTGTTCCTGAAGCCCCCGGCCGGCCACCGTCTCTAAGGCCTTTGGGAACCCCGCGCCCCTCAACTCTCTGAGACCTAGGCTTGCCTGGAGGCTGAGGGGGCCCAGGAGAGAGGCGACAGCCTGATGCCTGGAGACCGCGGGCAGATTGGAAAAGAAGGAAGGCAGCGGTCTGCCCTGCCGCCTTCCCGTCGGCGGGGGGAACCTTAGCAGTGCCTGGGGGCTCTTTGAGAAACGAGGGGAAGGGAGGGGGGGCCACAGGAGGCTGAATAGCTAATGACTTGCCAGAGGAGGGGGCTTCTTTCTCTCGCCTTCGCCTCCGCACTGAAAGAGGGCAAGACAAAAATCTGGCGAGCGAGCTGCCCAGGCCGAGACTAGCCACTTCAAACAGCCCTTCAAACAAAAGGAGACGACGAAAAGAAAGCCCCACCTGTCTCCAGTGTTTGCTAAAATAATAATAAATAGATTTCGTTTAATAAATAATTACAAGAGATTGTAAAGTGGAGTGCTTTGGAAAACATCTACTGCGGGAGTCCCGCAGCCAGCCGTCACCTGCTCCCAAGGCGGGCAACTTTATTGTTAAGCCACCCCCCAACTAGTTTGCCTCTGATAAACCCTCTCTCGTTTTCACAGTGACTGTTTACTCATAGTTAGCACAATATTACCTTTGCCGTGATAAACCCAGATGGGGGAGACCTGGCCCCTGGCCCCTGGGCACACCTGTCCCAGAAGCTGACACATGGATTTGGCACGGAGCAGGCCTTCCCCCGCCTCCCCTGGCCTTCCCCCGTGTACATTGGCCCAATTGCCACCCATTTATAACAGGTTGGCTGCAAGGCCTATCTCGGTCCTATTTGTCTTCTTTTATTGAAAGCATATGGTCTCCAGGGGCTCACCAGCCCCATATTTCATCTGCCGGGAGCTGGGGCGCTTCCGCAGGCTGGTGCTGCCCTGCGCTCTGCTCCCCACCCAACGGCTGCTGCGCCAGCTGAAAGGATGGCGGAGGTGGGGTGGGGAGAGATAAGGAGGGCTCCTCATTTGCTTTGGGAGAGAAGCTATTCCCCCAGAGACTCCCCCTCCCCGACTCAGGGAGCTCGCGCGCTCCTGAATGGGTAGCCGGTTCTTTTTCTTGGGTAGGTGAGAGGGCGCCATATGCCACCCCCCAGGGCGCACGAGGGAGCTCCGGCCCGGGGAGTCCTCGAACAAAGGGAAGAGAGGGCCCCGGACCTCAGGAGCATCCGAGGTCTTTATTTGCAGATGCCCCTCCCTGCCTAGGGCCGCCTCACCCCCGGGCGTCCGTAGCTCGCACGCAGCGCCTGGAAACAAAGTGTCTACATTATCTCCGCCGCGGACGGAGACAGTGAATGCGTGAAAAGGTGCATTGCGCACCAAGACACCTGTTGAAGCGGCGCCTCTTCTCAGCGCCTCTCTCTGCTCTGCCTTCAGTTAGGAGGGAGTGGGGGGTGGGAGGAGGGAGAGATACTGTGATTTGTGGCGACATATGTTGAGCAGATCGGTGTGTACTCTTCACAGGGACACACGCACCCTCGCTCCCATACACACCCCAAGGGAAGGAGCAGCTGCTCTCCTCACCTTCTCCCGACATAATACCTGGGCCAGGCGCTTTGGCGTAGCCTTTTGAGACTCCAGCTCTCCCCACCCTCTCTGCCTTCCGCCCCCACCCGCTGTCCCAGTCTTGGCAGCTTCGCTGTAGGACTTTATTGTCAAATTTAACAGATGCACGTTTGTTCCCAGCGCCCGGGCCTCAAACACACACATACACACACGCAGACATCCACAGAAAACGCGACAAATGACACAGATGCGGAGCGCGAAATGTCCATATGCCGGGCTCCGCGCCCGCGCGGACTGGGGAAACAAACAGGGCTGTGTGATTTTTCCCTCCCCAGAAAGGAAGAAACGGAAACCGCCCGGGCGGCCGTGAGGCCCCTCCAGGCGCCTCCAATTTCGCGCTTGCCCCTTGGTGCGGTGGCGCACTGCGCGGCGCTGGGGGCCAGGAGAGCGCAAGGTGTGGACGCAGAGCGCAGAAGGAAATGCTGCAGGAAAGGGGCCCCTGGGAGAAGCGATGAGGGCTGGAAGCTCTGCGGGTGCGGGTTCGGCACTGCCTGACCTCTGGCCCTCGCTTGACCTGGGCTTCTAAACTCCTGAGTGGTGAAGACGCCTTGTTCCTTACGGGATTCCCTGGGTGGGCATCCACCTGAGGCGCACTAGGGCCGGAGGAGTCCGTTGGGCGCGCTTCACCAGCCCGCTTATCTCCTTGGCGGTTGCGCTAACAGAGTATGATGAGGAGAGCAGTGGATGGGGGAGAGGGGGCCTGGCTCTGCCAATATCCCTGTGCCACCTGAGCAAATTATTTTACACGGGCCTCGGTTTCCCCTCTGTTAAAGGAAAAAGCTGTGAAGGAAATACTTTGTAATTTTCTTTTCAAGTTTTGCAAAATTTGGAAGTCTTGGATAGCAATGGGCCTTAGGCTGTGAGTGGAGGAAACCCAGAGGCAGTGCAGCTATCCTCCGCTCCCCAGCGCCCATACTGGTTCCCAGATGTGAGCTTCTGGTTGGATGAGTCTTTCACCAACATTTGAGTGGCTGAGGGCAGTGTTGGTCGTAGGGAAAGACAGACACTGAGGGGTTTAGGAAGCTATCTTCTGTCCCTCTGTCTTTCAACTCTCAGGGCATAGGCAACCTTTGGGCCACTGTGACATTCGGTGACAGTCAGGCATGCCTGATGAAACCAGGCTTTCAGACCTTCATTTCTTCCAGTGCCAGGATGGAGCTGGGAAGCTGGGTGGTGGATGTAAGGCTCTTAAGCCCTTTAGTCTCTCCAGGCCTGTTTTTGGAGAAGAACATGCCCCTCCCACCCCCATTGTGAGCTTGGATGAACTCTGCTCGTTCTGAAAGAGAGAGACAGCTTCCCTCAGCCTTTCACAAATTGTCTTTATTTTCTGTGTGCGTGGTTTTTTTTTTTTTTTTGACTATAGGGGTTCTGACCTTTCTGAGGTCCACTGGCCCAGGGCAGGGGGCAGTCTCCTTTGGGAGAAATCTCCTTTGTAGAAGTCAGGGCTTGTGCTGGCAGGGGAGCCCTCTGCCTGGTGGTCCCTCTGTTCCCCTGTCCTGATGTCTCCTACCCAACCACCCCCAGCCCTGTGGGGATTCTGTATAGGCAACAGCAGTCAGAACCAAAGGGTGTCAGAACTGCTGTGAGTTGGGGTGAGGGCACCTCACTTTTTGAGGTCACCATAGATGAGATACTCACCCCACCTCCAGTTATCAGATTGGGAAGGCAACCTAATAAAGGGACATGGGTAGAAGGTGGGCAGGGTCAAGAGTTAATTCTAGAGTAACTCAGTGGAGAAGCCACAGAAAGTAATGCAGTGCAGCTTGCTACAAAGCACTTAATAGCATTCTATCCATATAGAACCTTGAAGGAGGCAGAGCACCCTCTCACAACCTGTGCGGGCTCCAGGAAGGGATTTTTCTTGTTCCCATTTTACGCCTCACCAGTCTGAAGCTCAAGGTCATAGAGCCGAGTCTGGAACTCCTCTTCCCTGTGTCCCCTCCAGCCAGCTGGCAGGGAATCTTCATTTAGTCACCCTCCTGGCCCCCTACCCACTGCCCACACTCCAGGATCTTCATCCTGCCACCCCCTGGAGCCCTTTGGAGGTGGGCAGGTCTCAGCCAGGGCTTTGGGGGCACAGGAGTTGAGGGGTTTGAGAACAATAAATAAGGCAGACTTTTCCCTTCTCTCTTGTCTTTGTCTTCCTGTGGCTTCCAAGAGCCTCCCCTAGCTCCCGGCAATGCTACGGAGGCAGGGCCAGGCTTGCAGGCCCTTGAGAGTGCGCACCTTCTTAATTTGTGTGCCCAAGGCACCTCACTTAACCTCACTGCAGCCCCAGCCCTGCTGTGAGGGCAATAAGCTTCCTGTCCCCCCTTTAGACTGTAAAATAGGTGGGCCCAATTTTTTTTGATTATGTGGCACTCTCAGAAAACTATTTTAGGCACACCCTTCAAGATATGTTAGCTACTTATAATTCTTCACATATTATGTACAGTATAAAGCATATGCAAAATGTGATTTATTGTAAATGATAGATGTCTTTCTGTACCAGACAGGGCAAGTAGTGGAAAAGAGAATGTGATCTGAGCCAGACACCCTGGGTTCCATTTTGGATTTCTGTGCCTAGCAGCTGTGTAACTTTGGCTAATTGACTCAGCCTCTGTGAGCCACCTCCATTTTCTCACCTATAAAATGGGCATAATAATAGAGTACCTACGTCATGGGGCTTAAATGATCGGATTTGTTTAAAGTGATCAACAGCAGCAGGTAGTGAGTGCTCAGTCTTTATGAATACGATGTAATATGTACTTTATAAAACATACCTTCAAAGAAATTTGCACCCAGGAAATAAAAATAAATATAACTAGAAGTTCTAATACGTGACTCTCCTCATGCTCCCCCGTCCAGGCAACCCACTTTGAAGCCTGCTGTGTTACGCAGCCACCGTAGCAGTATCATCAACAGTTATGACACAGGTTTATATTTGATGGGCACTTTATCACCCATTATTATTTCTCCGCACACCAGTGAGGCCACATGGTCAGAGATCTTAATCCCATTTTACATATTAAGAAACTGAGGCTTCACAGAGCTGATGTGACTCACCCAAGGGCAACCAATTTGTACTGTGGAATGGGAATAAGAATCTAAGTCTTCTGACCCCACGTCTGTGCCTCGTCCACCCTGGCTCTATGTTACACTGTGGATGCCACTTATGAGCTGGTTGTAAACCCAACCCAGTTAGGCTCTTACAGAACAACTACCAAGGAAGGGGGTGTGGGCTAATCAATGAGCTGGTGGTGTGTGCATATGGCTCATTCACTCTTGTCCAGCAGAAACCGTAGTGGGCTCGGAGGCCCCTGGCACGTGACCTTGTTTGGTGGGTGGGGTACACTTTGCGGATGTTAAGTGTAGAAGGGAGCACTTTTATGCAGAGCTTCAAGTCTGCACAGGAAACAGCAAATCAAATTCCTGTCAATGCAATTGCCCAGATACCAAGATGGCCTGGGTTAACTGGGCACACCTTACCTTTGTCCCATAAATGTTTATGGAGGGTCATCAGGAGACAGTGGTGGCCAGCTGTTCCCTACAGTCACAGAGATTAGACTCAGGGGAAGTGGTTTGAGTTGAAAAGGCAGGGATTTAGGCTATTTATGACCATGTCTTCCCTAATAGATAAACATGGTGAGAGCCCTCTTCAGGTGAGGTGGAATCCTCTCTGTAAAGACCTCCCATTCTTGGCATAGAATGGTTATATAGTCTGCTTAGAGGCAGGGGGATGGACTGGATGATCCCAGGAGACCATATCCATCCCCATGACTTTTCCACTGGGACTATTCAGTTTTATAGAACACACCTGGGGAGTCAAGTCACCTGCCACAGAAGTCCTTCAAGATCATGGGTGGAATTTATTACTATAGTTCTTAACCTGAGTGAATTGGAAGTAATACCAGTCCCCTTCTGAAGCATTACAGAACAATAGCACAAACCCATGATATGCTAGGTGTTGTGAGAAATAGCAAGAACCAGAGGGTTGGGGCTGAGGAATACCTTCACTAGTATGTGGTCCCCAACACTAAGTTGACACATGATTGGGAACAGAAAGGAAATTTGTCTTGTCCAGTGTCACACTACAAGTGTGGCCAAGTCAGAACTCAGGTCTCTTTCCACTATTATTCCATGATCAAGTCCCAGAGCCCTTGCTCTGTGTTGTTCTCATTTGGTACCCATCCTTCTCTGCCTGGTGTGTGGAGGTCCCTTGTCCTGTGTCTCCCTCAGTAGAGGATGAGCTCCCTGAGGACAGGGGCTGTGTCATGTTGAGAATTTAGCAAGGATGCTGTAAATGGTGTGTCTCCATTAGATACCAGCTTGATGGGCCCAGGCAGGTGAAGGTTATGTGAGACCTGAGCATCTGGGCAGCCAGCCGGAGGTTGGCAGGATATGGAAGGAGTGGAAAGGTCTGATCAGACCCCGTCTGCTGTTGTAAACTCTGATGCAGGTGATGGAGCTGAGGCTGTGGGGATGATGGAAGCAGAAAAAGGGAGGCACATTCTTCCCTTTAAGGGCACAACCTGGAAGTGGTATACATTACTTCTGCTTATGTTTGGATCAACTAGTACTTAATCCCATGTTTCATTTAGCTGCAAGGGAGGCTGGGAAATGTAGTCTGAAGTCTAGGTCACCATATGCCTAGTTATAAATTGGAAATCTATTAACAACAGTCTTTATCACACTTAGTTATTAGAAAAGATGAACTTTTCCTCCTTGGACTGCAGTAGAGATCCTTAATGTAGTGTCCATCCCCCAGTCTAGAGGCTCCCAAGGATTGTGAAACCCCAAAGTTAGTAGGCAATGTTCCGTGTATGCATGCATCTTTCTGAGAAAATTCGAGTTTCATTAGGTCATCGAGGGGTCCTTGGCCCTCTGCCCCAAACATTAAGAATTTACTATGGTCTGAAGGTTGCTGAGAAATTTTGTGCAAGTCATACAATCTCTCTGACTTTTTTTTTTTGAGAATTCTTTTCTCTTCTGTAGAGATGTGCTGAGGCTCTGAGTGAATAAAGAGCTTTGAATAAAGTTCTGGCAAAACAAAATGAAGGTCTCTCAGTCATTTAGCATATATGTACTGAAATCTGAAGTGGGCCAAGCACTGTGGTCAGTGCTAGGAATAAATCCAGTCCCTGTCTCAAGAGCTCAGAGTCTAGTGGTGAGACAACAGGCACCTAGACTAGGAATTACAGAACTCTTCTGTGCCTACTGTCACAGATCAGGCCCTCTGGTAGCCCAGAAGTCTGAAAATTAACAAGTACCCCAGGTGCTTTTGATATGAAGCCAGAGTTGGGGCCAGGCCACAGATGACTAGCTTATAAGCTTTTGAGGAGGTCACTGCAGGCAAAGATGCAGGAACCAAGGCTGGCAGGAGGAGTCCTGGGCTCTGGGTTCTAACTCCAGCTCTGTGGAACTGTAGACAGCTCCCCTGTAGACTGCTCACTCATTCATGAAGAGAGATCACAGAGAGTGATCAAGAGCAGACTGTGGACATTCACAGAAAGATAGACAAAATGAAAAGGCAGAGGACTTTGTACCAGATGAAGGAACAAGATAAAACCCCAGAAAAACAACTAAATGAAGTGGAGATAGGCAACCTTCCAGAAAAAGAATTCAGAATAATGATAGTGAATATGATCCAGGACCTCGGAAAAAGAATGGAGGCAAAGATCGAGAAGATGCAAAAATGTTAACAAAGACCTAGAAGAATTAAAGGACAAACAAACAGAGATGAACAATACAATAACTGAAATGAAAACTACACTAGAAGGAATCAATAGCAGAATAACTGAGGCAGAAGAACGGATAAGTGACCTGGAAGACAGAATGGTGGAATTCACTGCAGCGGAACAGAATAAAGAAAAAAGAATGAAAAGAAATGAAGACAGCCTAAGAGACCTCTGGGACAACATTAAGTGCAACAACATTCGCATTATAGGAGTCCCTGGAAAGGAAGAGAGAGAGAAAGGACCAGAGAAAATATTTGAAGAGATTATAGTCGAAAACTTCCCCAACATGGGAAAGGAAATAGCCACCCAGTCCAGGAAGCGCAGTGAGTCCCATACAGGATAAACCCAAGGAGAAACACACCAAGACACATAGTAACCAAACTGGCAAAAATTAAAGACAAAGAAAAATTATTGAAAGCAGTAAGGGGAAAACGACAACATACAAGGGAACTCCCATAAGGTTAACAGCCGGTTTCTCAGCAGAAACTCTACAAGCCAGAAGGGAGTGGTACGATATATTTAAAGTGATGAAAAGGAAGAACCTACAACCAAGATTACTCTACCTGGCAAGTATCTCATTCAGATTCAACAGAGAAATCAAAAGCTTTACAGACAAGCAAAATCGAAGACACTTCAGCACCACCAAACCAGCTCTACAACAAATGCTAAAGGAACTTCTCTAAGTGGGAAACACAAGAGAAGAAAAGGACCTACAAAAACAAACCCATAACAATTAAGAAAATGGTCATAGGAACATACATATTGATAATTACCTTAAACATGAATGGATTAAATGCTCCAACCAAAAGACACAAGCTCACTGAATGGATACAAAAACAAGACCCATCTATATGCTGTCTACAAGAGACCCACTTCAGACCTAGGGACACATACACACTGAAAGTGAGGGGATGGAAAAAGATATTCCATGCAAATGGAAATCAAAAGAAAGCTGGAGTAGCAATACTCATAACAGATAAAATAGACTTTAAAATAAAGAATGTTACAAGAGACAAGGAAGGACACTACATAGTGATCAAGGGATCAATCCAAGAAGATATAACAATTATAAATATATATGCACCCAACATAGGAGCACCTCAATGCATAAGGCACCTGTTAACAGCTATAAAATAGGAAATCGACAGTAACACAATAATAGTGGGGGACTTTAACACCTCACTTACACCAATGGACAGATCATCCAAACAGAAAATTAATAAGGAAACAGAAACTTTAATGACTCAATAGACCAGATAGATTTAATTGATATTTATAGGACATTCCATCCAAAACGGCAGATTACACTTTCTTCTCAAGTGCACACGGAACATTCTCCAAGATAGATCACATCCTGGGTCACAAATCAAGCCTTGGTAAATTTAAGAATATTGAAATCATATCAAGCATCTTTTCTGACCACAACGCTATGAGATTAGAAATCAATGACAGGGAAAAAAACATAAAAAACACAAACACATAGAGGCTAAACAGTACGTTACTAAATAACCAAGAGATCACTGAAGAAATCAAAGAGGAAATCAAAAAATACCTAGAGACAAATTATAATGAAAACATGACGATCCAAAACATATGGGATGCAGCAAAAGCAGTTCTAAGAGGGAAGTTAATAGCAATATAAGCCTACCTCAAGAAACAAGAAAAATCTCAAATAAACAATCTAACATTACATCTAAAGGAACTAGAGAAAGAAGAACAAACAAAACCCAAAGTTAGTAAAAGGAAAGAAATCATAAAGATCAGAGGAAAAATAAATGAAATAGACACAAAGAAAACAATAGCTAAGATCAATAAAACTAAAAGCTGGTTCTTGGAGAAGATAAACAAAATTTATAAATCTTTAGCCAGACTCATTAAGAAAAAGAGGGAGAGGACTCAAATCAATAAAATTAGAAATGAAAAAGGAGAAGTTACAATGGACCCGCAGAAATACAAAACATCATAAGAGACCACTACAAGCAACTCTATGCCAATAAACTGGACAACCTGGAAGAAATGGACAAATTCTTAGAAAGGTATAACCTTCCAAGACTGAACCAGGAAGAAATAGAAAAAATGAAGAGACCAATCACAAGTAATGAAATTGAAACTGTGATTTTAAATTTTCCAACAAACAAAAGTCCAGGACCAGATGGCTTCACAGGTGAATTCTATCAAACATTTAGAGAAGAGCTAACACCCATCCTTCTCAAACTCTTCCAAAAAAATTGCAGTGGAAGGAACACTCGCAAACCCGTTTTACGAGACCACCATCACCCTGATACCAAAACCAGACAGAGATGCTACAAAAAAAGAAAATTACAGCCCAATATCACTGATGAATATAGATGCAAAAATCCTCAACAAAATACTAGCAAACAGAATCCAACAACACATTAAAAGGATCATACAGCATGATCAAATGGGATTTTTCCCAGGAATGCAGGGATTCTTTAATATACAGAAATAAATCAATGTGATACACCATATTAACAAACTGAAGAATAAAAACCATATGATCATCTCAATAGATGCAGAAAAAGCTTTTGACAAAATTCAACACCCGTTTATGGTAAGAAACTCTCCAGAAAGTGGGCATAGAGGGAACCTACCTTAACATAATAAAGGCCATATATGAGAAACCCACAGCAAACATCATTCTCAATGGTGAAAAACTGAAAGCATTTCCTCTAAGATCAGGAACAAGACAAGGATGTCCACTCTCACCACTATTATTCAGCTTAGTTTTGGAAGTCCTAGCCATGGCAATCAGAGAAGAAAAAGAAATAAAATGAATATAGATTGGAAAAGAAGAAGTAAAGCTGTCACTGTTTGCAGATGACATGATACTATACATAGAGAATCCTAAAGATGCCACCAGAAAACGACTAGAGCTAATCCATGAATTTGGTAAAGTTGCAGGATACAAAATAAATGCACAGAAATCTCTTGCATTCCTATACACTAACAATGAAAGATCAGAAAGAGAAGTTAAGGAAACAATCCCATTCACCATTGCAACAAAAAGAATAAAATACCTAGGAATAAACCTACCTAAGGAGGTAAAAGACCTGTATTCAGAAAACTATAAGACACTGATGAAAGAAATCAAAGATGACACAAAAAGATGGAGAGATATACCATTTTCTTGGATTGGAAGAATCAATACTGTGAAAATGATTATACTACCCAAAGCAATCTACAGATCCAATGCAGCCCCTATCAAATTACCACTGGCATTTTTTACAGAACTAGAACAAAAAATCTTAAAATTTGTTTGGAGACACAAAAGACCCCGAAAAGCCAAAGCAGTCTTGAGGGAAAAAAACGGAGCTGGAGGAATCAGACTCCCTGATTTCAGACTATATTGCAAAGCTACAGTAATCAAGACAATATGGTACTGGCACAAAAACAGAAATATAGCTCAATAGAACAGGATAGAAAGCCCAGAGATAAACCCACACACCTATGATCAACTAATCTATGACAAAGGAGGCAAGGCTATACAATGGAGAAAAGACAGTCTCTTCAGTAAGTGGTGCTGGGAAAACTGGACAGCTACATGTCAAAGAATGAAATTAGAACACTCCCTAACACCAAACACAAAAATAAACTCAAAATGGATTCGAGACCTAAATGTAAGACTGGACACTATAAAACTCTTAGAGGAAAACACAGGAAGAACACTCTTTGACATAAATCACAGCAAGATCTTTTTTGATCCACCTCCTACAGTAATGGAAATAAAAACAAAAATAAACAAATGGGACCTAATGAAACTTCAAAGCTTTTGCAAAGCAAAGGAAACTACAAACAAGATGAAAAGACAACCCTTAGAATGGGAGAAAATATTTGCAAATGAATCAACGGACAAAGGATTAATCTCCAAAATATATAAACAGCTCATGCAGCTCAATATTAAAAAAACAAACAACCCAATCCAAAAATGGGCAGAAGACCTAAATAGACATTTCACCAAAGAAGACATACAGATGGCCAAGAAGCACACGAAAAGCTGCTCAACATCACTAATTATTAGAGAAATGCAAATCAAAACTAC
This sequence comes from Monodon monoceros, assembly GCF_005190385.1. Lineage (NCBI taxonomy): Eukaryota > Metazoa > Chordata > Mammalia > Artiodactyla > Monodontidae > Monodon > Monodon monoceros. The sequence goes on from NW_021703781.1 coordinate 20,227,949, forward strand.
AATGAGGTATCACCTCACACCAGTTAGAATGGGCATCATTAGAAACTCTACAAACAACAAATGCTGGAGAGGGTGTGGAGAAAAGGGAACACCTTGCACTGTTAGTGGGAATGTAAATTGATACAGCCACTATGGAGAACAGTATGGAGGTTCCTTAAAAAACAAAAATAGAATTACCATATGACCCAGCAATCCCACTACTGGGCATATACCCAGAGAAAACCGTAGTTCAAAAAGACACATGCACCCCAATGTTCATTGCAGCACTATTTACAATAGCCAGGTCATGGAAACAACGTAAAAGCCCATCGACAGATGAATGGATAAAGAAGATGTGGCACATATATATACAATGGAATATTACTCAGCCATAAAAAGGAATGAAATTGGGTCATTTGTTGAGACTTGGATGGATCTAGAGACTGTTATACAGAGTGAAGTAAGTCAGAAAGAGAAAAACAAATATTGTATATTAACACATATATGTGGAACCTAGAGAAATGGTTCAGATGAACTGGTTTGCAGAGCAGAAATAGAGACACAGATGTAGAGAACAAACGTACGGACACCAAGGGGGGAAAGTGGCGAGGGGGGTGGTGATGGTGGGATGAACTGGGAGATTGGATTTGACATATATACATTAATATGTATAAAATAGATAACTAATAAGAACCTGCTGTATAAAGAAAAATAAAATAAAATTCAAACAAAAAAAAAAGTAAACTGTGGAGTCAGCTAGGTAGGTCTGAACACAGGCTATGGACGGATCTTAATCTCTTTGTAATGTTGGACTAATTACTTAATTTCTCTGGCTTTGATTCTTTTATCTAAAAATGGATGCAACCACGGTGCTCACATCCAAGCTTGTTCTTGTTTTAAATGAGCTAATAGATGTCTAGCACTTAGATAGTGCCCAGCTCATAGCAAGGGCAATGCTTTATTGAGGGTTACTGGGTGCTGGCCACTGGGTCCATGATAAGGATGCACAGGAGAGCAAAACACACAGTCTCTTACAGGCTGACAGCCCATCTACTTGGGGGAGGCAGGATGTTAACGACGCAGTCATACGAATAGATGATGACAAACCCTGGTGAGAGCTATGAGCGACAAGCTTTAGGGTGCAATGGAAGCTTGCAATCAGGGAAGGTGTTCTAGAGAGAGGACCAACATATTTAAGGCCTGAAGCAGGAAAGAGCATGGCACATTTGATCTAGTGAAAGGGCCTTGTGGATGGGGCACAGAGAAGGAGGGAGAGAGGTTTGAGATGAAGCTGGAAGCCTGGCAGGGCTCCTTTTGGTAGGGCTGGGCCCTGCTTAGCTTCGTGGGTATTTACCTTGAGAGCAGTAGGTGGCCACTGAGTGGTTTTGAACTGGGGACTGGCATGTTCACAATGCACATTTATGGAGAGATCAGTGTGTATGTGAAGAGCAGATTGGTGTACACAGATGGGAAGCCAAGGGGCCTGTCCGGGTGAGAGGATGGGGCTTGACTGGGGCCAGGGCATGGAGAGAAATGGCTGGATCTAGCTGAGAGAGGGAGAGTGGGCAGAGTCTGGCAATAGATCAAGTATGGGGCATTAGGGAAGGGATAATAGAAATAATGGGGCACTTGTCAGTGAGATGGAGATCACCAGAAGACATGTTGCATTTGGTGCCTTTGAGATGTCCAAGACGGGTCTTGGTGGAAGTGTGTGCTAGAGATGCACATTTGTTAAGCCATCTGGGTATAGCCAGTGTTTGGGTATAGATGAGACAGTTTAGGGAAAGAGCATGGAGTGAAAATAGGAGGGCCTGGGAGTCTAAGGAACTCCGGGCTTTAAAGGCATAAGAGAGGAGGAAGAGCTAAGGAGATTGAGGAGGAGTGGCCAGAAAGGAAGGAGGACCACCAGGAAGGTGTGTTGTCCTGAAGGCAAGGGAAGGGTCTCTTAATTCTGCCTGGAGTAGGACACAAGGTATGAACTAGCTTGAGGGAGAGCTGAATGTTCCACATGGATATAAGAAAGCATTGTCATTACAAATGTAGTGCTGTGAGTGAAAGTGTTCTACAAACAGCAGAGGGCTCTGCAAACGCATGAGACTAGCCACGTGAGGTGTGTGGTGAGAACTCAGATTACAGTGCAGGGAGACACTATGGAATTCATCCCTAATCTTGTTTCATTAGCCAGTCTTTGATGGTCCATATTTTACACCCCAGGAAATACCATGAGGACATTAGAGAAAGTCTGGAGACAGAGGATGAGGGGAAAAGCCTAGGAGAAAGCGGGAGGTGATGGTCCTGAAATATTAAAATATGCAATTTTTTCAAATCCGTGTCTTAGGGGAAAAAGTTGTTTCCACTTCTCCAGAGGCCTTTCCTGGCATTTCAGCTCCAACATAAATCTCCTGTCTTAGGATGCCCACGTTGTGCATTGTGTATGATCAAGGGACTTATGTCATAGAAAAGAAGGTGAGGGATTGGATACAGGATCATGGCATCCACTGGTTATTTCACGTATGGCATCTTTGAGAAGCTGCTGGCCTAACAGAGTGTTGGAATGGGCTGCTGAAGGTACCAATGAGTCAGAAAGGATAGGATACCATCCTCCAGAACATAGCATACATTCTTTTGTTTGTTTGTTTATTGAAATATAGTTGATTTACAATATTATGTTAGTTTCAGGTGTACTACACAGTGATTTGACATTTGCATATATTATGAAGTGATCACTATGATAAGTCTAGTAACCATCTGTTTCCATACAAAGTTATTACAGTATTACTGACCATATTCCTTATGCTGTGTATGACATTACCATGGCTTATTTTATAACTGGAGGTTTTTACCTCTTAATCCCCTTCACCTATTTCAACCCTTCCCTGGTAACCATCTATTTATTCTCTGTATCTATCAGTCTGTTTTTATTTTGTTTTGTTTTATTTTTTTAGGTTCCACCTGTGAGATAGTTGTCTTTCTGTCTGACTTATTTCACTTAGAATAATAGCCTCTACCCAGCCATGTTGTCACAAATTGCAAAATTTCATTTTTATGGCTGAGTAATATTCCATTGTGTATGTATGTGTGTGTATATATATATATATATATATATATATATATATATATATGTCTTCTTGATCCATTCATCTATCAACAAACACTTAGGTTACTTCCATATCTTGGCTATTATAAATAATGCTGCAGTGAACATTGGTGTGCATATGTCTTTTTGAATTAGTGTTTTGTCTTCTTTGGGTAAATACCCCAAAGTTAAATTGCTGGATCGTATTGCAATTTGATTTTTAATTTTTTGAGGAACCTCCATACTGTTTTCATAGTGGCTGCACCAATTTACAATCCCCACCAATAGTGTATGGGGGTTTCCTTTTCTTCACATCCTTACCAACACTTGTTATTTGTTGTCTTTTTGATGATAGCCATTCTGACAGGTCTGAGGTGATATTTTGTTATGTTTTTTTTTTTTTTTCCTTGCGGTATGCGGGCCTCTCACTGTTGTGGCCTCTCCCGTTGCGGAGCACAGGCTCCGGATGCGCAGGCTCAGTGGCCATGGCTCACGGGCCCAGCCGCTCCGTGGCCTGTGGGATCTTCCCGGACCGGGGCACGAACCTGTGTCCCCTGCATCGGCAGGCGGACTCTCAACCACTGCGCCACCAGGGAAGCCCTCGTTGTGGTTTTGATTTGCATTTCCCTTATGATTAGTGTTGTGGAGCATCTTTCATGTGTCTGTTGGCCATCTGTATGTCTTCTTTGGCAGACATAGTGTACATTCTAAATCAACACTCTATATGGTGCTGTATACTCAGTAGGGTAGAACACACAAGTCCCGGAATCAATAGAGTGGAGGCAGGAGTAGCCCCACTTTCTATCACACTCAATGACCCTTTTGGGGAATTTAGCTCTCTGCCTCCACCATTTTGGGTGTGCAGACCCTAGGAACCCAAAGGGAGAGTGCTCCAACAGGAGATAGAACATGAGTGCCTGGAACTACAAGTTTAGGTTGCAGCCTTGGCATATCGAGCTCCTTGAAGCAGGAAGATGAGTCATCATCTTGGCAGGAGTAGTTGATTTCAATCCCCAGAATGATGTAGACAACTGATGCAAAGTGGAGGCGGGGAGTAATATGTTCATTACCCAGATGATCTACTTGGATGAATCTTGGTGATAGACTGACAAGTGTAGCAGCCACAACCTGAGTAGGGCATGGTGATAGGGGCTCAGACCTCTCAGGGATGAGGGTCATGCCATCAGGTAAACCACTGAGCCCAGCAGAGATAATATCTATGGGGGAAGGAAATCTAGAATGGATTGAAAATGAGGGGGATTATGTGTATCAGTTGTAGCCCAAGATCAGATACATAGCAGGTATTGTTTTCTTCTAGCTGATGCCTTCATTTTCTGAGTTATCCCCCAGTAAATAAACCGTCCCATAATTCTAGAGAAGTTGCACCCTGAACTTATCTAAAGAAATTAATGGGATCTGAGCAGCACAAGGGGTGGATTGTAGTGGATGCTACAGTGATGCTCCATCCAGTTTGCTCTTTAGCAATAAAGGATTTACTCTTTTAGGTGCTAGAAGTGCCTTTGGCTGCCAACCCTCCTCAGAGATTGCCTCAGGTTAATGTAGTTGCCATGGCCAAGGTCATGTTTCCTTCTTGCACAGCCTGCATCTGATGACTGGTCAAAGTGGGGTATAGATATCCATCCCCATCACCCCAACTTGGGATAACCTTAAGGACCATCCCAGCTTCAGAGCTTTCTTGGGTAGAATGAGACCTTTGTTGAGAACATATCTCAGCCCAACTTCACCCTCTTCCCAGTCAGGCTTTCTTCCTTTCCTGTCCCCTCCACAGGTTTGGTCCTAAGAGAACTCTCCCATAAACTCCCTGCACAGTAATCTCCACGTCAGAGTCTGTTGCCTGGGGAAGCTGACTTGAGACATCGCTTTGCAGAGTTAGTGTTTTGGAGATAATAATAGAACCACTGAACTTTTAGAGGTGGAAGGGATGTAAGGATAATCTAGTAATACCTCAGCCACTTCATCTTTTAAATGAAGACCCCAAAGTTCAAGAGTAGTCTTGCCCAGAGTTAGTTGCTGGATCTAATCACTCCCAGGTTGTCTAAGGATTGGCTTCCTGACTTGACCTATTATGACTCCTTTGAAATCTTGGTTTGACACAAGGGCCAGCAAACTATAGCCAGCCACCTGTTTTTGTAAATAAAGTTTTGTTGAACACAGCTATGTTCACTGATTTAGGTGCTACAACAGCAGAGTTCAATAGTCACAACAGAGACTTTATGGCCCACAGTGCCTAAAACATTTACTAACTGGCCCTTTACAAGAAAGTTTGCTGACATGTTTTAACAGATGAATCAGTCAAGGTCCAGTTAGAAAAAGAGAAAGTACTCTAGGTACTTCAGCTGAGGGAATTTAATATAGGAAATTGGTCAAGCAGGTGTTGGAAGCAAAAATTACCTGAAGGTGAAAAAGCAAAAAGTTTATGCCAAGGGAACACAGAGTAATAACTACAGGAAGCAGCTACTATCTCTAGGAATGGGGGTTAGAATCTACAAGTTCAGAGCAGGGTTTCCTTGAAGCCAGAGCTCAGAGCTCTGAGGAAGGGCGTTGGCTGGTGCTGCTACTGCTAGCTAAGGAGGAGTGACGAGACTGGTGCTGAGATTGCCAAAGGAAGCTGGAAGTTTCTTGCCTAGAATCAGTTTCCACTGTCAGGGCCATTGTTGGGGCCATGCTGATAGGAAACTCCAGCAAATAGGAGAAGCAAGTCCCTTCTCACCTCTTCTTGTCTGCCAGTCTCCCTCTAGTGACCCCTGTGGTCAAACCTTACAGGAAGCTGGCAGGTAAAGCAGGTATGTGGTTTGCACACTCAGTTCCAGCACAGCAGAGCAGAGTATAGGAGGAGCTGAGAAATAGAAACACAGTGACCTGCCCCGTAGACCAGGATAATGTTAGAGCTGCTAGTTAGCTTCTGTCTCAAGCTCTCCCCAGGCCTGGCAGAAGGAGTAGGGTAGCAACAGAAATACTCCTATGCCCCATAGACTTGCCCTGCTTGGGCCCTACAGGTCCTCTCCTATTTGTGGGCAAGTCACAGGGAAAATGGTCAGATTAATGGGTCTGAGTCAATGATGTGCTCTAGGGACTGTTGGGATAAGCCTATGTCCCAATAAAGAAACATTCTTTTCTGTCTGAGGATAAGCCTTGCCAGATATATCGGCTTCCTTTGCAGCTCAAATTAGTGTTATGAGTCTCATTAGCTCTGATTCATATCTGACTGGGGTTGTATGTCCATCTCTGACCCAGTTATTAGGACAAGAGAAATGAGATGCTCTGACTGGCTTAGCCTGGGCCACATGCTCCATCCCTGGAATACTGGGTATGAGGATGGGGAGGGGAAATGAGGGGCCCATTTCATCTGAATCACATGGACTCAGAATGGGAAGGAAGAGTTCCCCCGTAGTCAAGCCACTGTAGTGTTACCAGAAGGAATGGTCAGTGTCCTATTAGACTGTGAACAGAGTGTGGTGAGAACACAGAGGGGCCAGAGATGATTTGTCTCCAGGCTGGGAAGACAACTCAAATCATAAGTTCTACTGGCAACATGGGGGTTATTACAGGACTTGGCCAGAAAATCCAGATGAGCCTGGCTGACCCAGAGTTCAGACAGAATCACATGGTAGCGTGGCTGATTGGGTGATCTCAGTGTCAGGCAAGACGGAGGGGGCATGGGGTGGGGTGGGGCTAGGTTGCCAAGCGTATCAGACTTGGGGTCACTTGGTGACTCAATAGATGGCTATGTGAAAAGGGGTTATAGGAGGAGGAAGAGGTCCATACTAGCAGCAGGAGGCCCTCCAGAGCCAAGATAGAAAGACGATGTGGCTGGACTACCACGAGCTGCCCTAGCCGTGCAGGGCCAAGCCCGCCCAAGCCCGCCCACTTCTGCCGTGAGATACGGTGATTTCCCAGCAGGCGGCAGCATCTCTGGAATAGTCCCTGCTTTCCCTGAGATCCCCTCTTTGCCATTCCCTGGCTCTGCTCGAAGTTGCAAGGAGCTGACCTTGGGTTATGTTTCCTAGGCTGTGGTTTCTGCCTGGGATCAGCCAGTAGGAGACACTGGTGGGAGATTAAAGGGTGGGAAGAAGAGAAACCAGGCTATTTCTCACCTTTCCTGTCTATCTAAGGCAGCATCTCCAGCAGCAAATTTCCCAGCTAAGTTTTTTTTTTACTTCTCTTCCATGGCTCTGGTCTTTCACCACTATGTATGATGTTATTGGTAGGTTTTTCATAGATGGCCTTTATCAGGTTGAGGAAGTTCTTTTCTATTCCTAGCTCACTTAGACTTTAAATCATGAATGGCTGTTGAACTTTGTCAAATGCTTTTTGCCCATCTATCAAGGTGATTTTGTACTTTTTGTCTTTTATTCTTTAATGTGGAGAATTTTATTGATTGATTTTTTAAAATGTTAAACCAGCCTTGCAGTGCTGAGATAAAATTTACTTGGTCATGATGTATTATCCTTTTCATACATTACTGTAATCGATTTGCTCATGTTTTGTTAAGGACTTTTACCTCTGTGCTCAGGAAGGATATTGGTCTGTAATTTTCTTGTAAATTTTTTTCAGTTTTGTTTTCAGAGTTTTTCTGGCCACATGAAAATGGCCAGAATGAATTGACAGGCTGTGCCAGTTATCAGTCTATTGCCTATCAACTCCAAATCCATTCTTCTTTGCCTGCTCTGTGATCAAGGAGATGGTTATGTAAATATTTCACCTTGGTCAGCAGGCACCACATTAAGCCTTGTCAGTAGAGGATGCTTGAGGGACACTGGAGGAGAGAAGGATTTTCTCTTCTTCCTGTAGCATGAGCTCCCAGTGCTTAGGTAGATCAGCATGGTGGCTCCCCCACCTCCCTGTTCCTGCAGCACGTGGCAGCCAGCAGCCTTCCTGGGTACCTCCTCAGGTGGCGGTGGAGTGGTGCTGGTGAGGTACTTCCCCATAAATGGCCACCCCAGCAACTTTGTAGCAGGTTCCAAGGCACAGCACCTCACTGTGGATGACTTCCCTCTGCACCTCAGAGGACAGGTTTCCATCAAGTCACATGGTACCTCGGGCACCTTAGCCCTCTCCACTGTCCAATGTGCTGTGCCATGTCCTCTTCAGTGAAGTCTGGATCTCAGCCCAGGGAGGAGGATATTTATGATTGCCCTAGCTCAGCCCCTAGGAATAGCGGCTACTCATTATGTTTGCTATTCCAGTATTCTTTAGGGTTCTCTTGCACTCTTACTAGACAATTTCCCCCTTTTCACCCCAATCTCCTGTTAATACTTCTTTATATTAAACTTCAAATTACCATTTGAATTACCATGTAGTTTCTGTCTCCTGATTGGACAGAAGTGCTCCTTCCTCTTCTATTTTCCAAAAGAGTGTCTAAGATCGATATTATTTCGTTTTTAAAATTTGTTCACAATATTTTCTCATTATTCTTTTAAAGTCTGTAGGATCTGTAGTGATACCACCCATTTCATTCCTGATACTGGTATTTTGTACTCTCTCCTTCTTCTTGATAAGTCTAGCTAGGGGTTTATCAACTTTATTAATCTTTCCAAAGAACAGACTTTTGTCTTTACTTTCTCCTTTATTTATCTCTTTCCATTTCATTGAATTCTGCCCTTAATTGTTATTTTATCTTCTGTTAACTTAGGGTTGAACTTCTTCTATTTACTTCTTTTTCTAGCTTCTTAATGTGGAAACCTAGATAACTGATTATTTTATAATATAGATGGTATAGATGGCATAAATACATTTACCTCTAATGTAATTATTAATGTGGTTGGGTGTAAGTGTATCACCTTGCTACTTATTTTTCATTTGTTCCTTCAACTTTTTATTCCTCTATTTTTCCTTTTCTGCCTTCTTTTGGGTCAATCAAATGCTTTTTAGTGTTCTAACTCATTTGTTCTATTGGCCTCTTAATTCTATACCTTTTCACTACTTTTATTATTTCCTTCCAAAAGTATGATGCCATTTACCTGTCCTCTCCATCCTTTGTGCTATGTTTGTCATATATTTTCCTTCTACATAAGTTATAAACCTATCTTACATGATTATCATTTTTGCTTTAAACAGTCTATTTTATTTTATTTATTTATTTATTTATTTTTTGCGGTACGCGGGCCTCTCACTGTTGTGGCCTCTCCCATTGCGGAGCACAGGCTCTGGACGCGCAGGCTCAGCGGCCATGGCTCATGGGCCCAGCCGCTCCGCGGCATGTGGGATCTTCCCGGACCGGGGCACGAACCCGTGTCCCCTACATCGGCAGGTGGACTGTCAACCACTGTGCCACCAGGGAAGCCCCAGTCTATTTTATTTTAAAGAAATCCCAAGAATAAAAGATAATATAGCCTTTTATATTTACCTACTTATTTACCATTTTTGGCGCTCTTCATTTCTTCCTGTAGATTAGTTATCATTAGGTATCATGTCCCTTCAGCTTGAAGAACCTCCTTCAGCATTTCTCATAACCCAGGTCACTGGAGACAAATTATCTCTGATTTCATCTATCTGATAATGTCTTCATTTTACACTCAACTTGAAGGATGTTTTTGGTGGCTTTAGGATTTTTTGGTTGGCATTTTATTTTTCTGTTTCAGCACTCTAATGATGTCATTTCATTGTCTTTTGGTGTCCATGTTTTTTCTGATGAAAAGTCACATGACTTTTCATTCGTATCATTGATTCTCTATCCATAATGTGTCTTCTCTAATTGCTTTCAGGATTTTCACTTTCTCTTTGGTTTTCACTTAATCTCTGGTTTGACTATGATGTGCCTTAGTGTGTTTTTCTTTGTATTTACCCTACTTGGAGTTTGCTGAGCTCCTTGTATCTGCAAGTCAATGTTCTTCATCAGATGTGGGAAATTTTTGGTTGTTATTTCCTCAAATTGTTTTTCTGTCTCGATTTTACTCTCTTCTTCTGGGACTTTAATTATATGCATGTTAAATGACTTGTTATTGTCTTGCAGGTCTCTGAGATTTTGTTTAAATTTTTCCAGTAGTTTTTCCCTCTGTTCTTTAGATTGACTTATTTCCCTGATGTTTTCTGCTGCTGTCTCCATTCTTATCACATCATAGCAAAAGTACATGATATTAGCAGCATGGTTTATCACTGATAGTATTAATCACGATCATTTGGGTGAGATAGTGTTTGTCAGATTTCTCTGCTGTAATTCCTTTTTTCCTTTCCATACTATAATTTTTGGAAGCAAGTCACTAAGTGCTGTCCACACTTATGATACGGAGAATTAACTTCCCATTTCTGGAGGAGTAAATATTTACATAAATTATTTGGAGTTCTTCTGTGTGGGAAATTTGTCTTTTCTTACTATTCATTTATTTATTCAACCATTTATTTATATCAGTATGGACTCAGAGCTGGCAGGATAGGGTATACTGTCAGACCAGGTCTGGTCCACATGGCCACCTTTGGACCTGGGAGTGGGATTAGCTTCAGCTGAACTAAATGGACCAACAGTGGAGAAGGGCCCATTCATTCAGGAGAAACTGGCCTGCTGATATCAGAAGAAGGGAGAACACATGCTGGGCCAGCTAAAGCAACAGGTGACCTTTCAAAGATCTTTTACAGGCAAAAGAGCCAAAGTGTCCAGGATACAGTTGAAAATCACAACCCAGGGCTCTAAGAAAGCCCTAAACACAATTTATGTCAGACTCTGGAGAAGAACAGGAATATGGGCTCATGGCATAAAGAGCTAGAAGCAAAGAATGTGTGTGTAGTAACTTTACACTGGTGATCTTAAGCTTTAAAGTACATCGATGTGATTATGACGTGTGACAAACACAGCAGCTTTCCCTGTGTGATCTATTGCCTAAAAGACAACAAAAGGGCTCATAGAAACAGAACATTACATCATCATCATACATTAACCTGAAACTGAAAATTCATCATTGCAATAAAGATATTGAGCTGCATCAAGAGTAATTTAGTAATTTTTAAGTTAAGCATCTGTCTTAGTCAGTTTGGGCTTTTATAACAAAAACACCATAGATTGGGTGGCTTAAAGAACAAACATTTATTTCTCACAGTTCTGGAGACTGGAAGTCTGAGATCAGGGTGCCAACATGGTTGGGTTTTACTTTCAGCAAAATCTAATTTCCAATCCTGTCTCCTTCTCCCATTACTGGAAACCATTTTTATTAGTTTTTGGTTTATCCTTCCAGTGTTAAATATATAAGGAAATTTATTTATTTTTTTATGTATGTATGTATGACGTATTTAGTCGTTTGTGTTTGTATTTTCCCTTTTCTTAGATAAAAGACACCACTCTATACATTGTTCTGTACCTTGCCTTTTTCACTTGGCAACTATCACTCCATAGTTGTGTATCTGTAACCGGATTTTGAATGAGCTAGACTTGCTAGGATGCAGAAAGAAAGCAGCTATATATATCATTTCTCCCCAGCCCTTTTAAACTGGCTTTTGCATCTTATTCTTCTTTGCCCCTGGGTGAGATCTCTGGCTGTTTTCAGGGCTTTCCCAATCACTAACAGGTAATGAATAGCATCTTTTTCCAAATCTTAGAATGTCCAGTCCAGTGTACTATAAGAGCTCCAACTTTATTTAGGGCTTCTCGCCTTCCTCCGCCTAGACCTATAGCAGACTGGGAGCCCTGCAGGGGGACACGTGAGCTTATGGGGGGTGTGATCAACTTCTCTCTTCCTTCTCCTGCCCACCTCCCTAGCTGCTGGTTTCTACCCCAAAGTGGGAAGAATCAGGAAAGTTCTTGCCTGACTGCTATAGCTGTCACCTGGTGCTGGTGTTCCGTGGCTGTGGTTCTTTCCAAATGCTTGTCATCTCACTCTAGAAGTAGCTTCCTGGGTTCTTCGCAGACCATCTCTCTCACTAAGGATTTCTCACCTATAGCTCCCTTGGCACAGACATTGTCTCCATTTGCTGTTTCTGTATATGACCCCTCTCTGCCCCTTGGTTTCTGGGGGGTCACCTAGTCCCTTCACACTCTCAAGGTGACCCAGCCTGGCTTCCTTCTTCAGATTCCACATATGACCCAGAGGAACTCACGGATTCTTTGCTTGCCCACTTTCTGCTTTTCTCCCCTCAGCTATCCCAGGGCAGCCGCAACCTGGCTTTTTTCCTTAGACTTTTCAGATGTGAGTTGGACACCAGTTCCTGCATCCTTCAAACTGCAAGGAGCACATGTCAAACTCTACATGGTTTTCCTGAGGTCCCTTAACTTGGCTTGACGTCCCAGAATGTAGAGGAAATGCTTAGCATGCTTACAAGTCTCTTAAAAATTCTTCACAGCCCACTTCCATATCTTCAGAAATTTCTTTGTCTTCGTTTTTTACTGTCTGTTTCCTCACTCTGCTCTGAGTGTCCTCCTGGGCTTGTGTCAGGGCTGCGGGAGGGGAAGGTCACATGTATGATGATGGGTTGCTGATAACGGTAAACATGCACAAGGCACTATGTGCTAAGTGCTCGACAAGGCTCATCCTCATTAATTTCCATTGCAAACATAGAGGATGGGAATTATCACCCCATTTTACAGATAAGAAAACAGGTTCAGAGAGCTTAAGTCACTCACTCGAGGCGACCCAGTTGACGAGCAGCAGAGTGAGCATTCAGATGGAAGCTTGACTCTGAGTTCAGCCCTTCACCCTTGGGCTGTCTGGCTGCTGGGACCAGGTGGGGGGAATGGGGATAGGTCGGGGGTGGGTGGGGGGGGTGGGTCCTGCTCGTGGGCGTGGCAGGTACTGGTGACTGTCTGCTGTCCTAGACAGTCTCACCTGAATGGCACACTTTGAGAAACTGAGTCCCACAGAGGGTCACAGCCTGCTCGGGTGCCGTAGCTCTGTCCTACCCCACGGGCATTTCCCCACACTGGGGTGAGGGCTCTGCTGCCCTTTCTGGTTGTTTTATTTCCTGTTCTGGAAATAGTGGAAGGTGACTCTGGGAGACACTGTCGGTTCTTGTAGGGCTTAGGGATGGTCCCCCTCAATTCCCCCCCTGCTGGCTCCCCTCCCCGGCAGGCCATAGGGCCCAGCACCATTGAAATTTCAGTCCCAAACCTCAGCCAGGCCCTGAACATATGTTCTACCCTGAAAGGAACAATGGGCTTAATTAAGACCCCACAAAAAGCGCTTGGCTGGGCTGGCCTCATTCTCTGCTTTTGGTTCCTTTTTTGCTCACCCCACCCCCGCACTTCTGTTTCTGCTGCTCCCTCTGTGGAAGGGATGAAAGGCGTCCAGGACCCTCCCGGCTCCTCTACTCTCCCTGCTCGTCTTTTCTCACAGTCCGACCTCTCTCCGCTCTTCTGAGCCCTGGAGTAGAAGAGGCCGCTGGTTCTGGTGCCAGACTGCCCGAAGCCCCCATGCCCAGCCCAGCTGCGGAAGCAGGAGGCCAGTGAGGGCCTGCCTGGCTTCCAGTCCCTGAAGGGGTGCCCCAAGCCAGGACCCTCTGGATAACCCCTCGGCTCAGCCTGGCCTGGGCCAGCAATCTGGTCTGGATTTTAGTGGGTGGTGGCCTCATTGCCTCTAAGGTGGAGCTCCAGTTCTTGGGCCCAAGACCACGGGCCTGTGAAGGCTTATTGATGGGCCCAAGAGCACAGGTCCTCGAGGAATTTTTAGGTTGAATGAATGTACAACTTTTTACTTATTTAACAAAGCTCATGCCCAGTTTACTGCATGCCTGAGAGCTATTAATCTTCACATTAGGTAGTATTATTATCCTTATTTTTACAGATGAGACAACTGAGGCACAGAGAGGTTAGGCAAATTGCACAAGGTCACACAGCAAGTAGGTAGCAGAGCCAGAGAATTCAAATCCATGTCAACTGAACCCAGAGGCCATACGCTTAATCCATACCTAGGCAGCCTCTAATGAAAGAATAGACCCATTTGACCACGACTTGGATAGACTGACTCCTTCCTCAGTTCTGTCCCCCCCACTTCCCTGTGCAGTTTAACAAATTATTATAAAGCGAATGTTCATGAAACTACCAACCAGGTCAAGAAGTTGAACATTGTCAGCCCCTTATAGCCTCCTCTGCCTACCATGTGCATACCCCTTGCCATGCACAATTCCTCTCTCTCCCCTAGAGCTAACCACTAAATTTTGGTAATGATTTATTTGCTTTTCTTTATACTTTTATCACCCAAGTATGCATCCCTAAATAGTGTACTTCAATTTTACCTTCTTTTGATTTTTATATAAATGAAACCATGCATTAAGGTTCATTTTGCTTCTGGCTTCTTTTGTTCAATATTGTATGTTTTTCTTTTAGCATGGTTTATGTAGTTTTAAAGATAGGGCTACAGTGGTATAGTCAGATGACCTGGAAATGCTCGTCAGCGCTGTAGGAGGCTGTGGGGCAGTCGAGGCACTCTCCTCAGGCAGCCTGAGGAGTTTGTAAGTCAGGGTAGTTTGTCAAATCGGAGGAGCTGGAGAAGGATTATGGATCCCTTAGCCCCGGGTGAGCAGCTCTTTTCTGGGTTGCACAGCCATTCTTTATCTTCCTTCTGGGTGTGTGATAAGTATCTTTAATGTACCTTCGCAAATTTTCTTGGTTTGACCCCTTTCTCCAGCGATTGCTTTAGTACCCATTCCATGCTGGCTTTGACCAGTTTTCTGCAGGTGAAACCTGAAGGTCTCTCCTCATACTTGTGCTGCTGCGGGTCTTGATGTCAGCCCTTGATTTCACTGTTGATGGGTGCCTCTCTGACTCCCCAGCATGGATTGCCCATGCATATAACATGCTAAACAAAAATATGGGTAAATAAAATAGGCTTTCCTTCTCCTCTTAAGTTTTCTAAATTATGTTTGACCCTTGAAACTAAAATGATAACACTGTCTGATGTGGTTCTAAATATATGTAGAGTAAATGTTTAAGACAATTACATTATAATTGGGAGGGTAAATGGATATAAAAGAAAGTAGGTTCTTATATTTCACTCAAACTAGTAAAATGATGTCACCAGAAGACTGTGATGAGTTATGTATATGTAATATAATATTTAGAGTAACCACCAAATAAGATATATAAAGAGATATAATAAAAAGTACTATAGATAGGGACATCCTTGGCTGCTCAGTGGTTAGGACTCTGCCATTCCACTGCAGGGGGCACAGGTTCGATCCCTCATTGGGGAACTAAGATCCCACATGCTGCGCAGCACGGCCAAAAATAAATAACTAATAAAAATTTAAAAAAATAAAAAATTCATTGAACTAAGTGAAAATGAAAACACAACATATCAAAATTTGTGGTGCACAGATGAAAAGTGCTGACAGGGAAATTTATAGCAGTAAATGTTTACCGTAGAAAATAGGAAAAGTCTCAAACAAATAATCTAAGCTTCTACCTCAAGAGCTTAGAAAAAGAAGAGCAAAATAAACCCAAAACAAGCAGAAGGAAAGAATAAAGAGCAGAAATCAATGAGATGGAAAACAAAAAAAACAATAGAGAAAATCAATAAAACTAAAGCTGTTTCTTTGAACAGAACAATAAAATTGACAAATCTCTAGCAAGAATGAAAGAAAAAAAGAGAGATGACACAAATACCAGTATCAGGAAGGAAGAATGGGATATCACTGCAGACCCTGCAGATGCTAAAAAGATAATAAGGAAACACCACAAACAGCTCTATAAACAAATTCGACAACTTCGACAAAATGGACCAGTTTCTCCAAAAGCACCTTCCAGCCTCAGCCAACCTCAAGAGGAACTCTGGAGCTGAAATGGCTCATGGATACCTCCTACCTCCATCAGTCATTGAATGTGGGCAGCCTCTGGAAGGGCTTGACCTTGGGTGAAGTGTCTCTGTGGTGAAGCAATCTGTGAAGGGGCTGATGGCTGAAGGCTGCCCTGATGGCGTCCCAGAAATTAGGGCAACAAATCCTTCCTTGGAGGGGGTCTGGCCAGCAATCCTCATGTCTCCCACAGTCCACTCCTTGTACCACTCAGATCTCCTTTCTAAGGATTCTGGTGGGTCTTTCTGAGAAATACTAGTGGGACAAACTATAGTCCCTTCTGTTGTAGCTGCAAATGGTCCATCCACTACCCCTCGGCTAGCACCTCTTTTGGTTTTAGTGGCTCATCTGGTGGCATGACCCAGACCCTTGTCCCTGAGGGCTCTGGGCTCCTGGTCACATGCCCTTCTCAGGACAGAGTTGCTGCATCTGCCCTTTACCATTACATTTGGGTAAAGGAGAACCCAGAGACATCCAAGTGGATCACCTGGGTGCCAAACATGGTCTGCCTGTCCCCATTTTGTAAGAGCAGCCCTACCTCCCCTGGTGATCAGGACCAGTTTCTCCTGCCGGGACAGTGACTCCTCTTCATGCCTGCGAGTCTCCAGAAATAGGAACTCAAAGTACTCAGGCTGGGCTTCCCTGGTAGCGCAGAGGTTGAGAGTCCGCCTACAGATGCAGGGGACACAGGTTCGTGCCCTGGTCCGGGAAGATCCCACGTGCCGCAGAGCGGCTGGGCCCGTGAGCCATGGCCGCTGAGCCTGCGCGTCCGGAGCCTGTGCTCCGCAGCGGGAGAGGCCACAACAGCGAGAGGCCCGCGTACCGCAAAAAAAAAAAAAAATACTCAGGCTGCACTCTTAGCTTGACAGGACTCTTGCTGTGTTCTCTGGTTCCAGTTACTGCTGCTTCCACCCCTTGGTTCCTGAATCCACTTCTAATTAGAGACACAACAGCTTGTAAAGGTCTTTGATTCAAAGTATTGAATGCACACTTGAGAATGACACCCCATCCTCGCAGAGTACTGCCTCT
Source organism: Monodon monoceros (assembly GCF_005190385.1). Lineage (NCBI taxonomy): Eukaryota > Metazoa > Chordata > Mammalia > Artiodactyla > Monodontidae > Monodon > Monodon monoceros. The sequence goes on from NW_021703781.1 coordinate 20,244,765, forward strand.
GAGCTGGCATCTGCCTGTGCCTTCAGTGGGCTGTTGTAGTGTTCTATCAGGCCAGTAGACTCTTTTAAAAAAATTTTTTTTTTGTGTGTGTGTGTGTGTGGACCAATTTTAAAGTCTTTATTGAATTTGTAACAATATTGCTTCTGTTTTATGTTTTGGTTTTTTGGCCCCAAGGCATGTGGGATCTTAGCTCCCTGACCAGGGGTCAAACCCTGACCCCCTGCATTGGAAGGCGAAGTCTTAAACACTGGACTGCCAGGGAAGTCCCTCAGGCCAGTAGCTTCTCTCTGGTGACATATGTGATATAACCAGTGAATCCCATGGTCATGAGCATGATTCTGCACCTGTTTTGCTGTAAAATGGGACCACTGGTCTAATGCAATGTTATATGGGATCCCACACTAGTAGATTAAACACTCTGTAAGATGTATGGTGCTAGTTGAGGCCCTCCAGGCAGGAAAGGCACACACACCTGGAGTGTGTGTCCATTCCTGCCAGAAGGAATCTCTGGCCCTGCCAGGCTGGGAGGGGCCCAGTGAAGTCAACTTGCCATCAAGTAACCGGAGGGTCTCCTTAAGAATTGGAGCTAGGGCTTCCCTGGTGGCGCAGTGGTTGAGAGTTCGCCTGCCGACGCAGGGGACACGGGTTCGTGCCCCGGTCCGGAAAGATCCCACATGCCGCGGAGCGGCTGGGCCCGTGAGCCATGACCACTGAGCCTGCGCATCCAGAGCCTGTGCTCCGCAACGGGAGAGGCCACGACAGTGAGAGGCCCGCGTACCGCAATTAAAAAAAAAAAAAAAAAAAAAAAGAATTGGAGCTATATTGAGGGCTCAGTGTTGGTCTTTATTGTTGGCATTTGGATATTCAAAGGAGGCAAGTGACTGTAATTATGATGATGTGCCTTGGGCAATGTTCCCCATCTGGGGCTTGGGCTATGATACAAGTTAATCTTTGTTAGCAAAGTGGAATTTGCTGCTTTGTATCCGAAGAGGCTTTAAGTTTGAGGGGCATCTACCACCGTGTTTTAAAAATGACTACACATCAGTGTTCACAACCTTGAGTGCCTATTCAGTCACCTGGAATGGAGATGCCTAGGCTTTACCTCCTAGAAGTTCTGATTCAATTGGTTTGGGCACCAGTGGTTTATGAAAGTTCCCTTTGGTGATTCTAATGTGCAACCAGGGTTGAGAACCATTGTATTAGTGGATAGAGAAATCAAGTGAGGTCTCGATTGGCATTTTCTTTCCTTACAAAATAGAAAATGTCACCGTATAGCTAATATAGAAAGGATAATATTGTTTTTGAAACTTCTTTTTCGTGTGTGTGTGGGGGGAGGGGCTACTAGGTTGTGATGTAAAATGTATTGCCATCAAAGAGCTTGAAAAGCCACTGGTCCAAAGTAGTGCTTGTCAAACTTCAGTGTATGTAAGAGTAACCCTGCAAAGACCAGGAAAACCAAAAGCACATTTTTACCAGGCACCTTCTGGGAGTAAGGCATGACCTGGGGCCAGTCTTGTGCCAATGGCATTGGATGGGAGGGCACAAAGTAAAGAGGCAGCAGAGATGGGACAACGCTGGGGGAGGCTGTTTGGTGGTGGCTAGATACAGAGCCTACAGTGCAGAGCTGGGGGGATCCTGGCTCTGCCACTGACCTCGGGATGGTCACCCAGAGTCCCTCTGAGTCTCTTTATTAGCAAAAGGGGAACAATAGCATACACCTTTCCTATTTCATAATCCGAAAAGGATGATGTGGTTTCTGGAAAAGCACTTTGGAAGTGGTAAGGACTCTGTACACATGGAGGTTATCATTACTACATGGAACAATCAGAACTGAAGTTTATATTGTTGGCATTAAAATTTGGGGATGGGGTGGGATTTAGTTTGGGTGGGGAGGGCCTTTGGGCAGATAGTCAGGCCCAAGCAAAGCAGGACTTCAGGTGATGTACTTCAGGGAGAGTGAAGAGACCCTGGCAGGCGGAGCTGAGGGAGGGAGTTGGTAAGAGTGTACTGGGGCCAGATTTGGAGGGTTGTTGGAGCCTGCCAATGAGTGGGTCTTATTGGAGCAGACAATAGGGAACCATTGCAGGTTGCTGAGTAGGGGAGACATCTGAAGGAAGTGGAGAGGTAGGAAAAGTGATTCACAGCCTCCTGAAGTTGTTTTAATTGGTAATGATAGGACTTTTCTAAGTGCAGTCAAACACTACTGCCTGCTAAAGCGGTTCTTGACCCCCTCTGGAGGGACTTACTTCCTCCAATGGGCTCTCACGGCTACCTCTGGGTAGGCTGTGTCTATTTGGCAGCTGTTGTACCGGCTCAAGCCTCCCTAGAAACATCTCATTTCCTCCCTGGTTTCCCCAGCCCACAGAGGTCTCTCCCTTCTTGGGGTTCCTGGGTTATGAGCCCCACGTGTGGAGCTCAGTTCATGGAAGGTAGCGGTTCTCTGTCCTGGCTGTTCATTAGAATCACCTGGAATTTGTTTTTTTAAAACCTCTTCATGCCCAGGTTGTATCCCACATCAATGGCACTGTCACCTCTGGGGTGGGACTCAGGCATTGGGATTGTTTTTAAACATCACAGATAATTCCAATGTGCAGACAGTTTTGAGATCCACAGACCACCTCTGAAAGCCGGGCATCCTGCCTTGGGATTACCCCTTCTACGTATGCACTATACCCACCTGCAGCAAGAGTGTAGGAAGAAAGTATTAGGATTTCAGTTTATATTTATTTGAAATCCTCTTCTTTTCTAATGTATATGCTTTACAATGTAGTACTTAATGTAGGGGAGCAGCAGCAATGACAGTGACTACTGAGAACATATTGCGGCCTCATCTAAGGCTCTCATCTAAGCACTTTACACTAAGCACTTAGTGCGTCACAAAAACTTGATGAAGTGGGTACTGTTATTATCCGTATTTTACAGATGAAGGAACTGAGGCCAGAGAGGTTGAGTAACTGGCCCATCACACCACCAGAAGGCAGCCGTGCCAGATTCCAACCCTGGCTGGCTCTAGCATCCACCTTTTATCCACAATGCCAATCTGCTCTCATAGCACACATGGATAATTTATAAACAAACAAATAAATAATACACAAATAAGATACAGATATCAGGGGTCCTGCTCGACATTTTTTACTGATAAGTTTTCATAATCAAATAATTAAACCGTGGTGGCAGGAGATGAGCCCTTGAGGCAAGGTCTAAGTCTCAATCTTTCTGTTCCCCCACCCAGGGGCTAGTGAGCATCTAGGTCTATATATGCTTAATAAATACCTGCTCCCAGAAACATCTACTGCTTGATGATCGTAACAAATGATTATCGACACTTGCCATGGGCCAGAGACTCTTATTCTTAATCTTCACAGCAATCCTGAAGGTAACTGCTAGATTTGGCCCCATTTTGCAGATGAAGAGACTGAGCAGCTCTGGAACTTGCCAGAGTCTGACTCAAGTTGTGGGATTGCCGAGCTTATTCTCTTCCACTGGTGAACAGGTCTACAGGGAGCAGCTTATGAAGGTGGGCGGGGGTGGGGGGGGGTGAAAACACTGGGAAAGAGGCAGAGGTTTATCGTTCACTCCTTTGCCAGGTGCCCTTCCTTATTTGCCTGACAGGTAAACTCCTACCTACACTTCTTGCCCCAGTTCAAAGGCCACCTCCTCTAGGAAGCCTGCCTTCCTTCACGTTGCAGTTAGTTGCACTTGCCCTGTGGTTCATGTGTTGTCTTCCCCACTGGGAGGTTCCACACTGGAACAGGAGCTGGAGTTCCTTGAGTACAGGGCTGGGTCCTACTGAAGGGGCATCCGCTGAGCGGGCTCAGCAAACTCATAAGGGTGAGCTGAGCCTGTGCCACCCAGGCCAGAGGCGCCCCCACCCCGTAGGTTTTTCCTCCTCCTCTTCTTCTCCCTTCTCTTTGCTTTCCTTCTTCCTCCGCACTTGTCTCCTCCCTCCCTGCCCTGTGGTCCACCCGGTCCTATCTTCGTTCTTCTCCCGCCCTCTTTCTCCCGCTCCTTGCGCCGCCCAGGGTCCGGAAGCTGCAGTTCCCCCAGAGGCCTACAGAGGGAGCTGCTGCGCCACCTGCGGGGCCGTACGGCTGCGGCGCGCGCTTCCTGTGAGGTCAGGTGGGAGGAAGCGGCCTGGGAGCCGCGGGGACTGGACGCCGTCGCCCGTAGGTGAGTGTCCGGGCCCTGGGCGCGGGGGAACGAGGGCGCATCCCTCCCCTACCCCGGGCCTGGTCTCGGAGTCGGGCTCCGCGGCCCGGGCAGCGGCCTGTCCCACCGCGGCAGCAAGCCCACCCCATCCCCGTTCCCCGCCCCCATACCCCCTTAGTGTCAGGTGGAGGGAGGGCCCGCCGCACCCTCAGCCCACCCAGCGAGGCGGGGTAACAAAGCGCAAAAGGACTGCGGAGGACCCTTTGGACACGCTTGGCCTTCTGCAAGGGCCAGCAGGCTTCAAAATGGGGACCCGCCAGCCCAGGCCACGGGCGTGAGAACAAGGGCTCTTAATCTCTTTTGGCGTGTGCGTCACGAGTGCTTTTGAGAATTTAGACGAAAACTGGCTCATCTTCTGAGAAAAATGATGGCCTTTACCCAGATTCGGGAGAGGCGTGGAAAGGCCCCCATCTCCAGCCCGTGCACCCCCTTGTGGGCTGTGAGTGGGGCCTCAGCAGCATCCCTCATCCCATATTTCGGGAAGGCTGGCCGTGCCCGCCTGGTGTTACCTGAGAGGTGAGGGACAAGTGAGAGTACGCTCTCTGCAGGAAAGTAGCTCTCCCCGATCTCCTGCGGGGAGAAGGCCTGAGTCCTTAGCATCTCCCTGGACCATTTTTTAACGGAAGGGAAATGGAGACACTGGGGATCCTGGTGTCCTGGACTCCCTACTAGGGCCAGAGTTCCTGGCTTCATGCTCTTTCTCTGCTGCCCACGGATGAATGGTCCCGGGTGAGTGAAGTAAGCCCCTCTGGGTCCCCAGCTGTATCTGCCCCGGAGGAGTGTTGGGAGGTGTAAGTGAGATGAGCCTGGGTGGACTTTCCACAGGGCCTGGGCCCCAGCAAGGGTTGTCATCCCTATTGCTGGAGGTGGTGGTTAATAATAAAACTTCCTTCTCCAAGAATCTTTTTGATAGTTTTCCTAGTGGACTCAAAGTCTGAAAGATTTTTGTTTGGCAAACAACTTGTATTTATTTATCTTCTTTTTATTAGTTAGACACACTGCCTACTCAGCATGGGTCACCAGTGTGAGCACCCAGAATTACAGTTTCTCCCACTGAAAGCAAGCTCTTTAACGTTGGTAAATTTTTTCCTTCAGGTGTTTCGAGTTCTGGGGAAAGGTGCAGCCCAGCTGGAACCCATAGCTCCTGGAAGGATGGTTCGGATCTTGGCCAATGGGGAAATTGTGCAGGACGATGACCCTCGTGTGAGGAACACTACCCAACCACGCAGCAGCACCCCTCGACAGGTAGTCGCCCCGCCCCTGTGGAGGGGAGCAGCTGGCCTCCCGTCCTCTGTACCAGTTACTCCTTAGCTCCCAGAAGCTCCCTTTCTGGTGATTAACCTTCTCTAGCCCGAAGTCCTCTTTGCAGAGAGCCAGGCTGAGCAGCATGGGGGTTTAAGACTTGGGGAAAACCCCAATAGATTTGTTGCCCAGCCCCCTGCCTCCCCAGCTCTCCTTCCTCCAGGCAGCCTTCCCAGACTTTAAACCCAAGAGCTCTCTCTCCCTTAACCTGGTCAGCAACCCCCACTGGAGCCAGCATCTTTTAGAGTCTGTTGGATGAGAGGGAAGCCGGAGAGTAAGTGGAGAAGAGGAACCCACGGCCACACAATGATGAGTTTAAAGGAAGGAGTGAGGAGTGTTAAAAATGCCTGCTCAGATGCTGTGCCCTGGGTGTAGTCCCACCCTCCTTGCCCCCTTCCTCTTCTCTGTCCCGGGCAGCTTCTCCCTGACGTGACATAGGGAAGCTGGACTGGCATTTTCTGTGCTCTGAGAGCTTGCGACTCAGTGGTTGGGATCCCCAAGGGTGGCATGTGAGGATTGCTGAGAAAGGAGGGCACGGCCCTGGGTGGCCGTAGGGGAGAGCAGGGCCCCACCCAGAGGGTTCCCTCCTGCCTCTGGTGCCTCAACTCCAGCGAAGCTCTCTCTGGATTCATTCGTCTCTCTCTGTCTTCACCTTCCAGAGCTTTCTCAATAGGGGCCATGGCGCCCCGCTGGGGGGTCCCGGCCCTCGCCAGCAGCAGGCGGGCGCCAGGCTGGGTGCCGCTCAGTCCCCCTTCAGTGACCTCAACCGGCAGCTGTTGAACATGGGCTTCCCCCAGTGGCATCTGGGCAACCACGCCGTGGAGCCGGTGACCTCCATCCTGCTCGTCTTCCTGCTCATGCTGCTTGGTGTGCGTGGACTCCTGCTGGTGGGCCTCGTCTACCTGGTGTCCCACCTGAGCCAGCGGTGACCTCCGGGGGCTGCTGGAGCAGGTGTGTGGGAGAGGGAGCTGCTGGGCCTCGGTGTGAGAGCGGGCACCTGGGGAGGAGCTTCACTGGTGCCTTGAACGTGTGCTCAGAGAGCATGTTTCCATGTTGTGTTAAGCATGAGGCAGAGGGAGCCTCTAGTCCAACGTTCCCAAAGGATCAGGTGATACCCTCATTCCCTGGAGATGCATTTCGGTCGTATCAGGCATTAAGCACAAAGTCAGAGCGAGAAAGGGATTCCCTTTCCAATTCTCACCCAACCCTTTTATGGCACGAAGAAAGTCTCTGCTGTGTGCCAATATGTTCTTGTGCGTCTGGAACACGGGCTGACTTCCCCGTTTCTAGGGAGCAGGCCTTGAGCTTAGGGCAGGTGGGAAAGGTTTCCAGACTTTTATAGCTCTGTTTTGTTTTAATGGTATATTTTTATTGGCTACCTTTTATTTACGACAGGTGGTACTGGTATTCTCCTTATTGTGGTGGCATTTTCAATAAAGAAATTTAAGTAAAAGTGAGTCCATGTAAAGACATTCGTAAATAATTATACAACTGCATGTAGATCTGGAAGACGTGGTGAAAGTGGTTTGGGATTGGGGACCAGGTAGAAGGGGGCATTTGACCTTGGAGGGTGGTTTCTAACCTCTTCCTGATAGGCTCTGAGAGCAGGGGCAGGGGGCCAGGTGAAGCCTGTACTTGGGCCCCTTGACCGATGCCTGGATAACTCTGGCTTACTCTGAGATGTTGGCCTTGTCCGGGGTGGTGTGGGAGAGATTCTCTGACCAGAAGGGCCAATGAGGCTGTGGGGTCAGGACAGCCAGGGTGCTGGCCTCCCTTCCCAGGGTCTCTGACCAGAGGCTGCTCAACCTCGCTCAGTCTCCTGAGGCTCTCATAGCCTCTAACCTCGGCACACTATCCTTAGAAAGCAGGGGTCTTGGCGCTGACTACTCGGTGCACGTGGGCTGAGGGTGCCCTGCTTTCCGTGAGTGGAGGCCTTGAGTTATGGCTGGTTGAGCCCTGGGTCTGTGTGGAGGCCCTGCTGGGCGGCGGGGTGTGGCATCGGATGGCTGAGGGCTCTGGGCCTACAGTGCTGGCCGTTCAAGGTCAGGGAGAGGCTGTGTGAGCTGGAGGGCTTCCCCGGCTCAGGGACCAGATTTCTCACCTCACCTTCCTCTTAAGATCCTTCTTGGTCTGGTGGTTTGGGGGAAGAAGGCAGGTTTTAGAGGTGCTTCTTGAAAGCCAGGGCCGGGGCAGCAAACCATCATGGGGTGTATGTGGGGGGAGGATGGGGGAGAGAGATGGAGGTTGATTCCATCCCTCCGGAGAGCCTGTGGTGCTGCGGGGGAACAGAACCCTCTTCCCCCGCCCTTGTGCCCACCGCTGCCCTTGAGGGGGCTGGCGGCCTTTATCATAGACATTCCCGGGGGAGCTTTATACTGTTCAGATAGGACTCCTATCTCAGGGTTTTCTGTGTCTTTATCTCTACAGACAGGGAAGGGAGGGTCTGGCTCCCGGCGGTTCCTCTGGGGCCTGGGCAGGGGAGGTGGTGCCCAGGCCTGGTTGGTATCCCAGATGTTCCCCGTGGCATCTCCTTCTGCCCAGCACATCCCCCAGCCCCAGGCTCCTATGGCTCTAGCCCAGCAGCCATGGGGGAAGGGATGATCCTCCACAGCACTCCCTCTCCTGACACCCCGCTTCAGTGCATCTCTCTGAGGCTGGGCTTTCCCTTTCTTTTTGCCTTGCAAAGCTGGGGGACTTTCTGAAGAAATAAATCTTAAGTGGACCCTCAATATATAAAATTCCTTGAAGGGGTATGAATCTGAGTCCACAAATTCAGGGCTGAGAACTGTGTCTTTTTCCATAATTCAGTTTCCATTCCCAAAGCCTGAGGCCTTTGAGGAAAATTGAGGGTGCTTTAGAGAAGGCAGGGCTTTCCTTCCTGCTTCTGACTAGGAGACAGACCGGGGCAGGCCCTGGGGGGCAGGAGGAGCCCTGGGCACCGCCCCAGGGACTTGTTAGCCAGCCTAAGGGAAGCAGCTGGGGGCTGGGACAAAGTGAGTTGTTCAAGAAAGAAGTGCTTTTTGTTGATTGAGCTCGACACCCATGACACAGACCCAACAGAGCTGCGCTGGTTGAAGTGGCCCGGGGCGAGGGCCCAGGGGCCCACCTCTCGACCCTCCTTTCCTCAACCAACCTTCCCTATGCCCCTCGGGCTCTGGGCAGTTTGCTAAGCAATGCTCTGCCTCACTTCTCAAGGTCCAGGGTCCGAAAGTCTGCCTTGGCAGAAGCAGCGTGCTGAGGGAAGGCGCCCCCTGGGGTTGTGCAGCCTGTGGAGCTGCTATAAGCCGTCTGGGGGCCGCGTCTCCACCTCTTGTGTGAATGCCCTTCAGTGGGCTCTCACCCGCCTGCGCTCAGAAATCATGGTGCAGGCATGTTCTGAGCAGGTAGAGGCTTGTTGCCTGGCTGGGTGGCCAGATGCAGAGCCCGACGGGCCCCTGAGAGAGGCCAAGGGCCACCTTGGCCTAGTGTGCATCCTAGCTGGAGGCTTGCTGAGGAGGGTGGGCCCTGCCTCCTCTGCCCCCCCCTCCCCGCCCTGCCTGCTGCGTGACGGGACCCCCCAGACTGGGCCACCTTGGGGGCAGATTTCAAGGGAGGTTTCTGCTAATCGCTAGGGCTAATCCTCGGAGCCCTGTGTCTCCGTGTCAGGTTGGATTTGCGGCCTGGCTGCCTCGTGAGCCACAGCGGGGTTCACACCAGGCCTCCGCCGCCTCCATGGGGCTGGAAATAACTCCCACCCCCCGTGGGGTTGTTTGACTCCCTGGTTGGGGCCACCTGGTGAGGAGCTGCTGGGGTCCGACTGTGTGTTGCTACTCCATCTCCCAGGACGAGCGGCCTCCTGGGCCCTTCCTTCCACAAGTTCCAAGCCCTTTGCTCTGCATGCTTTACTACCCCCTGCCCTCCAGCTAGCCTGCCGGTGGGGACCACAGTTCCATATCCCCGGAAGAGACACTGCGCCTGAGAGAGAGCTACATGATTCGCTGCCTCCAGGGCTCTTCCTGGGCCTTTTGGCAGAGGCAGGGACTTGGGCTCCCTGACTGGGGACTCTGGCTCTGTGAGTTGAGGAAAAACCCTGGTGTGGTGCTCAGAGCCTCTGCCCAAGGACACCTGACCTTGAGGGCAGAGAAGACCCCCCAACCCTGGCCGGCTGGACCCTGGAGGAAGCTTGCAGGCCCTGCTCTCCTTTGTGGGTCCATGACCTTGGACAGCTCACTCAGTCTCTAGGGCCTTGTTCCTCATCTCTAAGGAGGGGTGATGGTCCCTCTGGGCCCCTCCTGCCGTCCGGAGCCTCAGGGATCACCCTCAGTGCAGTGGGTGAGGGAGATGGACAGAGGGCATGGGGAGGACTGCTCCAGCTCCGGCACCTCCTCCTCGGATGCTCTGCCTTGGACCACAGCTCCTGTGCTGTGGGCTTAGCCAGAGCAGCCACCATGTCCCAAGCTCCTAGGACCCCCAGCTGGGGTCGTGCTGGGCTTCTAAGACCAGTGTCACCATCCACCCACCTTCTCCTGTTGGAGAAGAAATGCAGCTGCTTCTCTCACCCCTGGAAGCTGAGGGGCTTGTTGCAGGTCTCGAGTGTCAGGACAGGAGGAATTTGCCAAGTGTGCTGTGTGCCTGACACTATGCTAACCACTTGGTGTCATTTAATTGTCACTAGAACTTTATGATCGAGGTACAATCACTGTCATCATTTCACTGCTGAGCATACTGTAGAGCATTTATAACTCGCCCCCAGGACTCCCGCCCCCCTCCCACCCCCAGGTGAGTAGGGGGTGGAGCTAGGATGCAGACTGAGGCCAAGCCCACATGTTCGACCACGCCTCTGTTCACCTTTGGTATATGTCAGCATCACCTCCAGACTTGTTTCAGGTGCAGATTCCCAGGCCTCACCATAGAGTTTCTCAGAAGCGCTGAGGGATGTGGTCCAGAGCCTGCCTCTTACAAAGCCCTCCAGGTGATTCTGATGGAGGGTTTTGAGTGAGGGGTAGTTCATCTCCTGACTGTGCAGAGGGTGCCTGTGGCCCAGAGAGAGGAGAGAAACAGGGCAGGAACAGGCCTCACTACCTGCTGGGACCCATTGTGACCACTAGATCAGCTCTGTGAGGGCGGAGGGCACAGGGTGGGTGTGAGGATGCCGGCTGCAGCTGCCCGGCTGGGTGGCCTCCCTAGCTTCCCAGCTCTGGGCCACAGCCATTGAATAGGGTGCAGCCCTCTTCCCTGCTTTCCTGAATGCATGACGTTTCACAGCAAAATGGCAAGGGGAGAAATCCAGTTACCTCATGTAGGGTCCCTGAAGGATGGTACAGGTGAGGGTGAGGGAGGCAGAGGGCTTTACCCCCAAAACTAGATGGAGAGAGAAGCCTGCAACCTGTCTAGCAGGGCACGACGGTGGGAGAAGCAGAGCTTAGCCCTCCTTGTGCTGCTGCCTGGGACCCCACAGAGCGAGAAAGTTCAGGAAGCAGATGGAGTGCTTCAGTGGAATTGCAGACGGCGTGTGTGTGTGTGTGTGTGTGTGTGTGTGTGTGTGTGTGTGTGTGTG
>NW_021703781.1:20958364-21031161 GCF_005190385.1 Monodon monoceros
CTTTGAACCCTGCTCTCCGCAGGGCCCTCCGCCTACTCCCAATCTGAGATGGACACGGGCTTTAGGCTCTTTCAGCCCTGCTCTCCGCAGGGCCCTCCGCCTACTCCCAATCTGAGATGGACTCGGGCTTTAGGCTCTTTGAACCCTGCTCTCCGCAGGGCCCTCCGCCTACTCCCAATCTGAGATGGACACGGGCTTTAGGCTCTTTCAGCCCTGCTCTCCGCAGGGCCCTCCGCCTGCTCCCAATCTGAGATGGACACAGGCTTTAGGCTCTTTCAGGCACGGGATGAATGTCCTGCCCAGAGTTGACTGGCGCCTCCCTGGGGGTTTCCACACTCCCCTCCTGCTCGTCCTTGAAAGAACCTACAGGCAGGGTCCCTCCCAGACAGATAATGCCTTCTTGTTTTCCAGGGAGTTCCCCTGCTCAGAAAGGCCCCCAAGAGGGACACAGAGAGACACCAGATGGGGAGACTCTGGCGATTTCTCTCTACCTTTTTGGAGGAATGGAGCCCAAGGGTCTACCTACACTGGAGAACAAACATTTAGCAGCTTGGAACCTTCTAGATTTATACAGCTGACTCGGGGAAAGCTCCCACACCACACGGCCCGTCAGTTGATGATCCTGTGACGCGTGGGCGTCTCCTCAGTCGCCCTGTGGGCCCTGGTGGCCAGGGATAGCGTCTTCTGTATTTGTGAGCCGCTGTGGCCCCAGCAAGGGCTGGGCTCACAGGATCCTGGCATCGAGCTGCTCGAGCATGACCAGCAGGGAACCCAGTGTTCTGCCGTGAAAGGGGAAAGAAGGAAGTTGTGCCTTGTGGTGTATGGTCATTGAGGGCCAACCCTAAATATGACGGAGTGCATTAGTCAGGATTAGATTTGCCTGTGAATAACAGGAAGAGCCAAATAACAGTGGTTTACACGAGATGGAAGTTCATTCCTCTGTCCTGTCCGAGCCCAGAGTCTCGCGGTCCAGGCCTGGTGTGGTGGTTCGGCTCCACAGATCCCCGGGGTGTGGCTTCACATGCTGGCAGTTCAAGACGGCTCTGAACCGTCAGCCATCGCGCTGATGTTCCAGGCAGCGGGATGGAGGAAGGGGGCAAAGGGGGCTCATAAGGAAGGATCTGGAATTTGCCAAGGGCACGTACTGCCCCTTATGTCCCATTGGCTAGAATTAGTCACCTGGCCCCAGGTAGCTGCAAGGGAGATAAGGAGTGTGGTCCTGGCCGTGGGCAGCCATGTGCTCAGCTAGCTGCCCTATCCCTCCTCTGGTTTGTTTAGTGGAGACGGAGGGAGGGAGGGGATGAAGGCATTGTGGGCATTTTGATCAAACCTGAGGATGTTCCCAGGCTGAGAAACTGGGCCAGCGGTTCGGGGGCAGCAGAGTCTCACCCAGGGAGATTCCTCAGGAGGAGGCCAGTCCTGCCTTGGGACCAGAAAGCCACACGCCTCAGGCCAGGAAGGGAAGCAGGGGCTGAGCCTGAGGGAGAAAGGCTTTCAGGGGGCTGGAGCCAGCCCCGTGGCATGGTCAGAATGAGGGAGGTGGGCCACCCTCTTCTCAGAGGGTCGGGGTGTGCTGAGAAAGTGCTGTCCCCAGTCCAAGATCCCATATAAGCAGAGCTTCCTATCAGGCACAGCTGACCCACCATGGGGAGCTCCAGAGATGGGGGGTTCCCCAGGCCTGGAAGCAGGTAACTAGGGGTGCTGGAAAGGGCCCTTTTCTTTCCCGAGGGTCCTGAATTCCAGGAACCCCCAGCCCCACTGGAGCACCTGATAACAAGTTCCAGGGTCTTTGCTGGCCGTGGGGCAGGCAGGAGCCCCCTCTCTGCCCTCCGCCTGTCAGGTGAGCCGAGAGGGAGGCTTGTTGCCCCTTCACTGAGGGCGGGGCCTGCTGTGCCACCTGCAGCTTCTCCCAGCCCAGGGGTCCATCTGGAGGGTGATCCCCCGGCTCTGCTGCTGCCCCGCACTGGCCCCCACTCTCTACAGCTCCTCGGTTGGCCGCCCGGTCACTCTGCCCACCTTCGTCCCACCTCCAGAGGCTCCCCCTGGTTTGCAGGCTGAAGCCCGGAACACAAGACCCACCTCACAGAGGCAGCCCACCTGATGAACACATGGCACTATTTCCAAACATTCATCCACCTTCTGTTTTTAATTTTTAACCTTTTTTTTTTTTTTTTTGGTTTAGAAAAACTAGAAACACTTCAGAAACATATAATGTAGCTCGTGAAGGTCTCCTGCAATCTCAGACCCCAGACGGCTTTATTTTTTAAAAATTGATCTTGTCCTAATTTTAAAAAGAAGGAGGCTAAGGGGCAACGGTTGCGAAGGGATTGGTCTGGGTGACCACCAGAGACATGAGGTGAGGGGCTACGTGCAGAAACCAGAACTCTGCTTCTACTAAGCCAGGTAGCCTGGGGAAATTTACGTCGTTGACCCTGCTTAGCTGTTTCCTCTCTGCAAAGTGGGAGCTGTAAACCCTGTCTCGCCTCCCTTGAAGGTGGTTGTCAGCAGCAAAGACAGAGAAACCACAAAGACACAAAAAGCGCCACCAGGCTGCAGGAATGGAATGATTATCATGGGAACATGGATGACCACAGGCAGAGGGTGGCCAAGGCACTGAGCCGAGGGAGCACGGGGGGACTTGGGGGAGGGTAAGGTGGGGGATGCACTGGGTGAAGAGCTGTGACCTTTGTCCAGCTTTGAAACTATTACACATAACCGCACTTAAAAACATTCCCAAAATAATCATGTTCGTTGTAGGAAATTTAGAAGTGATGGATAAGCAAAAAAGAAAATAAATACCGTACTCAGTCCCCCAGTCAGGAGTGAGTACCATTATGTTTAAACATCTTCCCCCTTTTGTACCTGCTTGTTGTTGGGTGCCATCCTTGGTCCCATCAAAAAGGAGCTGGGCAGGGTGGGAAGGTGAAGCGATGGAGCTGATTTGTTCCATCAGCAATTGTGTGTCTGGCTCCCTCAGTGGGACAGAGCCAGGAAGGACACAGCATGGCCCCTGCTGGGAACAGCATGCAGTGGAAGGGAATGGAATGTCCCATTTTGTGATGCTTACAATGTGCTGTGGGAGTTGAGGGATGGGGGTGGGTGTGTAGTCAGTCAGGGAGAGCTTCCTGGAGGAGCTGGGCTTTAACTTCCAAGGGCGGGTAGAATGTGGGGGAGGAGGGCAGTCCAGGTGAGAAAGTGCGGGGTGGGAGCATCTTCCCCCCCACCCTCTCGTGTGCACTGAGACCTGCTCCTTGATGCCGGGTGCTTGCTCTTCTGTGAGTCCTGAAAGCTGCAGATGCCCCCAGGTTGTCATCTGTTCATCTCAGAAATATTTCCTGAGCATCTACTGGGACCCGGTCACTGTTCTGGTGCTGGGGCCATGGCGTGGACAAATTAGGCACCGTCCTGCTCTTGGGGAGTCGGGGAGGCTGCTGCTACAGACGTAATCCCATCAATGAGGCAACTGAAAAATAAAAGGAGGTCATAAGCTGGAGAAGATTTGAGGGGTGTGTGTGGACAGACTGCATCGCCAGGACCTCAGGGAGGCTTCTGGGGAAGGACGTTTGAGCCAAGACTAGGGGAAGGGGCAGCCACGTGAGCAAGCTGCAGAGTGCTCCAGGGGGAGGGGTGGTGGGTAAGAAGCTTTCATGAGTAGGAGAGGGTCTGGGGCGTTGGAAGGAGGAGGAGGACGTGGCCAGTGGCTGGGGCATCATAGCAAAGGGAGGGGTGGGGGCCCGTCTGCCGGGCTGAGGGGTTTGCATGTTACAGTGTGATGGAAGGAAATGACATGACCTCCGCCCGAGCGCCCTCTGCCCGTGATCGTCCGTGTTCCCGTGATAATCCTTCCATTCCTACAGTCTGGTGGGGCTTTTTGTGTCTTTGTCGTTTTTCTGTCTCTGCAACTGACAACAGCCCTCGAGGGAGGCGAGACAGGGTTTATGGCTCCCACTTTGCAGAAGAGGAAACAGCTAAGCAGGGCCAACGATGTGATTTAGGACTTCAGAGATGCTTCTGGCTGCTGCATGGAGGATGGATTGCAGGGGTCATCCATCCTTCCGGAGGGAAGGAGAGAGACTCCTGGAGGCTGCTGCAGTCACTCTAGGCAGGGGCCAGTGACCAGTGGTGGCAGAGCAGTTGGACCGACTAGGGGTGCGAACCCGTTCATCTGTAGGTGGGCTTTCAGAGCAGGCAGAGGACTTGCCCAAGGCCCCAGAGCAGAGCTAGGCTCTCTTGGTTCTTGATTAAGACCAGAAGCAGACGGAAATCTCCCTAGGTGGCTCACCGGGCAGAGTGAAACGGGGAGACTTGGAATTCTATTCTGTGTTACCACAGTAGGACAGCTGCTGCGGCCCAGCCCCACTCGGCCCTGTTGTTTGCCCGGGATGAGAGCCAGGGGATTGCTGAGCCCACTTATTCCCTCAGACCGTTCCTTTTATAGGCAGTGTTTGGGCATGGCCCTGGCCCTGGCCTGGGAGTGTCTGGGAGGTTTAGATCTGGTACCAGTCCGTGGTTGCAGGGAGGGGATGTGGAGAAGGTGGGGAGAGAGTGCAGGCAGAGTGGGGCCTGGGGGGATATGAAGGGCTGCTGGTGAGTCGCGCCCTCGCTGTGTTTGGGCTGGGTGGGTGTTGCCTTAAACACACATTCATTTGTTTAATTCCCGTACGATCCAATTAGGGAGGTAGATTTATGGTCCTCAGTTTATAGTTGGGGAAACTGAGACTCAGAGAAGTTAAGCATGTGCCACACAACTAATACGTGATAGAGATGAGAAGATCAGGATCAGCCAGATTTCGGCCCCAGAGTCCATGCTTCACATAGAGTCGAAACCACTGGATCCCCCAACTAGGTGTGAGGGTGTTGGGGGAGTTCTCACTTTCTATCTGTTAAATGGAAATGCTACCACTGCCTTCCTGGGATTTCTTCACTCCTCAAACAGAGGGTTTTAAGTTCTTGCCTGCAGCAGGCATTGGGCTCAACTCTGAGGACCCTGAGCTGCCGAGAGCGGCCCTCAAGGACCACGGAGGACTTGAGACTCAGCATCACTGTCCGACAGGAGTACAGGTTTCCCTGCTATCCGAAGGTAGAGCATTCCTGTGGAAGCTTTGTTAGCTGAAATGGCATCCAGCGGAGAAGCAGTTACCTTAGGACAAGTGCACTTGCTAACAATGCACAAAATAAGTTGGATAAAGCACAGATGCTCACCGACGCAGTTCAAACCTCTGGGCTTGCTGCTGAGATGTTGAGAGCAGTTCCTGGGAAGGAGCTTGGCGAGGGGTGTGTGGCCCCTGTAACGGCTCCTGCAAAACAAACGCTCAACACTATTTTTCTTTTCCCCTTTTTTTTTGTGGTAAAAGCAAAATCCTCTTCAGATTTCTCTTGGTTAGCGGAAACAGTTACTAATGTAGGTCTTTCATAAAAGCAAAGTGGCATAAAGCGAACTTTCAAAAAATGGGGGATACCTGTATAAAGTGAGCCACGTGTTTTTTTTAATTGAAGTATAGTTGGTTTGCAATGTTGTGTTAGTTTCACCACGTGTCATTTTAACTGGCCACATAAAAAAGTAAAAAAGAAATAGGTGAACTTAATTTTAGTAACATGTATTATTTAATCCCAGTATATCAAAATCTGATCATTTTGACATATAATCCACATAATAAATTGTTAATGAGATATTTCACTTTGTTTTGTACTACGTCTTTGAATCCAGCGTGTATTTTACACTTGCAGCACATCCCATTGTGGACCAGCCACGTTGCAAGGGCTCAGTAGCCAGTGCAGTGGTGGTTACTGTATTGCACAGCCCAGCTCCAGAGTCTGATTGATCCCTGCCCCCACCTCTGCAGTGCATGATAACAGCTGATTTTTAAGGAGGACTCACTGATCAGGCCCTGTTCTGAGGACTTTTATAGTTACACGGTGGACCCTTGAACAACACAGGTTTGAACTGTGCGGGTCCACTTATACGTGAGTGTTTTTCAATAGATAGCTACTGCATGATCTGTGGTTGGTTGGATCCAGGTACACGGAACTGCGGGTACGGATCTTAGACTCCCCGGAGGGTCAACGCCCCTAACCCCCGTGTTGTTCAAGGGTCAACTGTATTGTTGAACCTTCATAGCAACCCCTCGGGGAGGTACTGCTGTTGTCCCCATTTCATTGATGTGGCAGCTGAAGTCTAGAGAGGTAGCTTGGCTGAGGTTGCACAGTGGGTGAGTTGTGGAGCTAAGGAGGAAGGTGTGATGAGGGGGGGTGAGCTCCGTTTGTTTTTTACAGATTTATTTAGGCAAACTTCATACGACAGAATTCACCCATTTTCAGTGTACGGTTCACCACTGGCAAATGTATGTAGTTGTGTAATCACCACATTCAATACATAGAGCAATTCTGTCCCCTAAAGGTGCCCTCGAGCCCCTGTGCGGTCGACTCCCCTGTCCCTGACAGCCATTGATCTGTTTTCTGCCCCTGTAGTTTTGCCTTTTCTCAGATGTCATACAAATGGAGCCATACAGTTTGAAGTGTCTGGGACCTGCTTGTTTCTCTTAGTATGATGTTTCTGAGGTTCGTCCCATGTCATGTGTATATCAGTAACTTGTTCCTTTTTTATTGCTGAGTAGTATTTCATTATATAAGTGTTCACGTTTTTCACATTGTTTTCATCTCTTCACCAGTTGATGGACACGTGAGTTGATTTCAGTTTGGGGCTACAATGAATAATGCTGCTGTGTACAAGCCTTTTTCTGGACATGGTTTCATTTCTCTTGAGTAGTTAGTTGCCTGAGAGTAGAATTGCTGAGTCATATGGTAATTGTATGTTTAAATTTGTAAGAAACTACAAAGCTGTCTTCCAAAGTGGCTGTGCGATGTTACACGTAAGCACCGGGTCTCCAGTTCCTCCACAACCTTACCAACACTTGATGTTGTTGGTCTTTTAAAATTTGTCATTCTATGGGACTTTCCTGGCAGTCTAGTGATTAAGACTCCGTGCTTCTACTGCAGGGGGTACGGGTTCAATCCCTGGTCAGGGAACTAAGATCCCACATGCTGCGCGGTGCAGCCGAAAAGAGGAAAACAAAATTGTCATTCTAGTGCATTTTGCTGATGACATAAGATGCTGAACATCTTTTATATGCTTATTTGGCATCCGTATGTACCTTTAAATCTTATGCCATTGTAAATTGGATTTTTGGTTAACTTAATATTGAGCTGTAAGAGTTGGCATCTCTTTTTTTGGTCGGGATTAAATGAGATAATATATGTCACATGCTTTGCAATCAGAGGTCCACCCACTGGCCCTCCTGGCGTCCCTCTGGGTCAACACTCAGGGTCACTGGCTATCTCAGGCATCCTGTTTAGACCCTCCGCTTCCTGCTCACCCAAGGTAGGCATAGGAATCGCATACTTGACCAACACCCCCTGACTTGGCCAGCGGTACAATGTCTGCTCACATCGGTCTTCCTGCACTCTCAGCCAAAGCTCCCCCTTGCCTCGGGCCAGAGTCAGCATGGCCCGGCCAGGGGCCTGGAGTTGGGAGGCAGGAGCCCTGCGTCCCAGTTTCGTCCTCATGACCTCTCCCCTTATGATTTGGAGCTCATCGCTTTCCCTCTCTGGACCTCAGTTTCCTCATCTGTAGAAAGAGACGGTTGGACTAGGTGACCTCCAGGGGTGTAGCCAGCTCTGAATCTCTGCTTTTGGGGGCCTTGGTGACGGCCATTTGTGGAAGTTCCTGTGATCCCAGCGTTCCCTAAGGCAGGACTTGGGATTTTGCAAGAGGGTCTGGCAGGCAGGAATGGCAGGAGAAAGGGAGGGGGCAGGGTGGTGGCTGGGTCAGGAGCAGATGCCCAGCTTTCTGCTTCAGTTGCAGGAGCCAGACTCTGCTTTGGAAAAGCCACCATTCATCGTTTCCAAGTCCGTAGGGTTTGACAAGCTGGAGGTCATGGCTGCTGTTCCATGGCCAGGACAGAAGACGTGGGAGAGGGGGGACTGTGAGCTTTGGATCAGAGATGGGGAAACTGACGCCAGAATGGTGATGGAATCATCACTCACTTCTACCAAGAATCACATGAAAAGAAATGGACTTGGGCTCCTGCGATGTGTAGGCCCAGGGCCTTAGGAGTCAGCTGTTGCACCTCTTGTCTGTCATCCCCACCCTAGGACCCAGAATGGTTGTCTGCAGCATCCCCTTGGCTTGAATACAGCCGTTGACGAGAGGCTCACTGCTCCGGCAAGCTGGACGTTTATGCTGTAGCATCGGGCAGTTAGTTGATGACTTGGAGCTAAGATTCCAGCTCCTGAAGTTTGGTTCTTCTTGGAGAAATGAGGTCACCTCTCTGTGAAAGGTTCCATAGGGTGGTTGCTTTTCTCTCGGGACTGACTGCTGTGTGATTGCCCAGAGGCAGGAGGGCGGCATGTCCATGTGTGGAACTTTCTCAGATGCTGTTGTAACTGCAGCCCAGATGATTCTGTGGCTTCTTAGCTGGTCACTGAGGCCTTTTGTGGGTGAAATGGGGCCTGGAGTCCTCGCTCCCTGCATGGGAGACTGTGCATCTCTCCGTCCCTCTAGGAGGTCGTGTCTGGGTGCCCTGGCAGAGAGTGGAGTGGATGGGCGTCCCTAAGGTCCCTGAGTGGCGGTCAAGCAGGTCCAAGAGGGAGGGGAGAGTGTGTGGGGTGTTCTTGCTGTCAGGGTCAGCTGTGAAGAGGCAGGGAGGCAAGCTTATGCAGCCACTTAGCAAAGGCCAGCTGTCCTCACCTGAAATGGACACAGTGAGGCCTGAACCTTACAGGGTTGTGTGTAGGGGGCACCGTATGTTGTAAAGCACCCAGCATGGTGCCTGGCACTTAGTAGGTGCTTTGAAATGTTAACAAACAGAGGCAAAGGAGAGACGTGGAAGGGGCCTGTATTTGGTGGGGCTTGGTGTTCCCTTAAAGCAGTGGTTCCCTTTTTTATTTGCCAAGAGCC
This sequence comes from Monodon monoceros, assembly GCF_005190385.1. NCBI lineage: Eukaryota > Metazoa > Chordata > Mammalia > Artiodactyla > Monodontidae > Monodon > Monodon monoceros. The sequence goes on from NW_021703781.1 coordinate 20,967,321, forward strand.
CCTGTAGCAGAATGGCAGAAGCTCACAGATCCCTTCTCGGAATGATGTTTTTAAATGCACAAATTAAATAGTTGGGATTACAGGGGGAGTAAATTTTATTGAGAGTGCTATCAAAATACTAAAAAACAAACTTGTGATGTAGTAATACGTGTCCTTAGATATTCTTGCGTTAACAAGATAATCCATTAAGTGAGTTAAGGTTAAATTTTATTTTTTTGAAGACACACCAGCGTCAAGGCTGCTGTTGCTTGGCCTTGATGGGGACATTCATCTGGGGTGTGCCTTTGAGGGCATGTGGCCAGCATGATGGACATGCAGGCATTTGCGATTGGTTCGATGGTCCCAAGTGTGGAGAACCCCATTTTGCAAATGGCACGGCAGCTTCTTTACAGCTGGCTTCGTAAGGTGAGGCTAGGCTTCTCGCTTGGATCGTCACATTCTCCACGCTTGGTGAGTGAAAGGCGGCTGTGAGAACCTGGATCCCGCTCTGGGGGATCAAGACCACGAGGCGCAGAGTTGCCCAGAGTTGGCCGGTCCTGTCACCCGAGACCAGGGGGGCAGGGGACCCAGGTCTGATAATTACAGTGGTGTGAAGGGAGTGATGAGCGCAAGCCACGTTTCCAGATAACTGCACGGCTGCTGTGTGATGTGAACACGTCTCTGAGCTCAGTGGTGACTATGTCCTGGGCTTTGCGACACAGCAGGAGTGGCCTTCACTTGTGGTTAAGGAGATGTTAGCTTTTAGTTAGAAGTTAGGAAAATAAGGCCTAATTGTTTGCAAAACCATCCAGGCTCATAGACAACCCCCCTCCCCATCTTACTCTCTAGTGTCATCCTAGTCTACCCCGGTTCTCCCTGCAGCGGAGGTTTGAGCACTAGGGACCCCACCTACATGTGTGCCGTTGCTGACCCCGGCCCTGGCAGTGGACAGCAGTGGTATCACCACTAGGACTGCCAATCTTAGGAGCCAGATCCATTTGGAAGGGGCCTTCAGACTGTTCCATCCTTCACTGTCACTTTATGGCTGGGGCTGCTGAGGCCCAGAGGGGAGAAGTAAGTTGCCCAAGGCCCCACAGCATGTGGCCATCAGGATGAAGGGTCCTTTGCTGGCGAGGCTCACTCTAGGTGGGGTGGAGAGGCTTCAGGGGGAGAGTTGCAGACTGAGAAGCCTGGGAATCCCAGGTTTTCCCCCTCCTCTAGACATTTTGGAGACAGGTCAACTTTCAGACGATACGGCCTTTCCCCCACGCCTGCAGCTGTGCACATCTGTATTGTCTCCAGGCTGTCCTTATAGGGACCGGCTGGGGCCTGTCACCGCCTGTGGAGCCCTCGAGAGACGAAGAAGGCAGGAGCTGGAGCTTTAGGGGAGGCAAGGGGCAGGCGAGATGGAGGTGCCAGGCCTGGCCCAGCCCGTGGGAGCAGGGCCCGGCCTTGGCCTGGCAGCTGTAGCCAGCTGTTGCCTCCTGCAGGCCCTTCCCATGTCCTGTCCGTCACTCCCTCCTTTGGGACAGCCTCCCGAGTCCTGTTCTTGGAGGAGGCTGTTTCCACCCGTGCCTCCTTGGCCCAGGCTGCTGAAGAGGGGTCTAGGGGTCTTGGTGAGCCATGTTGGGGGCCTGCTGTGGCAGGCGAAGCGGAGAGAAGGTTCTGGCTCTGCTGATGGTCAGCTGTGGAGCCCCTCACCCGCTCTGAGCGCCTCTGCTTCTGTTTGGAAACAGAGGCTCATTCCTTCCACCTTCTACCAAGAAAAAAAAAAAGAGAGTGAGAGATTGGACCGGGTGTGGAGAGTCATGATGAGGCTCTTACAAAACATTCGGTTAGCGTGTTAGCAGAGCTGTCACACAGCTGCTGGGAGTTGTCAGGGGTGACAAGGCTGGGCCGAGAGAGGTGGGGAACCCTTTCCAGACTGGAGAGGGAGAGGGGGTGGTTTGGCGTGCTGGGAGGGATGGAATGAGTAGCCATTCTGTCTAGGTGGCTCTGGGAAGGCGGAGCCTGAGGGCACAGCCGGGGGAGGCCCTGAAAGCGCCTGCCTTGGGACCGGGAGCTCTGACTCGGGAGAGGGCGCAGTGAGCTCAGCCTTCAGACTGACCTGCTGCCCCGGTTTCATGCTGACCCCTGACCCCACCATCCACTGCCTGAGGTGCCGCTGCTGCTTATGAGAGGGCGTGGGCGGAGCGTGGATGGTGGGGGACAGGTAGTCCCCGCTGCCTGAGGGGGGACAGCCCATGCCAGGCTGAGGGCAGCTTGGGGAGCGGAGGGGAGTCCTCAGGTTCTAAAGACTGCTTATGGCCTCTTTGTTCTCAGAGGGGAAGTATCTCAGGGTGCGGCTCGGGGGTGGGGGCTGGCCGGGCAGGTCGATCCCTCCCCCTCCAGATCCTGGTCCGTCAGCGCCACATGGGGCCAGCTGCTGCTGGGCTCTCAGAAAGTTCTTTGAGCCTCTGTCTCCCACGTCTGTCGCCCCCTCTCTTGGGTCTGTGTGGAATTCCCAGCCCCTTCCCTTCCCAGCGGGCCTGGTTCTTGGGACGCCTGAGCCAGTCCTCCCCACACCCTCTACCGGCTCTTAGCAGCTCTCCTGGCCTGCTTCCCCAGCCATTCTTTTTATTTGTTTTAAATAGATGTTATTACGCAGTGTTCAGAGGAGAAAAATCAGAAAACGCAGATAAGGAAAAAGGAGAAAATAAACATTGTCTATAATCTCATCACCAGGTGATGACTCGGTTAACATCTTCATGTGCCTCCTCCCGGATTTTTCTCCTGCTACATGTTCATGCATTAAAATGAGATTATAGCCTGTACTTGCTTTGCAGCCTGCTCCTTCCATTCCTGGTTCCTAGATATCTTTCCACGGCAGTCAATAAGGTATTTTTAAGGCTGTTTAACATTCCACCTTAGAGATACCCCGTAATTTATTCAGCAAATCCCGTTGCAGGCTGTTTCCAGTGTTTTGTTACTATAAGTAACATTGCGATCAACAAAACACCCTTGTAGCCCACTCAGTTATGTGCATCCTTAACTATCAATATTTCCCTAGGAGAGAGCCCTGTGAGAGGAATTGGGAGTCCACGAGGATGCCTGGCATGCCGGAAGTTGGGCAAAAGCTTTGGCTGTTGCGATGTTGATGGTGTTGAGGTTATTGATGTAGAGTTCAGGGGCCTGGTGCTTTTGTTGAACCCTTGATCTTCTGAGAACTCACCCAAATCTGGACTTCCCTGGCCTCGTTTTGTGACATTCACGGCTAGAATATCCTCCTGCGTCCTGTTCCCATCCAAATCCTTCAAATCTGTCTCCAGACTTCCCTCTGCCTCTGGTCTGGTTCTCCCTCTGGTGAAGGCCTCCTCCCTCTCCCAGTCTAGAGGGCGTGGCCTCCATGTGGCCTGACCCAATTACTTGGAGCCCTAGGTCCTGCCCTGATGGGGATGGTTAACCCCTTCCTAACTGTCTTATCTTCACTAAGGGAGTGTAAGCTGTAAGGGGTCGGGGGCTACATCTTCTTGACTCTCCATGTCCATAACTCCCCCCAAGGCAGCAGCAGGGGGCCAGGCACACAGTAGGTGCTCCGCGAACATGTGCTTTGCTGGGCACCGGCTTGGAGGCAGCAAACCCTCCCTCTGTCTCCAGCTGCAGGGTGAGCTGGCCCTCTCATGGGCCTCAGACTGTGTATCTGTTCACAGGGTAGGGATGGTGGGTGGGCTGGGTCCCTTCCTGCTGTGGCTTTTCCTACCCACTCCTTGACCTCTTACCCCACAGGTCTTGGGTCCTGAGGCCGCCGGCAGACTATGGGTACAACGGCCAGCACAGCCCAGCAGACAGTCTCAGCCAGCGCCCCCTTTGAGGGCCTCCAGAACGGTGGCACGATGGATGGTCGGCACTCACTCAGTGTCCACTCCTTCCAGACCACGGGCTTGCACAACAGTAAGGCCAAGTCCATCATCCCCAACAAGGTGGCCCCCGTCGTGATCACGTGAGTGGCAGGACGAGTGTGACCGTGTCCCCGGAAGACATGGCTGGGGGGAGCTGCCTGGAGGGGTGGTGGCATACAGCACTTCACGTCTCCAAACTGCTTTCGTAGATGAAGATACTGAGGCCCAGAGAGGTTAAGCAGTTTGTCTGGAGTCACACAGGAAGTGGGTGGCAGAGCCAGCGTCTGTCGCGGGTCTCTTAGCCCATATTACTTGCCATGTCTCAGTGCCAGGGAGTGTGGAGAGGGAAGAGTGGCTGGGGGAGGGGGGGGACACCCTTTTGAGAGTAATTTTTGGCTGATGTTTTCAAAGGAAGTTTATATTCTTAGTTGCGTAAAATGTCGATTTTTTTTCACCCCCCCACAACCTGTAATTATGGTTCGAAACTGAGGTTAACACCAGGCCATTAAAGGGCCGGGCTGAAAAAGCTGGAAGCTGTTGGTCAACTCTCCTAATTAGGCCCTTCAAGGACATTCCCAGAGGGGGCTGCGGGTTTGTTCTGGCCCCATATTTTGAGAGACCTGGACACACTGCATGCGTCATGTGGGCCCAGGGAAGGAGTGGGTGCTAGGAGCCTGAGGCCAGGGAGACAGAAGGGGCATTGGCTCCGTCTCCTGGTGAGTCAGGAAGCCTTGTCTTACATCATATCTGCCCACCGAGCTTCCCTGCCTCTGGACCCCTCCAGGATGGAGGAAGTGGGACATGATGAGCTAAGAATTAAATGTGTTCCATGCAGAGACATTTGGCAGAGACTTAGCAGATGGGGCCTTCTGTATAAGGAAACCTGAGGAGTGGGAATGATAAATCCGGCCTGCTGCCTTTGAGACCTGACAGGAAAATTGTAGTCATAATACGTTACTGTGCTCATGATAAGGGGAGGAAAAGAGATGTTAAATAAAAGGGAGTTGAGGGCTTTCCTGGTGGCTCAGTGGTTAAGAAGCTGCCTGCCAATGCAGGGGACATGGGTTCGAGCCCTGGTCCGGGAAGATCCCACATGCTGCGGAGCAACTAAGCCCGTGCGCCACAGCTACTGAGCCTGCGCTCTAGAGCCCACGAGCCACAACTACTGAAGCCCATGTGCCACAACTACTGAAGCCCGCGTGCCTGGAGCCCGTGCTCCACAACAAGAGAAGCCACCGCAATGAGAAGCCTGCGCACCACAACGAAGAGCAGCGCCCGCTCGCCACAAGTAGAGAAAGTCTGCACGAAGCAATGAAGACCCAACACAGCCAGCAATAAAAAAAAAATAAAATAAATTTATTAAAAAAAGAAAAAAGGGACTTGATATATAGTCTTTTGACTAGCAGATGACAAAACTAGGTCCGGGTCTTGAGCACGGTGTTGGAACCTCATGTCCTGGGCCTGGCTCTGCCTCTGTCCTGCTCTGTGACCGTGGGCAGGTACTTTTCCCTCTCGGGGCCTCAGTTTCCTTATCAGGATATGTGGGGATGACATTCAAAATATTTAAGCGTGGTGTGGCTCAGGACAGTCACCGGTCTGCTGCAAAAATCCACTGAAGTGAGACTGTGTGCTCCCTGGAGCCAGCCGTGACCCAGTGATCCTTGGGTTGTAGCTTGTTTGAGGTTCAAGGGACCTTAGAAGGTCATCCAGTACAGCGGCTGGCAAACCATATCCTTCAGGCCCATCTCCTGTTTCGGTAAATAAGAGTTCGTTGGGACACTGCCGCCCCCGCTCATTTGCATGTTGTCAGCAGACGCTTAAGGCTGCAACAGCAGAGTTGAGTGGTTGCAGCTGACTGCGTGGCCCACAAAGCCTGAAGTATTTACTATCTGGTCCTTTATAGGAAAGGTTTGCTCACTCCTGATCTGACAGCTCTTAGATCAGATGTGAAAACTGATCTCGACACAGAAACTGAGTCTCGGGAGGCAGAAGGGTTTGCTCGCCACGGGTCCCGTGTGATGGAGGCAGAGCTGGCCGAGGGAGCCCAGGTCTCTGGACTGCTGTCTAGTGCTCCCCACCCCAGTCATTCCCCCACCCTGCCTTTCCTTTTGTAAAGAGGCTCAGACCCCAGATCATGAGCACTGGGAGGCTGTGTCTTATTCATTGTTATAATCAGCACAGAAGCTTGTTGGGTCTTGAGTGCACAGCGCTCCGCCTGGTTTAGCATCTACAGAAAGCTGTGGGTTTTGTTTGAAATGGCCCTGTGTGGAGGCAGAACTACTGCTAGTAATTGTAGTTAGATTACTAAATGATCACAGCCTTCGAGGCACTGGGCTAAGCACTTACTTCATGGGCGCATTGTCTTCTCACAGCAGCCCTTAGGAGGTTGCAATTACTGGAAACGGAGCTATAGAGCAAGTAACTCCAAAGCCATGGAGTTACTGAGCAGTGGAGTTGGAGTCATACCCAGGCCACGTGGCCCCAAAGCCTGGGTCCTGAACCACTGCACTGTGCTGGGGGTTGTCAGTGTGGGGTTGTTCTCAGAGACAATCTGATGGAGGGACCGTCTGGGATGGTCCTTGTTAAGCCTTGTTTAAGGAGGCCTTAAACAAGACAGAAGCTTCTGTCTACACAAAAGTCCAGGAGGTGCTCCAGGCTGACGTTGGCTGCTCCATGATCAGTCAGGCTCCTCTTCTCTTGTTGCCCCACCATCATCAGCCATCATTTCTGGATGCTAGACAGGGAGAAGGAGGGAAGGGTAGAGGGCACACATCTTCTCTTTAAGGGGATGGCCCAGAAGTTGCACACATCACTTCTCCTCACATCCCATTGGCCCAAACTGAATCACATGATCATACTAGCTGCAAGGGAGGCTGGGACATGTAGTCTTCAGCTGGATGTCCCAGTCACAATTCCAGGGTACTATTGCTGAGGAAGAAGGAGAGAGTGGCTATTGGGGGACAGTGGGCAGCCTCTATCATAAATGCGTGGGTGGGACGGGGTGGCCCTGCCGTAGGCCTGGTGAGGGTGGAGCGGATACTGGCCGTGGAGGTTGCCTGACTCAGTCTCCGTTCTGCCCCTGGCAGGTACAACTGCAAGGAGGAGTTCCAGATCCACGATGAGCTGCTCAAAGCCCATTACACGCTGGGCCGGCTCTCAGATGCCACCCCAGAGCACTACCTGGTGCAGGTGAGGTTGGGCCTGTCCCTCTCTCCCCCTTGCGGCCTCTCCCACCCTCTTGCCCTCCTTCCTCACAGGCTCCCTCCCTAATCTCCTCCTGCTTTCCACACTGTCCCCCTTCTCTGCTTCACTGCCTCACCCCACCCTCTGGGGTCCTGATCCCACTTCCTCTCACCCCCTGGTTTCCTGAGCCCCGTTCCTCCTGCCCTGTGGAGCCCCCTGCTCTTCTGTCCCCATCTGTCCCCTGCCTGGCCCCCAGCCTGCCCACACCTCTCTCTCGGAGCACCAGGGAGAACAGAGAAGGGAGCCTGAAAGACCTGGGACCCCAGACGGCTCCCTGCAGGCTCTCCATCCCATTCTCTTTTGAAGTTTCAGAACTTCTCTGGAATGTAGAGATATGTAGATGTACATGTACATCTATCTATCTGTCTTTGTATCTTTTTTTTTTTTTTTTTTTTGTCTTAAATATCCTCTGGAAAGTAAAGTCTACAAGGGCAGATGACTTTTCATGTGTCTTGTTCACTGCTGTAGCCCCAGGCCCTAGAACAGTGCTTGGGTATAATGTAGGTGCTCAATAAATAGTGAACGAATGAATGAATGAATGATAATCATGATGATTAAACTGTATTTGTTGAAAGAGGGTCCGGGTAGGAGGTGGCAGTGGACGGGTAGATGGGTGAACAGGTAGATAAGATGACCTCATGGTTCCTTTTTGCCCAGGAATGTGTCTTCTGGTTCCTCCTGCTTTCACCTGATCCCTGAGTAGTGTTTTCCTCTTTTCTCTGTAGTCACTGCCTCCCCAGCTGGGGAGGGGAGAAACCTGCCCATTCCCAGAGCCGCAGGCCTCTAGGAAGTGGCTAGCAGTTTTCTCCTGGTTGGTTCTTGGTGCCCCAGCTGTGACTCCCTACTCGAGCCCCTTTTCCATGAGCTTCCTCTGGGTATGAGAGATGTTTGCTGTGTGCCCGGGGAGCTGCAGGCTCACCCTAGAGGCAGCTTTGGTCTTCTGTTTCATGTCCCTGGAGTACCTCTCCCTGCTCTCCTTCTTCAAGGCCAGGCTCAGATGCCACTTCCTGCATGAAGCCTTTTTGGATTCCCCCTCAGGAGGAGTTGCCTTTCCTTTTCCCACACTGTACGACACTCCTCCTGGCATCACGGATAGTCACGTATTTTGTCTGCTTTTTCCACGAGTCAGCAGACAACTTGAGGACCATGTCCCCCACCCCCTCTCCCTGCTCCCCATCCCCTGGGGCCTGGGACAGAGTCCCTGAGTCATCTGAGTGACCCCCTGTGGCTCTCCGCCTGCCAGGGCCGCTACTTCCTGGTGCGGGATGTTGCAGAGAAGATGGACATGCTGGGCACTTTGCAGAGCTGTGGGGCCCCCAACTTCCGGCAGGTGCGGGGCGGGCTCACTGTGTTCGGCATGGGGCAGCCCAGCCTCTCAGGATTCAGGCGGGTTCTTCAGAAACTCCAGAAGGACGGACACAGGGTAAGCATGGCCATTTCCCATGCAGGGGCTAGCCCCCAAATCTGGGGAAAGGGCTTCCAGGAGGGGCAACTTCAGAGGCTCTGGAGGGGCCTGGCCATATCATAAGGAGGGTGACTGGTGACCAGGCCCAGGCCCTGCCAGGCCTTCAATGCCATTATGGTCACTGTGGTCAGCATGACTGGGAAATTCTGGGTAAATGTTTATTGCAGTGTCCTGTGTGGACGTGGGAGCCCCAAGGTCAGAAGCCCCTTATACACCCCACAGGATGATGATCACAGCTAACACTTAGGTCCTCATGTCAATCCTATGAGGCAGTTATTCACCCATTTTACAGAGGAGGAAACTGAGGCCCAGAGAGGATAAGTGACACAGCCCCTGAGTGGTGTCCCAAGACACAAACCTAGACCCCTGGACTCCACGCACCTGCTTTACATGCCTCCTCTCTCCTGCCTGATGTGGAGGTGGGGCTTTGAGTGTCTCCAGGACAGGGGATGAGTGGCCACTGTGATCGCGGGCTTATGGCGGGCAGCCGAGTGTGATTTGACCTGGGTTAAGATGGAGAGGCCTTAGTGAACCAGAGTGGGGAGGGGGTGTTAGCTGAGCACGGATCCCACCTTCCCAGCAAGTTCTGCAGGGCGGGGCCTGCCCACACATCTCCCGCTGTCTGTACGGTGCTCAGTGAATGAATGATTACGTGATGGTGGTGGGCATTCACTTCTTCAGCGGATGTTTATCAAGCGCTTGATTTACCTAGGGCTCTGCGCTAGGAATTGTGGGGACGTGAAAATGACAAGGACATGATTCTACCTGCAAGGAACGTAGTCCACAAAGGGAGAAAGATGTATTCATTGACAACGTTAATCCAGAGCAGGAGTTAACACCACAAGATTCAGATGAAGGGCTCTTGGCCCTGAGAGGAGGGAGGGTCAGGAGCCGGTGGCATTGGGACTGAGCTTTGCTTCTGGGGTAGGATTCAGGTTGCAGGGGCAGAGTGGGGTGATGGGCCCGCGATGAGGGGGAGCGGCTAGCTCGGAGGCCCCGAGGTGGGGTAGCGGTGATGCCTCCTTCCTCCTTGGGTTCCCGGCAGGAGTGCGTCATCTTCTGTGTGCGGGAGGAGCCCGTGCTGTTTCTGCGTGATGATGAGGACTTTGTGCCCTACACGCCTCGAGACAAGCAGAGTCTTCACGAGAACCTCCAGGGCCTCGGACCCGGGGTCCAGGTGGAGCGCTTGGAGCTGGCCATCCGGAAGGAGGTGAGGGCCACCGGTGTGGGTGGGAGGCCGCCCCCCTCGTAGGCCTTGGACAGCTGAGTTGAGCCCCAGCCCCGCTTTGCTCTTACTGGCACACACTCGCTCACTTTTCTGCCCTGCTTGGGTGAATGGCTGCTGCATCGCTGGCTCCGGGCAGCCTGGGGAAGGACTTTTCTTCTCGGCTCTGCTTGCCTCTGCCCCTTTCCCACCCTGCTTTTCTCCTCCAAACTCAGCACCATTATTTAGAAAAGGGTCTGGTGGAGGAGAAAGAGCTCTAGACTGAAAGCCCCAGGACAAGTTCAGCCTCCTGTGAGCTGTGAGGCCTGGGCTGGGTCACTTCTCTCCATGGGCCTCTGTTTCTGAGGTTCCTCTGTCCTCCTCCTTCACAGCTGGGAGGTTTGTCAGGGTCTCTGAGGCTGTTGATGCACCCAGAGGTGTGTAAATAGTGTGTGGGGGTCATGGCGTCCCCTACCTCCCCTGGGACATCCCGGGCAGGAGCGGAGGCCGCAGCTCAGGCTTCCTCCCCTCTAGCTCCCAGCTGACCGAGCTTCCTCCTGTCCTTCAGTCTGGCGGTTTAGCCAATTCCTGCTGCCCACCGGGCCAAGCCCTTCCAGCCTGGCCCCAGTGTGGGCCATATCAGCTCAGGCATGGGTGGCTGCCCTCGGGCCAGTGGCCACCCTGGTCCCGTCAGGGCTCCCAGGGCACAGAGAGGACCTCTGGTGTGTAGTTCTCCCTGGAGGGAAAGCAGCCTGTCCGTGGCCTCGGTGTGGCCTAGGCACTCCAGAGCTCAGTCAGGAAAGTCCATCATGGCCCTCTGACCCCCTACCACCTCTAGATCCACGACTTTGCCCAGCTGAGCGAGAACAAGTACTACGTGTACCACAACACCGAAGACCTGCGGGGGGAGCCCCACGCCGTGGCCGTCAAGGGCGAGGATGATGTGCATGTGACCCAGGAGGTGTACAAGCGGCCCCTCTTCCTGCGGCCCACCTACAGGTACCGAGGGCCTGCACAGGCCCCCAGTGTGCTGGGTGTGGGTGCTCTCTAGGCCTGCTCTCCAGCTGCGGCCTCAGTCTCACCATCTGCAGGTTGGGCTGAGTTCCCCACGCCTGTGTCTCCCATGGGAATATGGGGGTCCGGCGTGTGTGGCCTGCCTGATGGGCCGCTCCCCCTCACCCGGCAGGTACCACCGTCTGCCCCTGCCAGAGCAAGGAGCCCCCCTGGAAGCCCAGTTTGATGCCTTTATCAGTGTCCTCCGGGTAAGTGGGGGCAAGAGGGGTGCTGGGAGCATGGAGGGTGGGCAGGTGCTTGGAGAGTGGGTCTGTGTCAAGGCCCCGTCTCCATGGAGATGCCCTGGTGGGTGTGGCTTCTGGAAGAAGGCTGAGGGCGTGAGTGTGTGGGCTGTGTGTGTGTCTGGTGTGGGTGTGTATTTGTACATTCTCTAATGACAGAGCCCAGCGCTGACCGTCTGGAGGACTGGACTCTGGCTGTGGCTTGGCTGCTAACTTGCTGTGTGATCCTGGACAGACCTCCTAACTTCTAGGCCTCAAGTTCCTCATTTCTATATTGGAACTAAAAATTCTTACCTTCCAGGCTTCCGCTGATATCTCCTGAGTATCGGTGTTTCTGTCCCAACCCCCTTGGGAGGTCACCTTATTTAATTTGCCTCTCACAAAGAGTAACTGTGGCCCTGTCCCCTCTGAGTAGTTCTCAGCTCCAGGGCCCTGGGAAGGAGGCAGGGCCTGTGCTCCTGGGGCAGGTGGAGCAGATCGGGCCGTGGGGCTGGGCGGCCCATGTCATGATTCCCCAGCCCCAATTTGGTCCTCAGCCGAGGGCTTTCTGGTCACGCTGTTACCTGCTCTTCATGGCCCTTCCCCAGGAGACCCCCAGCCTGCTGCTGCTCCGAGAGGCCCATGGGCCTCCCCCTGCTCTCCTCTTCAGCTGCCAGACGGGCGTGGGCAGGACCAACCTGGGCATGGTTCTGGGCACCCTCATCCTGCTTCACCACAGTGGGACTGCCTCGAGGCCGGAGTGAGTGGCTAGTGGGACCCAGTGCCCCAGGGGACTGTGGGGATAAGGAGAGGGGAGGGCGGGGCTGCCCCACGTTGCCGGGGACACGTCAGAAGCCCAGAGCTACAGCTGGAAGTTGGGCAGCTGGGGTTCACTTCCCAGTTTGCTGCAGACTTCACTGGCTGACCTGGAGAAAGTCACTTGGCCCTTCTGGGCCCCAGTTTCCCCAGTGGAACAAACGCCTCTTGTCTCCCCAACTGATCTGGAAGGAAAACTTGGAGCATGTAGTCCGGTGCCTCTCATCGGCCAGGTGAATGGGAGGGTGTCGACAGCGGGGCGTCCTCCAGGCCTGCGGGGGCGCTGACGAGGCTACTGCCCCTCCCTGTCAGGGCTGCCCCTACAAAGACCAAGCCACTGCCCATGGAGCAGCTCCAGGTGGTCCAGAGCTTTCTCCACGTGGTGCCCCAGGGGAGGAGGATGGTGGAGGAGGTGAGCTAGGGGGCTGGGCAAGGAGCTGGGGGCGGGGCCGTGGAGGGGCACTCGCTCCCCTCACTGGGGGGCCTCTTCCTCCCCTGCCCGCTCCTTCCCTTCCTGGCCAGTCATTCTCTTTCCCCCTCTCTTCTCTTCTACCTCCTGCCATCTTTCCATGGCCCTGCTCCATCCCTGCTGCCGTCCCCTCTTCCCTGCCCTGGTCTCTGGCACCAGGTGGACAGAGCCATCACCGCCTGTGCAGAGTTGCACGACCTGAAGGAAGTGGTCCTGGAACACCGGAGGGAGCTGGAAGGCAGCCCGCCGGAGACCCCGGCTCAGGTGAGGCATCGAGAGCCGCTGCTTTTGCCTGAGCCCGGCAGCCTTGTTTGGTTGGGCCTGTTGACTGGCCCCCTTCAGACTGGCTTTTCCTAATTGCTGCTTCTCCCATGAGCAGAGCAGTTTTCAGAGGAAGGGGAGATGGGGAGCTGGGCCTGCAGGAAGAGAGGAAGTTTACTTTCCCTGACCAGGACCCCTTGCTGCAGAATAAACAGGATGGAGGAAGGGGCTGCTGGCAAGGTGCTGGGGGCCTCTGGCTCCAGATACTTCCCAGGCTGCTCCCGGCTCCCCCCGCAAATAAAAACCCTCGCTGTTCTTTGGGAAGGCCAAGGTTTGGTCCAGCCGCTGATTCTGCAAGAGTGATGGGCTCTGGGCTGTCTCAGCAGGCCTGTCCCTGTGCTCTGGGGAGAGGAGGTTGGCTTGTTCGCACACAGCGCATGGAAAGAATCTAAAGCCCGCAGAGTCTTTTTCTTCTTTAACACTTAAAAAAGTGTTTTAAAAGCAATATTATATCATAGAAAATTGAGAAATTAGAGAAGGAATAAAACTGCCCGTCATCCAAGCCCAGCTGCCGTGAGCATTTTGGCTGCCTTCCTTCAGTTTTCATATCTCTGATGTTCTTTTGTAGGTTGCCTAGGGCACGTCCATGTCCTGCTTATTTCACGTAACCCCATCTCTTCCATGTCATACCTGCTTATCGTTGTTGAGGTTTACTGGCTGTGGAACCAAAGCCATTGCGAGGCTCAGCCATCATTGGCCCGATAGTTTAGGAGCAGAGCTCTGGCCCGATTGCCTGAGTTCTTTCTGTTCCTGGCTCTGCCACCTAGAGGTGTGTGGACCTGGGCAACCTGCTTCACTGCTCTGTGCCTCAGTTTCCCCACTCGTAAAATGAGGCCACTCACAATAACTACCCCATAGGGTTGTTGTGAGGATTAGGTGAGCTCAGGTCATAAGGCCTCAGAAGGGCGCCTGGCAGAGCAGGTGTTCCTCCTGGCCGTCACCTGCTGTGATCCTCAGGCCCCATCTAGTTGTGCAGTGGGGTCAAAGTAAGTACTTCGCATTGAACTACTTCATGAAGATGAGGCTTTTGTGTATTTAGGATTTTTCCCCTTATAAGGTCTAGATTAGGGGTTGACAGACGATGGCCCACGGGCCAAATCCAACCCACCACCTGTTTTGATAAATAAGTTTTGTTGGAACGAGGTCTTGCCCATCCATTTATGTACCGTCTCTGGCTCTCTTATGCCGCCGTGACAGAGTCCAGCTGTTGCAAGGCAGATCGTGTCGCCCACAAGCCTAGAAAATTTACTGTCTGGCCTTTTATAGAAATAAAAGTTTGCTGATCTCTGGCCTGGATTCCCAAAGATGGGGGGTTAAATTTCATCCAAGGGCATGACCTTTTTCTCGGGCCTGTACGAACCTCACTTGCCCTCTAGAAGGTGGTGCTGACTCAGCAGGGGAAGCCTGAGATCCGAAGGTGAAGAGAGGGACCCTTGGAATTTTCTGTGACAGCCCCCTGCCCAGAGGACGCTGGGGTGGGGAGGGTCGCAGCTCTTAAGCGAGGGCCTCTGGTTCAGGGAAGGGTGTTTATACACTTGCTGCTTCAACACGGATTGTGGGCGACCCTGCATGGTGGGTGGCATCGGAGCAAAGCGGCGAGGCCCAGCCTGTCTCTGGGCACAGAGCCTCACCGAGAGCTGTAGTGCCTCCTGGGGTCACCAGTAGCTCTTCCTGCACCATGGATAAACCACAGCAAATGGGATAGGGTTGGAAGAACTTCCAACCTGGCGAAACAGGGTTATGAAGGGTGGGGGTAGATTGTCTAATGGGAATTTCTGAGGCTTAACTCCTGCCCTTCTGGGGATGGGGATGGGTGGCTTAGCAGCCCCATCTTTACTGCCCGCCCTCCTTCCTGGTCCCTTCCTCTCAGGAAAGCGGCAGCCAGCGCGGTGTCCGGCAGAGGGCGCTGCGGAGCCTGGAGCGATACTTCTACCTGGTCCTGTTTAACTACTATCTCCATGAACAGGTGGGGCAGGGGGATGAGCGGACCCATCCCCCTTTCTCCTGGGGCCCCTCCAGACTCCCCACCCAGTGGCTGGCATGGGGTTGATGGGGACCCCTGTGGAGCCGGGGAGGGGAGTGGGGACATGTGTGTTGGTTCCAGAGGAAGGCGGGTTTGGGGGAGGCAAGGAGAGACCCAGATAGAGGGATGGTCCCCGAGCAGGTCAGGCAAAGGGAGGCCCCACGTCTCTTTCCTCTGGGCCCATCTCTGAACCCTTAGCCAGGGCATCGGGGCCTGGAGGGATCTCGCTTCGGATATCCTGGTCCTCTCTCCCCAGCCCCTCATCCCTGCTCTGGGCCGTGATGGGTATCTCTTGGGGTCCCCCGACCAGAGGGCAGGCAGGGAGAGTTTGGGATGGCCATGTGACCCTGAGCTCCCGTCTCTCTCTGCCTCGGGCTGCAGTACCCGTTGGCTTTTGCCCTCAGTTTCAGCCGCTGGCTGTGTGCCCATCCCGAACTGTACCGCCTGCCTGTGACACTAAGCTCAGCGGGGCCTGTGGCCCCTGGGGACCTCATCACCACCGGCTCCCTGGTGAGTGTGCCTGGCTGGCTGGGGAAGTGGGCGTGGGTGTGGGCTGGCCCCGGGGTTGATTACAGCCTTGGTTCCTGTGGGGTTGGGCTAAGCATTGCCCTCACAGGAAGCAAAGGGTGGATGGCCCGTGCGGTGATGGGATCCTCCTGTGAACAAAATGGGGCCATTCTCAGGCCCTAAGAAGCATTTGCAGCTCTGGCTACGTTCCAGTACCCACTCCTCATTCTGAACCCCAAGCGCTCTGGGCTGGGAGTCAGGAGACCTGGTTCTGGTATCTTTGCCACCAGCCTCTCATCTTTGAGCCTCAGCTTCCTAATCTGGAGAGTGGGCACCGTTGCACTTGCCCTTGCCAGGGTGGTTATGAGGCTCCAAGTGTGCAGAAGTGCTTTCTGAACTGTCAAGTGCTGGTCTCACCCCCCGCTCCCCATGCCCACCTGGGGCCAGGTTCTGAACCTCAGTCGGCCGCTGAGGGTCCCAGGCTTGCTTCTCTCCCAACAGGGGGCAGATGACCTCGTCTCCCCGGACGCACTCAGCACCGTCAGAGAGATGGACGTGGCCAACTTTCGGCGGGTGCCCCGTTTGCCCATCTATGGCACGGCCCAGCCCAGTGCCAAGGTGACCAGCCAGGGGGCCCACTTGTGGGGTGAGGAGAAGGGGGGTTGAGCTCTTTCACTGACGGCCATCTGTCCCCCCAGGCCCTGGGGAGTATCTTGGCCTACTTGACCGACACTAAGAGGAAGCTGCAGCAGGTCGTGTGGGTCAACCTGAGAGAGGAGGCTGTGCTGGAGTGTGACGGGCGCACCCACAGCCTGCGGTGGCCTGGGCCCCCCACGGCCCCTAGCCAGGTGGAGGTGAGGCCCTCCTGCCTTGTACGCACCCCTGCCTTGGAGGCCTTCTGGGGACTTGGCCTGAAAGGGTCTTCAGAAGCGTCTGTGCTCCTTTTGTACAGATGAAGAAACTGAGGCCCCGAGAGGAGCGGTCTCAGGGAGTGGCTGACTCAGGACTCCCTTGCAGCCCTGGGTCTGGTTATAAACCTTGAGGCTTGAGAAGGGGGAGGGATGGGCCCGGAAGCCAGGACTGTCCTGGCCGCAGAGGTGCTGGTCTTTCAGGGCTGGCCTGGGGGCTGCCGCGTGGCCTGAGCCCTCTGTCCCACCCTCCCCTAGAACCTGGAGACCCAGCTGAAGGCCCACCTGAGCATGCCTCCCGCAGGCACCCAGGGCCCACGGACCCGCAGGTTCCAGACATGCCTCACGACACAGGAGGTCTTCAGCCAGCACCGTGGGGCCTGCCCCGGCCTTACCTACCACCGCGTCCCCATGCCAGACTTCTGTGCCCCCCGCGAGGAGGTGAGGGGGCTGCGTGGCTGAGGCCTCTGGGGAGGGAGAGGACGCCCCCCCGCCTCCCTCAGGCCTGGGCCTTGG
Source organism: Monodon monoceros (assembly GCF_005190385.1). Taxonomy (NCBI): domain Eukaryota; kingdom Metazoa; phylum Chordata; class Mammalia; order Artiodactyla; family Monodontidae; genus Monodon; species Monodon monoceros. Next base: position 20,983,924 of record NW_021703781.1, read on the forward strand.
CTGTGGGCACAGCTCCCCAGAGGGACTAAGAGCTTGTTCTGCAGGGTTTCAGGTCAGCCTAGGTGGTTTATTCACATGCCTGCCAAGCTTCGTGTTTGCGTGCGTGCGCGTGCCTGTTTGTGTGTGTATTATGTGTTGTAGGTATGTGTGGGGTGGGTGAGCATGTCTGTGTGTGTTCAGAGTGGGTGTGGTTGTGGAGAGTGTGTGTGGTGTGTCTGTGTCTCTGGAGGCTGTGCTGCGCCACTTGTCTTTACTGTGGGACGCGTGGAGAGCGTGTCTGGTGGGGAGCTGTGTGGTGTGTGTGTAGGGGGTTTGTGGAGGAGGGTGCTGGGAAATGCTGTGTGTGACTGAGGGAGTTCTGTGTGCATGTGGTATCTGTAGGTTTATGCCCGTGAATGTCTGTACGGTCTGTGGGTCTTTAAGGTTTGTGTGGTGTGTGTGCCTGGCATGTATTGTGTGGGGTCGCTGTGTGCCTGCGTGATGTGTCAGTTCTTTGGGTGATGCGCCTGTGTCTGTCTGTCTGTGAGACGGGTGGTGACGGGGCTTGTATGGCCCCCTCACTTTGCTCTGTGGGTCTGGCTGCCCGTAGTTTGTTGCCCTCTGGTGGTCTCACGCTGCAGTGATTGGCTGAGGTTGGGACTGCCCTCAAACTGGGATCTGGGTTGGGTCCACCTCAGGTGGGCAGTTGTGGGGGGCGGGGCCCACATGCAGCCCGGGGGCGCAGCACATAGGAATGTGCTTGTTCTACCTGGCAGATGGTGGGCACCAGGAACCTCAGGTGTGTGCCCGTGTCTGCTCATACGTCTAGTGCCTGGTTATATGGGAATGTGGCTGTTTACGTGCACGTGGTCTTGTGTGTACTGCAGTGAGCTGAGTGTATGTGCATACAAGGTTGTGAGCCTGACACAGCCAGGCTCCGGGCAGACACTCCCAGGACAGCTGCCGGGGTTGCCATTGGGAGGGATGGGCCATCTTGGGAGTCTGTGCAGCTGGGAGTACCCACTGACTCAGACCTCGGTCTTCCTGTGCAGGATTTTGACCGGCTGCTGGGGACCCTGCAGGCTGCCCTCGCCAAGGACCCGGGTTCCGGCTTCGTGTTCAGCTGCCTCAGCGGCCAGGGCCGGACCACGACCGCCATGGTGGTGGCCGTGCTTGCCTTCTGGCACATCCGAGTATGTGTGGCCTCCTGTGTGAGGACAGGGCTCTGCCCAGGCAGGGTGGGCATTTGGTCCCTGGGGACCCTGGCTGTGGCAGGAAGGTGTGGTCCCAGAGCCCCCTCTCATCAGCCCTGGAGAGACGGCGCGTGGGCTGGCAGACCCCCGGCACGGGCTCCAGCTGTGGGCAGAGCTGGGGGAGGGTGCGGTCTGGTAGCCATGCTTCCGGTCCCAGCAGCTGTCCTCCCTTAGGGCTTCCCCGAGGTGGGCGAGGAGGAGCTCGTGAGTGTGCCCGATGCCAAGTTCACCAAGGGCGAGTTTGAGGTGAGCATGCCCCGTGGGGTCCCCAGGGGACACCTGGGGGAGGGGAGGGGTGAGTCTTGCTGGCAGGTTGGGGGGAGATCTTCAAAGCTCCTCCTAAGGCCATTACCTTATTCTACCTCATCGTATCAGTCCTTCCCTGTCCCCATTTCACAGATGAGCAAACAGGGCACAGGGTAGCTTGGCTCTGGGCCCTGGCAGATGGTGTTTGGAGAAGAGGGGGCGGATCCCCCCCACTCCTCCTGGCCCTGCTGCTGGGCTCCTGGCCACCATCTTGTCTGGGTAACACTGACGACCACCTCACGGGCACCTGGGACCCAGCTGCGGTTGGTGACCCTGGTGCCGGGCCCTGGACCACCCCACCCCACCCCCATTTCAATTCAGGGCACTGGATGGACAGTGCTAACGTCTCACATTTAGCCATCCATGTATTTGCACCTCATGTGCCTCATGTCATGTTCCCTGACACCCTGTAAGTAGGTGGCAGTGTCCCCGTCTTACACATGGGGCAAGTGGAACTCAGAGTTGGCACGTGGCTGCCCGGTGTCGGTGTTGTGGTCGACTCCTGCCTACCTGGCCGGCCTGGCCAGTGCCCCTTCCCTGCCCTCCCTACTGTCCTGACACCCTGGCCTCCATGCAGCTCCTCAAACTCACCAAGCGCTTTCAGCTTCTGGGCCTTTGCATATGCTTTTCCCTTGCCCTGGACCACTTCTCTCTTCCTTCTTCTGGCTGATTCACTGATTCTTTTCTTTTTAATTTCTTATTGTGGTAAAACGTACATAACACAAAATTTACCATTTTAACCATTTTTCAGTGTACAGCTCTGTGGCATTAAGTACATTCACATTATTGTGCAACCATCACCACCATCTCCAGAACTTTTTCCTTAGGCCAAATTGACCGTATCCATTAAACACTAACTGCCCATCTCCCCTCCCCCAGCCCCTGGCAGCCACCATTCCGCTTTCTATCTCTATGAATTTGACTATTTTACGTACCTCATGTGAGGAGAATCATACAGCGTTTGTCCTTTTGTGACTGGTTTATTGCACTTAGCATAATAGCGTCCAGTTTCATCCGTGGTGTAGCACGTGTCACAATTTGCATTTTTAAAAGGCTGAGTAGCATTCCATTGTAAGTATCGACCACAGTTTGTTTATCCATTCATCTGTCCGTGGGCACTTACGTTGTCTTCACCTTTGGGCTACTGTGAATCACGCTGCTGTGAACATGGGTGTACACATATCTGTTTGAGTCTTTGCTTTCAATTCCAGAAGTGGAATCACTGGATCAACTGGTAATTCACTGTTTAAATTTTGAGGAACTGCCATATTGTTTTCCACAGCAGCTGCACCTTATACATTCCTGCCAGCAAAGCACAAGGGTTCCAATTCCTCCACATTCTTGCCAACACTTGTTGTTTTCTGTTTTTTTTTTTTTTTTTTTTTGATAATAGCCTTCCTAGTAGGTATGAAGTGACATCTCACTGTGGTGTTGATTTGAATTTCCAACCACCGACTAGTGATGTTGAACATTGTTTCATTTGTTTTATGGCCATTTTTGTATCTTTCTTGGAGAAATTCCTATCTGAATTCTTTGCCCATTTTTGATTTGCGTTGTTTTGTTATTGTTGAGTTGTAGGAACTCTTTATATATTCTGGATATCAATCCCTTGTTAGATACGTGATAGTTCAGTGGGTTGCCTTTTTACTCTATTGATAGTGTCCTTTCATGCAAAAATTTTTAATTTTGATGAAAATCAGTTTGTCTGTTTTTTCTTGTTTCCTGTGCTTTTGGTGTCATATCCAAGAAGTCATTGCTAAATGCAACGTTATGAAGCTTTTCTTCTAAGAATTTTATGGTTTTAGCTCTTACATTGAGGTCTTTGATCCATTTTGAATTAATTTTATTTTTTTAGTTTAATTTTATTTTTTTATATAGCAGGTTCTTATTAGTTATCCATTTTATACATATTAGTGTATATATGTCAATCCCAGTCTCCCAATTCATCACACCACCACCCCACCACCGCCACTTTCCCCCCTTGGTGTCCATACGTTTGTTCTCTCCATCTGTGTCTCTATGTCTGCCCTGCAAACCGGTTCATCTGTGCCATTTTTCTAGGTTCCACATATATGTGTTAATATTACAATATTTGTTTTTCTCTTTCTGACTTACTTCACTCTGTATGACAGTCTCTAGATCCATCCACGTCTCTACAAATGACCCAATTTCGGTCCTTTATATGGCTGAGTAATATTCCATTGAATATATGTACCACATCTTCTTTATCCATTTGTCTGTCGGTGGGCATTTAGGTTGCTTCCATGACCTGGCTATTGTAAATAGTGCTGCAGTGAACATTGGGGTGCATGTGTCTTTTTCTTTTATTTTTTTTTTATTTGCAGTACGCGGGTGTCTCACTGTTGTGGCCTCCTGTTGTGGAGCACAGGCTCCGGACGCGCGGGCTCAGCGGCCATGGCTCATGGGCCCAGCCGCTCCGCGGCATGTGGGATCTTCCTGGACCGGGACACGAACCCGTGTCCCCTGCATCAGCAGGCGAACTCTCAACCACTGCGCCACCAGGGAAGCCCCCATGTGTCTTTTTGAATTATGGTTTTCTCTGGGTATATGCCCAGTAGTGGGATTGCTAGGTCATATGTTAATTCTATTTTTAGTTTTTTAAGGAACCCACATACTGTTCTCCATAGCGGCAGTCTCAATTTACATTCCCACCAACAGTGCAAGAGGGTTCCCTTTTGTCCACACCCTCTCCAGCATTTGTTGTTTGTAGATTTTCTGATGTTGCCCATTCTAACTGGTGTGATGTGATACCTCATTGTAGTTTTGATTTGCATTTCTCTAATAATTAGTGATGTTGAGCAGCTTTTCATGTGTTTCTTGGCCACCTGTATGTCTTCTTTGAAGAAATGTCTATTTAGGTCTTCTGCCCATTTTTGGATTGGGTTGTTTGTTTTCTTAATATTGAGCTGCGTGAGCTATTTATATATTTTGGAGATTAATCCTTTGTCTGTTGATTCGTTTGCAAATATTTTCTCCCATTCTGAGGGTTGTCTTTTCATCTTGTTTGCAGTTTCCGTTGCTTTGCAAAAGCTTTTAAGTTTCATTAGGTCCCATTTGTTTATTTTTGTTTTTATTTCCATTACTCTAGGAGGTGGATCAAAAAAGATCTTGCTGTGATTTATGTCACAGAGTGTTCTTCCTGTGTTTTCCTCTAAGACTTTTATAGTGTCCAGTCTTAACATTTAGGTCCATTTTGAGTTTATTTTTGTGTATGGTATTAGGGAGTGTTCTAATTTCATTCTTTTACATGTAGCTGTCCAGTTTTCCCAGCACCAGTTATTGAAGAGACTGTCTTTTCTCCATTGTATGTCCTTGCCTCCTTTGTCATAGATTAGTTGACCATAGGTGCATGGGTTTATCTCTGGGCTTTCTATCCCGTTCCACTGATCTATAGTTCTGTTTTTGTGCCATACCATTATTGTCTTGATTAGTGTAGCTTTGTAGTATAGTCTGAAGTCAGGGAGTCTGATTCCTCCAGCTCCGTTTTTTTCCCTCAAGACTGCTTTGGCTATTCGGGGTCTTTTGTGTCTCCATACAGATTTTAAGATTTTTTGTTCTAGTTCTGTAAAAAAATGCCATTGGTAATTTGACAGGGATTGCATTGAATCTATAGATTGCTTTGGGTAGTATAGTCATTTTCACAATATTGACTCTTCCAATCCAAAAACATGGTATATCTCTCCCTCTATTTGTATCATCTTTAATTTCTTTCATCAGTGTCTTATAGTTTTCTGCATACAGGTCTTTTGTCTCCTTAGGTAGGTTTACTCCTAGGTATTTTTTTCCTTTTGCTGCAATGGTATATGAGAGTGTTTCCTTAATTTCTCTTTCAGATTTTTCATCATTAGTGTACAGGAATGCACGAGATTTCTGTGCGTTAATTTTGTATCCTGCAACCTTACCAAATTCATTGATTGGGTCTAGTAGTTTTCTGGTGGCATCTTTAGGATTCTCTATGTATAGTATCATGTCATCTGCAAACAGTGACAGTTTTACTTCTTCTTTTCCACTTGTATTCCTTTTGTTTCTTTTTCTTCTCTGATTGCCATGGCTAGGATTTCTAAAACTGTGTTGAGTAATAGCGGTGAGAATGGACGTCCTTGTCTTGTTCCTGATATTAGAGGAGATGCTTTCAGGTTTTCACCATTGAGAATGATGTTTGCTGTGGGTTTGTCGTATATGGCCTTTATTATGTTGAGGTAGGTTCCCTCTATGCCCACTTTCTGGAGAGCTTTTATCGTAAATGAGTGTTGAATTTTGTCAAAAGCTTTTTCTGCATCTACTGAGATGATCATATGGTTTTTATTCTTCAGTTTGTTAATATGGTGTATCACATTGATTGATTTGCTTATATTGAAGAGTCCTTGCATCCCTGGGATAAATCCCACTTGATCATGGTGTATGATCCTTTTAATATGTTGTTGGACTCTGTTTGCTAGTATTTTGTTGAGGATTTTTGTGTCTATGTTCATCAGTGATATTGGTCTGTAATTTTTTTGTATTATCTTTGTCTGGTTTTGGTATCAGGGTGATGGTGGCCTCATAGAATGAGTTTGGGAGTGTTCCTTCCTCTGCAGTTTTTTGAAAGAGTTTGAGAAGGACGGGTGTTAGCGCTTCTCTAAATGTTTGACAGAATTCGCCTGTGAAGCCATCTGGTCCTGGGCTTTTGTTTGTTGGAAGATTTTTAATCACAGTTTCAATTTCAGTGTTTGTGATTGGCCTGTTCATATTTTCTGTCTCTTCCTGGTTCAGTCTCGGAACGTTGTGCTTTTCTAAGAATGTGTCCATTTCTTCCAGGTTGTCCATTTTGTTGGCATAGAGTCGCTTGTAGTAGTCTCTTAGGATGCTTTGTATTTCTCTGGTGTCTGTTTTAACTTCTCCTATTTCATTTCTAATTTTATTGATTTGAGTCCTCTCCCTCCTTTTCTTGATGAGTCTGGCTAATGGTTTATCAATTTTGTTTATCTTCTCAAAGACCCAGCTTTTAGTTTTATTGATCTTTGCTATTGTTTTCTTTGTTTCTATTTCATTTATTTCTGCTCTGATTTTTATGATTTCTTTCCTTCTACTAACTTTGAGTTTTATTTGTTCTTCTTTCTCTAGTTCCTTTAGGTGTAAGGTTAGATTGTTTATTTGAGATTTTTCTTGTTTCTTTTTCCCTCTTAGAACTGCTTTTGCTGCATCCCATAGGTCACGTAGGTTTTGGATCATCATGTTTTCGTTGTAATTTGTCTCTAGGTATTTTTTGATTTCCTGTTTGATTTCTTCAGTGATCCTATTTAGTAACGTATTGTTTAGCCTCCATGCGTTTGTGTTTTTTATGTTTTTTTCCCTGTAATTGATTTCTAATCTCATAGCATTGTGGTCAGAAAAGATGCTTGATATGATTTCAATTTTCTTAAATTTACTGAGGCTTGATTTGTGACCCAAGATGTGATCTATCTTGGAGAATGTTCCGTGTACACTTGAGAAGAAAGTGCAATCTGTTTTTGGATGGAATGTCCTATAAATATCAATTAAATCTATCTGGTCTGTTGTGTCATTTAAAGCTTGTGTTTCCTTATTAATTTTCTGTTTGGATGATCTGTCTGTTGATGTAAGTGAGGTGTTAAAGTCCCCCACTATTATTGTGTTACTGTCGATTTCCTCTTTTATAGCTGTTAGCAGTTGCCTTATGTATTGAGGTGCTCGTATGTTGGGTGCATATATATTTACAATTGTTATATCTTCTTCTTGGATTGATCCCTTGATCATTGTGTAGTGTCCTTCCTTGCCTCTTGTAACGTTCTTTTTTTAAGGTCTTTTATCTGATATGAGTATTGCAACTCCAGCTCTCTTTTGATTTCCATTTGCATGGAATATCTTTTTCCATCCTCTCATTTTCAGTCTGTATGTGTCCCTAGGTCTGAAGTGGGTCTCTTGTAGACAGCATATATATGGGTCATGTTTTTGTATCCATTCAGTGAGCCTGTGTCTTTTGGTTGGACATTTAATGCATTCACGTTTAAGGTAATTATTGATATGTATGTTCCTATTACCATTTTCATAATTGTTTCGGGGTTTTTTTTTTGTTTTTTTTTTTGTGGTACATGGGCCTCTCACCTCTGTGGCCTCTCCCGTTGTGGGGCACAGGCTCCGGACGCGCAGGCTCAGCGGCCATGGCTCACGGGCCCAGCTGCTCCGCGGCATGTGGGATCCTCCCAGACCGGGGCACGAACCTGCGTCCCCTGCATCGGCAGGCGGACTCTCAACCACTGCGCCACCAGGGAAGCCCATTGGGTTTGTTTTCGTAGGTCCTTTTCTTCTCCGTGTTTCCCACTTAGAGAAGTTCCTTTAGCATTTGTTGTAGAGCTGGTTTGGTGGTGCTGAATTCTCTTAGCTTTTGCTTATCTGTAAAGTTTTTGATTTCTCCATTGAATCTGAATGAGATCCTTGCCGGGTAGAGTAATCTTGGTTGTAGGTTCTTCCCTTTCATCACTTTAAATGTGTCATGCCACTCCCTTCTGGCTTGTAGAGTTTCTGCTGAGAAATCAGCTGTTAACCTTATGGGAGTTCCCTTGTATGTTATTTGTCTTTTTTCCCTTGCTCCTTTCAATAATTTTTCTTTGTCTTTAATTTTTGTCAGTTTGATTACTACTGTGTGTCTCGGTGTGTTTCTCTTTGGGTTTATCCTGCCTGGGACTCTCTGCGCTTTGTGGATTTGGGTGGCTATTTCCTTTCCCATGTTAGGCACGTTTTTGACTATAATCTCTTCAAATATTTTCTCGGGTCCTTTCTCGCTCTCTTCTCCTGGGACCCCTATAATGCGAATGTTGTTGCGTTTAATGTTGTCTGAGAGGTCTCTTAGGCTGTCTTAATTTCTTTTGATTCTTTTTTCTTTATTCTGTTCCACGGCAGTGAATTCCACCATTCTGTCTTCCAGGTCACTTGTCCGTTCTTCTGCCTCAGTTATTCTGCTATTGATTCCTTCTATGTATTTTTCATTTCAGTTATTGTATTTTCATCTCTGTTTGTTTGTTCTTTAATTCTTCTAGGTCTTTGTTAAACATTTCTTGCATCATCTTGATCTTTGCCTCCGTTCTTTTTCCGAGGTCCTGGATCATCTTCACTATCATTATTCTGAATACTTTTTCTGGAAGGTTGCCTATCTCCACTTCATTTAGTTGTTTTTTCTGGGGTTTTATCTTGTTCCTTCATCTGGTACGCAGCCCTCTGCCTTTTGTTCTTGTCTATCTTTCTGTCTGAATTAATTTTTGTATATGGTATAAGGTAAGGGTCCAAGTTCATTCTTTTGCATGTGGATATCCAGTTTTCCCAGCACCATTTGTTGAAAAGAATGTCCCTTCCCCATCGAATGGTTTTGCAAAAATCATTTGACCGTATACACGAGGGTTTATTTCCAAGTCTACACGTCGGTCCCTCAGATGTGATAGTTAGAACTCTCTCTACTCACACCCAGTCCTGTGCCAGGAGCTCTGTGTGTGCTCCCTTCTTCACCCTTCACAGCTCCCAAGGGTTAGGTGCCCTTACTACTCCCAGTTGATAGATGAGGAAACTGAGGTGCTGGGAGCCAAGCTCATCACCCCAGAACCACGTCAGAGAGGTGATGGGGTCAGGGCACAAGCCAGGTAGTTGACCTCTGAATCTGTGTTCTAAAGTTACATCATGTGACCCAAGGATGCCCCTGTATCCCCATCCTTAGCCACCCCAAGACGTGCTCATGTCTAGACCAGCTTCCTTTGTAATTAATTCAGGCCTGTGGAGCCCACAGTCCAGTGGGGAACATTCAATGGACTGTGAAGAGTGCTGAAATAGACATTGGTTCTGAGCGCCAAAGGTGCAGCTGGGGGAGCCCAAGAGGGCTTCGTGGAGGAGGTGACATTTGAGTGCATTTTAGAAAGATGAGTGAGTCTCCTGGGGCTGGGGGGAGGGATAGTGTGCAGAGGGGATCAAACGTGCAAAGGAGGGAGTCTGGAAGGGGCAGGACCTGTGGAAGGCTGCAGTTGGCCAGAATGGAAGGAGGCAGGGCTGAGGTGGGGGCCCTGACTGTGAGGGCCCTGGAAGACCACACTGTGTGTTTGACCTTAACCTTGGGGCCAGCAGAGAAGTAGGGGAGGTCGTGATCAGATTCTCATTCTGGAGGCCAGTGTGTGGAGGAGGGTGTGGAGAGGAGAGCCTGGGGCCTGAGTGAGGCGGGGGCCGCCTGGTGAACAGGAGTCCAGTGACTATTGGCTGGTCTTGGGGGCCATTGGTTGTGAGGCAAAGAGGGAAGACACCCAGGATGACCTCAGGTTTCTGGCTGGCGCTGGTGACAGCCAAGGAGATGAAGAATTAAAGGGGAGGAGCAATTTAGGGGGAGAGGCTAGGAGTTTGGTTTGTTGCATTTGAAAAAGCTGTAGCCCTCTGCCTGGGGAACTGCCCCTGGGCCATCCTGGGGACCTACCTGTGGTCCACACTCCTCTCAAATGAGATGTCCGACCCAGAGCTTGGGATCCGGGTGTGGCCTGAGCCGGATTAGCCGAGGGTCCTCCCAGGTGATGGATCCTCTTTTCCCACTGGGCTGTAGCTCCACCCCTGCCGGTGTGCCGGCCCTGGGCCAGTTCCTTCTGAGAAACGCAGGGGTGAGGGAGCACCCTGCCTGCCACGATCCCGCTAGGGCCCAGTTGTGGAGATGGGTCAGATTGAGAGAAGAGCTGAGTTGGGTAGGGTTTTGGTCTTTTGTTCATTTAGCATCGTCTACGGGGCACCTCCTAGGTGGAAAAGCTATTGCTCTCAGGGATTAGGGAGCTTCTTGTCTGGTGGGGAGCAGATGTGAACAAGTGGGGACACGGATGGATGGGATGGATGAGTAGGTGGAGGTCGACTTCGGGGCTGTGAAAGGACCGAGCGGGCTCGTGGGGTGACTGAGGGGGCTCCAGGAAGGCGTTGGAGCCCTGGGGGGGTGGGTTATGAGGGAGGCTGGGAGGCAGGTGGGGTCAGGCACTGGGGGACCTTGTAGACGTGGGGAAGCTTTTGGTTTTTATGTTGAGTGCAAGGGAGCCAGGAGGAGACTGAAGCCCAGGAATTACACAAACAGGACGTGCTCACACTTACACTTTCCTATGGCCTCTCTGGCTACCAGCGAGGAGAAGGAGGGGCTGCTGCAGTGGGGGTGGGAGGTGCTGGAGGCTTGGGTTGGTGCTGGCGCAGGGGTTGCAGGGTAGGCACATCCAGAGGGGGGTCCGCAGGGGCGTGGTCGGGAGGGTGACTGTGGGGAGAAGCCCTGCCCTGTGGAGTGATCTTAACGGGCCTCAGTTTCCCCAAGTAAAGGGGGGCTTACTTCAGATGAGTGGTGTCCACACTGGGTTCCCCAGAGCTGGGTGTTTCCGAAGTGTCTGGGGGCTGCTGCCGGGTGGAGGGAGAGCCAGCGAGGCCCCAGCTTAGGCCTGTCCTGTATCCCCGCCTCGCCCCGCCAGCCCCAGTTACATGACAGCTGTCTGCTTTATGGGTTAGAGTCCTGGGTAAGGCTTCGTTTGAAGCAAGGTTCCTGCTGCTTAAAAAATAAGCACCTCTGGAGCCCTGGCCTCAGAGATACGGAGGAACGCCCTTGCTCCCCGCCCCCGTCTGAGAAGCAAGGAGTGGTCAGGGCCTGGGCCTTGAGGCCAGTGCGGCCCTTGGCGTGGGTGAACCTGTTGCCGGGGCTAGAGAGCCCCCCCCCACCTTGGTCTTCTCTCTGCTCATTGCCCTCCTCTGGTCCCAGGTGGTGATGAAGGTGGTGCAGCTGCTGCCTGAGGGGCACCGCGTGAAGAAGGAGGTGGACGCGGCCCTGGACACGGTCAGTGAGACCATGACGCCCATGCACTACCACCTGCGGGAGGTCATCATCTGTACCCACCGCCAGGTGAGCCCCGGCCCGGCCCGGCTGCCGACCCCACGCGCACGGCCCGGGAGGCGGCCACCGCCGGTGTGAGGGCGGGCCCCGGCCGCTTCTTCGCCTTCTGGAGGCGGAGGGGATCCCTGACAGGGAAGTACGGCCAGCCCCGGCTCGTCCCGGCTGCGCTCTAGAGCGCTCGCTGGGGTGTGTGCGGGGGTGAGGTTCAGGGTATTTAGCAGCTTCTGCGGCTCTGGGACCCGTCAAGGATGTGACCGGTCAGAGGAGCACCCTGTCCTAGATCCCTGTGGTGCCAGGCATTCACTCTCCGGTTTCGGGGCCCTGGGCAAGAGGCAGGTTGGTAGATGGGTCCTGGAGAGTGGCTGTTTAATATCCGGCGGGGAAGCCGGTCAGTGTTTTCACAGCGGATGCTGCCTGAGGGACTGGGCATTCAGTAATACAAACCAACAGTTTTCTAAAGAAGTCCAGACTTCATATAAACATTCAGATTTTTAGCCTATCTAGAAAAAACGTGCCCTCCAGTCGGCTGTGGTTCCCCGTGCTCTGTCACATGGGGCCCAGCTGGTGCGGCCATGTAACCCGCCGGGCCGCTCTGGGCATCAGACTCTGTGGCCTCTGGCCCCTGTGTGGAGCACGCTGACCTGTTCTTGTTCTTCTCTGGCCCAGTGAACTTGCTTGGCTGCTGGAGAAGAAGAGGGTGCTGGAGTGGGAGGGAGCAGCTGTGGGGGGAGCCGAGGAGACTGAGCCTGAAGTGAGGGAGCACCCCTCTGGGTGCCGACCTTGTGCTCTCTGCTGTGGGCAGCAGTCCCCAAGGTCAGCTTCTGCCTGTGGCCCCTGCAGAGAAGAGGCAGCTCCAAGCCAGCCCCACGCGCAGCCTGCATCTGGCACATGTGAATGGCTGATCCAGGCCAACCTTTGCTTAGGGTCATCGATCAGACCATGGTTGGGAAAAAGGGTGTTGGGCTAGAGACAGGCCATCTGGGGTCAGACTGTGCCCAAGGTCAGAGGTCACTTGGAAGGGCCGCCAAATTTGGGGTGGGGAAAGGGGTTAAGGAGTTTCAGAAAATGGACTTTGCTGAGCTTTGGAAGATGGGCTCATTTTCCCCAGGGCCAGCAGCTCCATTGTATATCCCCTTTGGAGTTGTCTGTGGGTGTCACTCATGGTGGTGTCGTATTCTGCCACCAGGTGGCAGCAGTGAACTGAGAGCCTGAGCTCCTCCTTTCAGGACACCCTGAGAGGGCGGAGAACTGACGCTTCCATTTCTCTCTGTAGCTGGAGACCCAAGTAGTTGAAAAAGGATGCCTAGCCCTGCTTCAGAGCACGCATAGGCCCTCTCCCCACACTGACCACACTCTGTCAGAGTCCCCTTCTCCACAGCCCCTTCCTTCCGGCCCTGCTAGCTCTTCACTGCCTTTAGGCAATTTAGGGACCGCCCCCGCCAAAGGTGATAGGCTCTCCCCTCCTCTGAGCTCTGCAGCCATGGATGTTCATTGTGGGGCACACCGAGGGTGCAGCAGGGAGCATCATGGGGACGTGAGCCTTGGGAAGAGAGGAGAGGTCCCACAGAGCTGGCCTTGAACAATCCCGAAGTAATGAGAGCCAGGCGAAGGCACTTCAGGCGGGAGGGAGCGCCTGGGCGAAGGCCAGGAGGCTGAAAGGTGCAAAGCGAGTTCAGAAGCAGTGAAGGTGCTTCGATGCCCGCGAACACAGTTGTGTTGGAAGTTGTCAGAGATGAGGCTGGGTGGGTGAGTTAGCTGTACTCTGCTGGCAGCGGGAGGGAAGGGTGGTGTGGTTGGGGCTATGTTCAGCGGTAGATGCTCTGGCTGCCTTTGGGGTGTGGGGTGTTTTAATGGAAGCAGAGCCAGCGGAGGACTCTCGCCCCCTCCCCGCCAGGCCAGCCCCCTCATCTCCGTTCCAAAGGCTAGGATGGTGCTAACCTCTGCAGTGGGAGGAGGGGAATCCCTGAGCCCCATTCCTGGGCTTCCTGGTGTTGGTGATGGAGGGATAAGGGTCCGGGGCAGAAGCAAGATGTAGAGTCATTCCCCAATGTGGCCACCAGGTGGCACCAGCGAGCTGGGGTCAAACTCTCAAAAGAGCTGAAGAGGAGGGGGGCCTGAGACACCCTCTAATCCAGTTCTTCTCACCCTGGCTGCGCAGTCGATTCACCTCGGAGCTTTAAAACAGGCCCATGCCTGAGCTCCATCCGCAGAGAGTCTGATTTAGTTGGTCTGTTATGGGGGCCGGGGCATGGAGTTTTCCTTAAAGTAACTTAGGTGATTCCAAAGTACAGTCAAGGTTGAGTACCACGTACTCTAAGCAGGGGTCCCCAACTTTAGTGAGGTTCATGATCACCTGGAGGACTTGTTAAAATGCATATTGCTGGGCCCACCCCCCGGCTTTTGATTCTGTAGATCTGGGCGTCTAGCAAGCTCCTACATGATGCTGGTGCCCCTGGGCGGGGCCCGCACTGCGGGTTCCGCCGCTGGAGTGTCTGGCCCTCTTGCTCGCTCCTTTTATAACAGCTTTATTGAGATGTAACTCACACACCACACCAGTCACTTGTTTAAAGTGTGCAAGGCAATGGTTTTTAGTATATTCACAGAGTTGTGTAACCATCGCTGCCACATCAACTTTAGAACATTTTCATCAACCCAAAAAGAAACCTCTTGTACCCACTAGTAGTCGTTCCCCGTTTCCCCCTCTCCAAGCCCTGGGCGACCGCCGACCTACTTTCGGTCTCTGGGGATTCGCCTATTCTGGACGTTTCATATAAATGGAATTATACAATATTTGGACCTTTGTGACTGGCTTCTTTCACTTAGCATAGTATTTTTGAGGTTTATCCACATTGTAGCGTGCATCAGTATTTCACTCCTTTTTATGACTGAATACTATTCTGTTGTGTGGATATATCACATTTTGCTTATCTCTTCATCAGTTGACGGACATTGGGTTGTTTCCGTTTTCTCGCTCTTATGAATATAGAGCTGCTATGAGCATTCATGTATAAGTATTTGTGTGGACGTGTTTTTAATATACACGGGAGTGGAATTGCTGGGTCATTTTATAACTTTAGGTTTAATCTTTTGGGGAACTGCCAGACTGTTTTCCAAAGTGGCCGCACCATTTTATATTCCCATCAGCAGTGTGTGAAGATTCCAATTTCTCCACATCCTCGCTAACACTGGTGATTGTCCTTTTTAAAAAATTTTATTTGTTTTTTTGGCCAGGCTGCGTGGCTTGTGGGATCTTAGGTCCCTGACCAGGGATTGAACCCACACCCTCGGCAGTGAAAGTGCAGAGTCCTAACCACTGGACCGCCAGGGAAGTCTCTGGTGATTGTCCTTTTTGATTTTAGCCATCCATTATAGCTGTAGCCCAGATGATTCTGTGGCTTCTTAGCTGGTCACTGAGGCCTTTTGTGGGTGAAATGGAGTGTGGAGTCCTCGCTCCCTGCATGGGAGACTGTGCGTCTCTCCGCCCCTCTAGGAGGTCGTGTCTGGGTGCTCTGGCAGAGAGTGGAGTGGGTGGGGGTCCCTAAGGTCCCTGAGTGGGGGTCAAGCAGATCCAAGAGGGAGGGGAGAGCGTGCAGGGCGCTCTTGCTGTCAGAGTCAGCTATGAAGAGGCAGGGAATCAGTTTGGGGATTGCCATTTTTTAAAAACAATTTAATTAATTAATTTATGTTTGGCTGCGTTGGGTCTTCGTTGCTGCACAGGTGCTTGCTCTAGTTGTGGCGAGCGGGGGCCACTCCTCGCTGAGGTGTGCCGGCTTCTCATTGCAGTGGTTTCTCTTGTTGCGGAGCACGGGCTCTAGGCATGCGGGCTTCAGTAGTTGTGGCATGCGGTCTTCAGTAGTTGTGGCTTGTGGGCTCTAGAGCTCAGGCTCAGTAGTTGTGGCGCATGGGCTTAGTTGCTCCGCGGCATGTGGGATCTTCCCGGACCAGGGCTCAAACCCATGTCCCCTGCATTGGCAGGAGGGTTCTTAACCACTCTGCCACCAGGGAGGTCCCAGGGATTGCCATCTTAACAATAGTCACTCTTCTGATCCATGAAGAAATGAGGTACGTTTCCATTTATATTGGTCTTCTTTAATTTCTTACATGATGTTTTGTAGTTTCTGAAGTTTTGTACTTGTTTTGTTAAATTTATTCCTAAGTATTTTGTTATTTTTATGCTATTATAAATGGAATTGATTTCTTAGTTTTATTTTTTTAGTTTGTTCATTGCTACTGTATAGAAATACAACTGATATTTGTATGTGGGTCTTCTATCTTGCAACCTTGTAGAACTCGTTTATTAGTTCTAATACTTTTACTTTTTTAGTGAATTCCTTAGAATTTTCTGTATACAAGGTCATGTCATCTGCAAGTAGAGATATTTTATTTTTTTCTTTCCAATATGCATGTCTTTTATTTGATTTTCTTGTCTGATTGCCCTGGCAAAATCTTCCTGTACAATGTCGACTAGAAGTGGCAAGAGCAGACATCTTTGTCTTGTTCCTGATCTTAAGAGGAAAGCTTTCAGTCTCTCACCGTTAAGTGTGATATCAGCTGTGGGTTTGTCACAGATATCCTTTGAGGAGGTTCTCTTCCATTCTTGGTCTATTGTGTTTTTTAATGAAGAGATGTTAAATATTGTCAAATGCTTTTTCTCTATCCGTTGAGATGATTCTCTGGTTTTTGCCCTTTATTCTGTTGGTATAGTATATTGTTGGAATTGATTTTTGGAAATTAAACCAAGCTTGCATCCCTGCGATAAATCCTACTTGGTCTTGGTGTACGATCTTCTTTACATGTTGCTGCGTTTGGTTTGTGGAGGATTTTTGCATCAAATTCATAAAAGCTATTGATCTGCAGAGTTCTTTTCTTGTGACGTGTTTGGTTTGGCATCAGGGTAATATTGGCCTCATACAGTGTTACCCTGTCACGGGGAGACAGAAACCTAGGGAGGGAGAGAGGGTATCACAAGTGTGTTAGTCAGCTTGGGTTGGCATACCAGACTGCCACAGACTGCGTGGCTTAACCAACAGAACTTTATTTTCTCACAGTTCTGGAGGCTGGCAAATCCAAGATCAAGGTTCTGGCCGATTGAGTTTCTAGTGAGGGCTCTCATCCTGGCTTATATACAGCCGCCTTCTCACTGTGTCCTCACATGGCCTCTGTGTGTGTGTGTGTGTGTTTGTGTGTGTGTGTGTATGTGTGTGTTTTGTGTGTACGGAGAGAAGGGAAGGGAGGGAGGGGGCTCTCTGGTATTTCTTCTTATAAGGACACTCATCTCAGAGGTCATCTGATCATAGACGCCTTCCAGCCTGGAGGTGCTGTTAGGGAACTAAGAAAGAATCCAAAGACCTTATTCCTAGCCCAGGTTTCACAGACCAGTGTTAACAAAGGGAAGGATCTTTCAAGGGTTGCCAATATGTAGCCTTGTTAAATGTGTTCATTTTAAAGGAAGGAAGGAAGTAAAGAAGCAAAAATTTAAAAAACCCAACTACCATCTAACATGGTTGGCATTTTAGAAAAGAAAGGTTATTTTAGTACCAGAAAAGTAGGG
Organism: Monodon monoceros; assembly: GCF_005190385.1. Lineage (NCBI taxonomy): Eukaryota > Metazoa > Chordata > Mammalia > Artiodactyla > Monodontidae > Monodon > Monodon monoceros. The sequence continues at coordinate 21,000,905 of NW_021703781.1, forward strand.
TGGGTGTTCTCAGAATAGAGGACAGTCCTTGAAAAGATTTATATTTCTAAATTCCTGTGGAGTTGTGAGACTGGTCATAGACCTAGATTTGGGAATTGCGACGAGGCCACTGTTTACTTTAGTCAGAAAGGCAGAATGCCCCCTTCAGGGTCACCCTGCACTCGCCCAGGCCTGACTGGACCCAGAGCCCCTGTCCTGCCTGAGGTCAGGGTGATCTGAGCTGTCCCAGCTGCCTCCAGATTTGAAGGGGCATCTGGCCAGCTAGGTGTGTGTGTGTGGACCCTGGAATGGATTTAATTATGACTGTCAATCCCCGTGTGGATGGGAAGGAAGCAGGTTAGATTGTCCTGGGTTGACTGGTAGAAGGAACGAGGATGTGGGCTCTGGAAGGCGCTGGGTTCCTACAGGGCCATCTTCATCCTCTCTGACTACCTTTGTCCCCGCGCCTACAGGCGGATTAATGGTGCTTCCTCGCAGCGCTGTGTGTGGGAAGGACACAGTAAATGTTCGAAAATGGGAGGTCCCAAGGATCATTGTAGGGCACAGTGTCCTGTGATGTTCTTCTTAGCTTCAAACCCCCTGAACAGACTCTCAGATTTTAGTGCCAAGGGGAGTTAGAGAGCATGTGACCTCTCTGTTTACAGATGAGCAGGAGAGCGGACTGCCCAGGGCCCCACGTGAGTTGATGGCAGATCAGGGATGAGAGGCAAAGATCCTCACTCCCAGCCCCGAGCCCCTCCCCTGACCACGATGCCCTTGACCCCAGGTCTCAGTCCATGTTGCCCTGGTGGGCTGTGGTGGGCTTGCTGAGGCTCCAGAGGCAGTTGCTTCCTCTACCCTTTCCCTCTGATGGACTGACTCCTCTGGAAATTGGCAGCCATGTCTCACCCCTGGTACCTGGCTGTTTATTTAGACCCCTGCCCTCTGGTTTCAAGCCGGAAGCCCCCGGCTGTTCTCCGGTGGAGCCTGCAGTTGTCTGCTCAGAGCAAGCCAGGTGCTGCATGTGCAGTGACTCTCGTTCGCCTGGTTGGACACCCAGGACCTCTGAATGGAAATGGACCTGAGCCCAGGCTCAGGTTGGGGGTGTATCGCCTACATGGGCTCCATTTGCCTGGGAACATGCCAGGTCCTGTCCACATTCTGCCCATCAGAAGGTTTCCTCCCAGGATCCCACAGCCTTGGGGTTCTGAGACTGTCAGCAGCACGCGCTCCTCAGCTTCCTGCCCTGCACCCCAGATCCCCCAAACAGTGCATTTCCCTTCCCTGGCCCCGCCAGGTCCAGCAGTCAGCTTACACCTTAATCACAAGCAATTAAGAAAACGGCTCCTGGACCTTGGTGAGTGCACTTCTGCCAGCAGTAAACCTATTTCAGGGCCCTTGGTGGAGAAGAGCAGGAGAATGTGGGGGTTGCTGCTCTGTCGTGGAGCAGAAAGGAGGGCTCAGGGTGTGTGCAAGTATCTGTCTGCACGGCGAAGTCACACAACAGCGATGAGGACTCTTTGTAGCTTGTTTGTGGTTTTGGAAATGGTATTAGACCATTACCCAGCCTCCCAGGGACGGTTTCAGTTTTGCCTTCTCTTTCTGGTCTTTGTGCCTGTGCGCTCACTTCCTCTCACAGGGGTGATCGCGCTGGGTACACGAGCTGGCCTGCTCATTCACCTGGATGGCGTTCTTCCACTTAGACGTGTGCTCAGTCAGCACGCTTACTGAGCGCCTGTCCTGTGTCTGGGGATGGAGCAGAGTGAAGCTTCCCTGAGCTTAGATTCTAGTAGAATGAGGAGAGGCTCATTAATCGATGGTTTGAGCTCGTGGACACTTTAGCCTGTCTGTTGAAGAGCCTCTACATCATCCTATGTAATGTCGGCATAATACCTGGTTGAGTGGATGTACTGCGGCATCACCTGCTCTTCCTGTGGAGGTGGCCCGTGAGATCACTTCCTGTTGTTCTCTGGGCAGGTGATGGTACCGTGAGCCTCACAGCACATGCAGCTCTTTCATCCATGTGGCTTGTTTCTGAGGCTGATTCTTAGAAGTAGGATTATTGACTGAGTTGAAAAATAGGAACTTATTTTTTCAAATTATTTTGGAAAATTTCACACAGAACAATTCAAAGTAGGGAGAATAATTTTCACAGACCCTTGTGTGCCCACCTCCCAGCTTCAGGAATCAGGGCCAGTCTTATTTCATCTGAAGCCCTACCAGTGCCACCCACTGCCCCAACTGGATTATTTTGAGACAAGTCCCAGACCTCATATTACTTCCTCTATAAATATTTCAGCATATCCATCAAAGAAGGGATCTTTTAAAAAAAGACCATCATAGGGACTTCCCTGGTGGTCCAGGGGTTAGGACGCTGTGCTTCCACTGCAGGGGTCACGGGTTCGATTCCTGGTTGGGCAGCTAAGATCCCGCAAGCTGCGGTGTGGCCAAAAAAAAAAAAAAAAGACCATCATAACGCCATTATCACACCTAAAACGACAGTGATTTCTCGTCCTCCAATACCTAGTCAGTGTTAGATTTTCTTACTGATCTCACGATGTATTTCTGCAGTTGGAGCAGGACCCAAACAAGATCCACGGGTGGCATTTGGCTCATGAGGCCCTTAAGTCTCAATGAATCTAGAACATTTCTCCTCCTTTCCTCCCCTGAAGTGAATGTGATGAGGTAACCAGGTTATCTTCCCGGGCGTCCCACAGTCTGGATCTTGCCGATTGCACCTGTGGGTTTAGTTGAGCCTGTGTTGCAGCTCCCGTGCTTCCTGTAAATGGGTAGAGCAGAGGCTTGATCGGACTTGGCTTGGTGCGTGGCCGGCGCGGTCACGGGTGGTGCCGTGTGCCGCTGCGGGGGCCTGGAAGGTCCTGTGGCCTCTGCTGTGACCTGGCGGCTGCTGGCGCTCATATCCTGGATTCCTCATTTCATGGGGGGTTTGCAAAATGCTGACACACCGGCTCTCTCATTCCCTCTGCATTAATTAACTGCTGTACTTCCAGAAAGAGCCGTCCCCGAGATGCAGTGAGGGCAGGAAGGCAGGCCCTTGGATTTACCCGTCCCCAGAGGAGGTTTGGGAGACACTTCTCTCTAGCCGAGTGGAGGTACTCAGTAAGCCCTAATGTTCCTCCAGACTCGGATGGCACTGGAGTCTGTGATGAGGGTCTGGGGGTGACTGGGTGGGGGTGGGCCGGGTGAGGGCAGATGGAGGGGCTCATGAGGGGAGGCTGGGAGTTGCTGGAGGCCATTGCTGGAGGCCACGGGGCCAAGGACACATGGGGCCTGGGTGGTGTCCACGCCAGGCTCAGAACCAGCCTGGGAGGTGTCCACGCCAGGCTGACTGTACATTTTCACATCCACAGTCTGGCTCAGTCCTCCCTGTGTGCCTGTGCCTGACCAAGGCAGCTTGTAACATTACCTCCATTTGAGGAAGGGAGGTCCTGGGCTTGTCCGAGGACACACAGCTGGTAGATGATGGCAGGAGGAGAGCACGACTCCAGCCCCCGACTCCCAGATCAGACCCTCTCCACTGTGCCACACTGCCGCCCAAGGAAGAGGGGGCAGTTTCACCTCCCTTGCCCATCTGCAGCCCCACTGGGGGAAAGCATAAGGCCTGGAAGCCATGGGCCTTGTCCTTGTATTCCCCGCCTAAGTAAGGGGAGGAACCCAGAGGACAAGAAGACGTCCCACACTTGGGTCATGGCTGTAGAAGGGCATGGGGCCAAACCTGCACACACATTTTCCGTGGAGACAGACCTTCCCCGGTGTAGCAGTCTGGACGCCTCTCTTTGCCGAGGCCTGTCTCAGGCTGCCTGGCCTTTGGGGGCTGCAGCCCGTGATGCCTCCTCCATTCCTATAGAGGCAGTGAGTTTGGCTCAGGGCCTGATCACCCCATGTGTGTGAGGGGGCCACAGTGCTCAGGGTATTTTTTAAAATGCCTCAATAGGAAAAAAGAAAGAGAAAATCCTTTGAACTAAGCCACTCCATGAGTTTGGAATAGAGGTGAGAAGACTGGGCCCCCGACTGAGGAGAATCCAGGGGGCCCCCAGCCCACAGGGGTGACACCATCGGGTGAATGAGTGTGTTTCTTGCTGGGCCTGGAAAGGGAAAATATTTGTGACAGAAGCCAAGGTCAGGGCTCCTGAAGGAAGTCCTGTTAGAATCATTAATGCCAAGGGCATTTTTCCTTAGCCTTGGCTAGTGACATTAGTTCTGTGTTAGTTCTGTGTTTGAGACAGTCTGATGTGTCTCCCGTCTGTCCCTTCAGAAGGAGTTTGAGGAAAATCTGAGGTGAAGGCACCACACGGAGAGAAGTAAAACGTCCTTTGGTCTCAAATTGAGATTTATTTTATAGACTGTGATGCTTTAACTTTGAGCCATGCTTTTTGAGTTTTCTAAGAACTTCCCTCTCTTTCCTCTGGTCCTCAGAGCAGCTGGTGAGGAGGTGAGGGTGTGTTTTATTAGACCCATTTTCCTGAGGAAGACACTGAGGCCTAATGAAGTTTTGTGACCAGCTGGAGGCAGGGTTAGCACCAGTCTCCCAACTCCTTGGCCTGCATTCCTTTCCTTCACTGTGATGGCCATGACCCAGGGGACAGTTCTCTTGTGGCAGAAAAAAAAGGGCTGGCAAGGAAGCCACCAGCCCTTCCTGGTTGCACTGCCCTGGGTTGGTGCAGAGTTGCTAAGAGGTCAAAGAGATCCAGCTCAGCACCGCAAGGGCGAAGATTATTTCTTTTTTTAAAATAAATTTATTTATTTATTTATTTTTGGCTGCGTTGGGTCTTCGTTGCTGTGCGGGCTTTCTCTAGTTGCGGTGAGCGGGGGCTACTCTTCATTGCAGTGCGCGGGCTTCTCACCGTGGTGGCTTCTCTTGTTGTGGAGCACGGGCTCTAGGTGCGCGGGCTTCAGTAGTTGTGGCACACAGTCTCAGTAGTTGTGGCTCGCGGGCTCTAGAGCACAGGCTCTGTTGTTGTGGCGCACGGGCTTAGTTGCTCTGCAGCATGTGGGATCTTCCTGGTCCAGGGATTGAACACGTGTCCCCTGCATTGGGAGGTAGATTCTTAACCACTGCACCACCAGGGAAGTCCCGAAGATTATTTCTTAAGAGAAATGTAGAGAGAGAGAGCTCTGGCCCTGAGCCCCAAGTGGGGTCTCTCTCTGTCTCTCCAAGACTCCGGCATGGCCAAAGCTGTTCCCTGGAGACCTCATTCTGGTAGGTAAAGTGTCTCAGCCCCTGCAATTAGAGCAACTCTGGTATGCTGTGAGCTGTCGCGTAAAATATGATGGAAGGAAAGGGTTGCTTCCCAAGGCTCTTTCACACCAGGCCAAAATAGAGCCAGTGGATTGGTGAGCAGCTTTCATTCAGATGGAGTGTGTGGGTGTGGGTCTGTGTGTGTGTGTGTGTGTGTGTGTGAGTGAGTGTGAGAGTGTGTGAGTGTGTGAGTAGGCTCATGTTCTCAGTAGTTGAGACCTCCCTTGCTTTCCCTTCGTTCCCATCATACGGCTGAGCTGGAACCACTTCCACCCTCCAGGGGGACTATGCTGGTTTGTTCAATGGCATCCATCAGGGGAACACTGACAGGGTGCCAGGCGTGGTTTCTGAATGTGCGCCATCAGGCTTGGGATTTTCAGTGGTTTGGGAGGGGTTCAGATCTCAACCCCACCCTCTCCCTGCCTCCCCCCTTCCCCCCGCACCCTCTCCGTCTCCTGAGACCCTGCCTCTGTGCTCATTGCTGTCATTGTCAAGTTCGTGGTTGTCACTAAAGGTGCCTCTTTCTGCTGCTCATCTCTGTTCCACGTACAAGGACTCATCCCTGAAACCCTGACTCAGACCCTGCCTGGCACAAGTAGGGCTTCACAGATGTCTGCCTGTGAGCGGATGGAAAGCGGACAGTTGCATAAGTCATTGTGTGATTAAATAGGAAAGCCGCCCCCTCTACCACCTCTGTATCTTTGGGTTCTTTGTCCACATCGTTGGTCTCCAGGAGAGGGCGCTCTTCTCCAGCAACCAGAAGAGCCCTGGGAGGGGGTCGGAAACCCTGGTTCTAGCCCAGGCTCTGCTAGTAACTTCTGGCACAACCTTGGGCAAATCACTTTGACCTGCCTGGGCCTCTGCTTTTCCATCTGTCACCCGGGGTCACTACTGCTGCCCCGCCTGCCTTGAGGGGTGGCGGTGAGCACCTGCCTGGGTACCGGTGAGGTGGGAGTGGGGTGTACGGTGGCCGGGACACCAGGCTGACTCCCTTGGTTATGTGTAGGGACAGTGGGATCCTGAGGCCAGGACCGTGTCTGGTCAGCACTGAATCCCAGAGCCTGGTCTAAGGGTGACCGGTGTTTGTTGGACGAACATCAGAGAAGCACATGGTGCCAGGTTTAGCCCCTTCATGCTTTGAAAGTGCTGATCAAAATATGACATCTTTGGAAAATCAGTTACCCGCCTCTGGGGCAAGGGCCCCTTTCTCCCTTCTGGGGACTAGGCGTGGAAAGCATCCTTGGGCGTGAGGCCCCTCAAGCCCTCGCAGGCCTGAGGATGGAGTCTGCAGGGACTCATGCAAAGCCCCCAAGGAGAGGGGTGGCGTTCAATTTTGAGAAGAAGGGTGGGGTCTGAGCTCTGGGACCCTGCCCCTTAGAAACTGACCATCTTTGAGGGCTGTGGGCTGCCCGCCCAGTCTGGACCCCGCCTCAGCTGGAGGGCGGTGGTCGCCAGGCCATGCTTGTTCCTGGGGAGCGGGTGGGGAGAGGGCAGCAGGGAGGTTCCAGTAATGACCGCAGGTTCCCACAGGGTCACTCTGGTGCCACACGGGGAATAGACAGCAGGGGTGGGGTTGAGGGCGGTGGCAGGGAGGCCAGTCAGACGCCGTCACTGAGATGAGGTGGCTTGACTGGGGCGTGAGAGGGGGCAGCTTCTGGGGGTGTGTTGACATAGAGTTGACAGGATTCCCTGATTGGCTGGATGTGGGGCTGAGAAAGGGAGAAGTGGTGGAGGGATGTCGGTTTGGGCCTTAGCAGCAGGAGTTGCCTGTGAGATGGCAAGCTTGTGGGCAGGGCAGGTTTGGGGAGCGGTCCCGAGGCCCATGTGGAGTGTGTTGTGGAATTTGAGGAGCCCGAACCTTGTCCACGCGGAGCTCTTGAGCAGCGGTTGCACGTCTGAGTCCGGAGCCCCCGGCGCAGGTGCACACGTGGGGGTCCCCAGGGAATCTGGAAGCTCGGTTCTAGATGACACTGAGAGTATGACACTGAAAGGGCAACATGACCCAGGGAGTGAGTGCCCATTGACCAGCTGAGCACCCTCTGCACGCTGGGTCCTAGTCAGACGCTCAGGGCGGCGGGAAGGAGGCGGAGATGGAAACCTGGCTGTAATCTGGTGCCTGCTGCCCCGGCGTATCGCTGTCTTGAGGAGACCAGTCATGCCTTGGAGAAGCAATTAGAAGCCCTCACGATGGAATGTAATGCAGTAGTTAGTGAACTGGCGCAGAGCAGAGGAGGCTGAGAAGCGCGCGGTGGGGCTGAATGCTTCAGAGCCTCGGGAGAGCAGTGGCTTGTCCAGGGCCTGGAGGGAAAGCTGAACGCAGCCAGCCCCGGCGGAGGGGAGGGCATTCCAGGCAGGAGGAAGAGAGAGGGTAAAGGTACAGAAGCAAGAGTGAGGCAGGGAGCACTTGAACTTGACTGTGGTGGAAAGGCCTAGGGTGTTAGGGGAGCTGGGGTTTTGGAGTTCATGTCCCAGCTTGGAACTCTGTGACCTTGCTGAGCCCCATCTGCACCATGAAGTGTCCCTCTTGCTTCATGGGTTTGCTGGAGGGCATATTAGAATCTCCTCATCAGATCTACGTGCGTTGTGCTCAGCCTGGCACCTGCATGCAGGGGGCCTAGGCACACCCGGGGAGGCTTTCCAGCCTTGCCTCCATGGGCCTCTCCCAAGTGGCCCAGCAAGGAGCAGCGCACCTCGGGGCCCACGTTGATGCTGGGCAGACTGGAGGCTTGAGAGGCCTGACGAACCCAGGGCCCTGCCCACCTTCCCTGGGCCCCGTCTGTTTTAGTGCTTAGCCCCCAATGGACGAGGAAGCCCTGTCCGCTCCACCACAGCTAATGACAGCCTGGCCTGCCAGGCCATCTAAAAACAGTTCCACTATTTTTATCTACTGGAGGTGGCTGGCCTGTCCTCTTCCCCAGACAGTGCCAACCTGGGGTGATTTTAAGGAAACCAGGGCTTTGCTAGGAAGATGGGTCATTGTCTCAAATCACAGACTGCGGTCGGGCAGGAAGCACCCACGGAACCTTCCGGTGGGTGTCAGGCGTCACCTTGACCCAGTGGTCTGAATTTAGAGATAATTCCACCCTACCTTGCCAGTAGGGTCTCGGAAGGAATCACTTGACCTCTCCACCCAAGATGTTCCTCAGAATCCTTGCTGGAATCTCTGGGGGCAGCAGGCTTCTGTCCCCTCTGGAGCAGGGGCACCAAGAGGATAGAGCTGCCGTGGCTCTGCCCCCAGGGCCAAGTCCTGAGCTGAGGCCTCTTCACACCCAACAGGAAGTTACTTCTGAGCTCTTGAAAGTAGTTTAAAATGACTCTGCCTGGTGGCACTGTGGGTGAATTCCTTTCCTTCTTTCTAAGAAAATGTGTTTAACTAGGCTCCCGGCCTTTGGATGGAGACTGGGGAGCAGTGTAAGGGATCGGGTGGTGAATGCCCAGCGCCGCGCGGCATGAAACAGGCAGAGTCATGCTGTATTGGCCGCAGTTTGTATTTAGGTAAAATCTTTTTTTTTTTTTTTTTTGGTCCACTGCCTAATTTCTAAGCAAAACTGCTTTTTTCTTTGAGCAGTTGGTTGGTTGAGCCATCCTTAAAACAGTAGGCGTCCTGCCCCTACCGGCCCCAGTCAACTTCCCGCACCAGTGGCCTTGGGGCCATTCCTACCCTCACATCCAGAAGCCCTCGCTGGCCCCTTTGTCTGTAGGGTCAGGGCTTGCCTGGCTCTGGGCCCCCTGCTGCTACAAGCCCCTCCCCCTCTGCCTCCCTTGGACCCACCTCCCTCTTTGACCCTTTCCTCCCCCTGTCAGGGCACCTCAAATCCTCCTCGTCTTGGAGCCCCTCCCTCGTCCACTACCTGCCTTGCCTCGATCCCGTGGTCCGGCTGCACTGGGTGTTTGGCCCCAGTGCAAACACAGGGTGTTTGTTCCCTGTCTCCGCCAGACCACGAGTGTCTGCGGGCAGGGCCTGTGTGTGCCCCACCTTTGTGCCATGGCTGTGGCCCCCGTTCTGTGAATGGCTGGACCCATGTGGCCCCCCAGTGTTTATAGGTGCTTCCTCATGCCATACTTTACTGAGCAATGTGACCTCCAGCAACGTGGGGCTGAGAGTTTAAATGGCAGAGCTGGGACCAGAGCCCAGTCTTGTCTCCCAGGGAGTCAGGGCGCTGGCTGTGGTCCCCTTGCCCCAGCTGGCCCTGTTCGCTGTCCCCAAGGTTCCAGAGCTCCTTCTGGACGGTATGTTGGGCCAACCGCCCACTCCCACGACCCTGGGGGCAAAGACGGCAGAGGCATCAGAGGCTGAGTCACCCGAGGCAGAAGTGGGAGGTGCGGGACTCCAGGTCCCACAAGCAAGCCCACTCCAGCTCGCGGTTCTTAGGGCTGTGGGTCGTGTCGTGTCTGGGGCGGGGGCCCACCCAGGAGCCTTCCTGAAGCGGCCTGGAGGAGACTCGTGTAGGCTGATGTGTGCCTACGTGGGAGGGCTTCCAGCTGTGGCCCAGTTGTTGGGAGACTGCCCTTCCTGGTTCCCAGAGGCCCGGGGGCTGGCTGTGCCCTCCCCTGGGTGTTCGTGCTGCCTGAAGGTATGGCCGCTATGCCACATCCTCTTCTTGGAGCAGAGAGAGCTGCCGTGGGCTCTGGCTGGAGGCCAGGGTGGGTGTGGGTGTGGGTGAGCAGGAGGAGGGTGCAAGTGCAAGGTGAGGTGTGGCGTTCAGTCCCCCGGGCTCCCCCCTAGGGTGACGGTCCATCTGCGGTGGGTTGGAGGAGCACGCTCAGATATGGTGGCAGACACCCGGCAGGGGGAGAGCTGGCTCTGTGTGTCCTGAGCCTTGTCCCCCCGCCTTCCCACTGGGCCCGACACGGAGGAGGACCTGGAGGGGACCCCATGTAAGGCCTCTTCCTTCTGAGCGTTAGTCTCCCGCGAGTCTTCCGTTAACAGGTCCCTCCTATTCTCAAAGCTTCAGTGGCTCCCCGGTGCTAAAGCCACAGAGCTCAACCCTGGCTCCCTAGAATGGCCCCGGGGACTTTTCACTGTCCCTGTGCCCAGGCCCACCCCCCGGAGGTTCCTGTCTGATTGGTCCGGGGTGGGGCCCAGGCATCTGCACGCCAGGGTTGGGAAGCTGGCTTAGAGGGTAGACTTCTTGGCGCCAGGGTGGCTTCCACAGTTGGGGGCCAACCCAGTTCCCGTCTTGTCCCTTCACACCCTTGTTTCAGCCAGGCCAGCCCCTTCCCGGTCTCCCTACCTGCTGGGCACCATCCTCACCTCTGGCCGCCCCGTCTGGTGTTCACTGTCTTTATCCGAGTCCACGCAGGCCCTCAAGGCCCAGCTGCATCGTGTGCTCTCTGGGAAGCTACCTTTAGTCACTTGGCTGTCCCTTCCCTCCCTAGCGTGGCCTGTTCTCCTAGAAGGTGCTCAGGATTACCGTTCAAAAGACCGATGCCCCACCCTCCATCCCAGCCTGTCCCTCCCTGAGCTCCCGCCCCTGTTGCTGACCCTGCTTCTGTGGTCTTTCTGTGTCCGTCCCCAGCCTTGGAGAGTGTGTGTGTTGTGTGAGAGTGTGTCTGTATGTGTGTGAGTATGTCGGTGTGTGTGTGTATGGTTTGTGTGTGAGTGTGGAGTGTGTGCAGTGCGTGTGTGTGTATGTGACTGTGTTGTGTGTGGGGTGTGTGTGACCGAGGGCATGTGGTGTGTGAGTGAGGTGTGTGTGAGTGTGTGTATGTGTGAGTGTGGTGTGTACGATTGTGAGAGTCTGTGAGTGTGTGAGTCGGGTGTATGTGTGTAGAGCGTGTGTGGAGTGTCCCCGGCTGGGGGTGAGCACCCACTCTGACTCCCGCCCCGTGCCGTCCGTCCTCCAGGCGAAAGCGGCCAAGTCAGAGCGGGAGGCCCGGAGGCTGCAGCTGCGGAGCCTGCAGTACCTGGAACGCTACGTCTGCCTGGTGCTCTTCAACGCGTACCTCCACCTGGAGAAGGCCGGCTCCTGGCAGAGGCCCTTCAGCGCCTGGATGCGGGAGGTGAGGGCGGGGGTGGGGGCCGGGACCACCCTGTGCGTCTTCCCCGGGCCCAGGGACAGGCGGGCAGAGTTGAGCGGGCAGAGTTCTCATCTCACCGTACAGGACGCTTCCCTGTGGCTGAGATTGTGTCTCGTTCAGCTCTGGGTCCCCAGCACGGCCTCCGCGCTCAGCAGGCAGTGAGTGGATGGGTGAGGCGGGGGAGGGAGGAGACGAGGAGCTGGGCTGGGCCCCTGCTCCCTGCCTGCGTCCCCCAGGCCAGCGTCACCTGGGTGCTACATGCCTGCCCACTGTTATGCCCTTCTGGCTTCCCGCTGTGGCTCGGCCCCTGCTGCCTTGCAACCGTGACCTCGGACAAGTTAGTTAGCCCCTCTGAGCTGCTGTCCTCGGTGTTACAACGTCAGCACCACCTCAGGAGGCTGCGGTGGGGATTCCATGAGATGTATACAGTGCCATGTGCCAGAGCTCGTGTGAGTGGGTCTGCCTTACGTGGCGACCGTATGCTCCCATTCTACAGAGGAGGAGACTGAGCACAGAAGTTAGGTGCCATGTTCACGGTCAGCGTTAGAGCAGGTTGTTTGGCTCCAAAGCCCACCATGTCTGGCCTAAGACGCTGCCCTCTCTTGCCGCCTCCACCCTCCCTCTCTGCTTGCCTCTTCCTGTTTCTTCCCCCAGCTCGGCTGCTTTTAGAGGAAGAGCCGCTGCCTCGGCACCTCTAGGGCAGGAGAAAGGCCTCCTTCCCTCCTTGGCAGAGGGGCCTGTAATTACCCCTCCGCCAGGACACTGGCCCCTACTGACCTCACCAGACTGTCCTGACAGTTCTAATCTGGACTCAGGGCTGGAATTAGCTCCCGTGGGGCAGGTGTGCAGGAGGATGGGAGGCTGTGATGGGTATAGGAAGGGTAGGGGGGCTTAGGTCTATGTGCACGTGGGGTCAGAGCTGTGAGGGAACAGAGGCAGGGAGGCCACCACAGGGCCTGGTGGCGGGAGTGGTGGCTGCCGGGCGTTTCTGCTGAAGGTGAGCCTTCCGGGTGGTCCTGATAGGGCGTGGGTCACACCAAGGCCACCTTGGGGCTACCCTCTTGAGCAGGCCTTCGGCTCAGCTTCCTCTTGGAGGTGGAGGTGAAGGTGGTGGGGGACCTAGGACACTTCTGCTTGGGTTCTGCTCGGAGAGCTGAAATCAGGGGGACCAGGGGCTGGGGAGCTCACCGGCTGAACCTGGGTAGTGGGTGTTTGGGGACGTCAAGGAGGGCGAGAACTGCTGGTCCAGCCCCCTAGCGTGGGTTCCAGCCTCGGGATGAACAGAGGGCAGGGGCCTCTGTTTGGAGTGGAGCCTGCATCCTCTCCATCCCCCGGGACAGTGGGGCGAGAAGGAGGCTGGTCGTTGAGTGGTTTGAGTCTAGTGCCAGGGTCTGGGCCATAGGGCTGCGTGGAGAGTGTCCAGGGAGGCCCCAGTTAACCCGCCTGAGCTGAGGCCCTTGGTGGGCCTGCCTGCTCCACAGCTGGAACTCACGGCCAAAGGGCCCTTGCTGGCTGCTGCATCCACACTGCCTTCCCCAGCGCTCCCTGAGGGCCGGGCTGTAATACCGGGAGCAGCTGGCCTCTGCTCCCGAGGTCCCCATGGGAGCGTCGGGGCTACGCAGGCATGGGGCGTGCTTGGCCTCCCGTGCTGCTCCCCGCTTGTTCACTACCTGCCGGGCGCTCTCTGTGCAGTGTCGCCCTCCACACTGTGCAGTCCCACTGTAAGGAAGGGAAGCGCACAGCAGTTCATAGTAATCGAGACGCAAACGTGTGCAGGTCACTGAGCTGGGGGGAGGCAGCACTGAGCCCCAGACTCGCCTGTATCTGCGGAGCCCCAGGGAGGGGAGGACGGTGTGACAGAGGGGGATGGGGGACCTGAATGATTACCCCCGCTTCCCTGGAGCTCTGCCCCCATCTCTGCTGTCCTCCCCAGGTGGCAGCAAAGGCCGGCATCTACGAGATCCTCAACCAGCTGGGCTTCCCCGAGCTTGAGAGCGTGGAGGACCAGCCCTTCTCGAGGCTGCGCTGCCGGTGGCAGGAGCAGAGCCACAGCCCCGAGCCCTCCGCCGCAGGGGACGTCCTGTAGGAATGGGACTTCCTGTAGGACGTGCTCCCCCGCCCCTGCTACCGTCGCCTCCCACGGGGCCACCTCCTACCCTCGCAGGCTGGGGGTGCCGGTGCTGCTCACCGACAGCGGCCCTGAGAAATGATCCCTCAGCTTAGCAGAGAGACTGGCATGGGTGGGTACCCCTTTTCTGAAAGAGTTTTTATAGGACAGTTGGCGCACAGTGATACTTTGTGAATGGCAGGCGTGGGGAGGGCCTGCAGGAAGGCCGGTGTGGCATCACATCTGCAAGGAGCTCACTCCCCAAGTTGCCAAGCGAAGCCCCTCGCCGCTTCGCCCTCCGCTCTCCCCCGAGCGGCTCTGACGGGCCCTGGCGGAGCGGCCCTAGCCAGTGTTGGTTTCCCTCTTGCCCTCTCTCGTGGCTCTCCCATGCAGCTTCTCCCGTTTCGCTGCCTGAGCACCGTCCTGGGGACCCCGGGCTCCCTGGGGAGTGGACTGTGTGCTGGCTGATTTGTTAGCCTAAAGGCAGCTTTACCCAGTTTTCTTGCCTCTCATGCCTTGTCTCAACCTGGAGACTTGAAGGACAACCACATGCCCAGTGGGTCCCGCAGGGGCCTCTGCCTCTCCTTCCTTTGCCCTCTCCCCTCCTCTGGGCTGGCAGGACTTTGGAGGTTTCCAGGGAGCTGAAAATGAAATGGAGTCCCTCTCGGGGGAAGAAAGAGCTTCCAGAAGGTGCATGCGGCCCTGTGGAAGAGGCCAGCTCCATTTCTCTGGAACCATGGGCGGGAGGTCTAGGGAAGCACTGCCTCCCTGCCGTGCCATCCAGAGTGCCCCGACCTGCTGTGGCAGGAGCCCCGGAGACTGCCGGGTGACCCTGAGTGAGCAGTGGGGCGTGTGAGAGTGGGCCAAGGATGGCACGAGGGGGCACTTGGATTCCAGGCCATCCTTGCTGAGCATTCTTGAGCTGCCTTCCAGTGGGGGCAGAAGGGGCCAAGTGCTGCTGAATTAGCAGCTGCCGGGACCAGCTCTGTGCAGACAGTGGGAGGGTTGCTCGGAGAGGCAGGCGGTGTTGAGCTGAGTCTGCGGCTCTCCCTCTTGGGGCTGGTGTCCCCCGAAGCACAGGGGCTGAGTGGTGTGGACGCTGTCCTCCTGGCCTGGCTTGTTGGGGCCAGAGGGGTCTCTCTTGGTTGGACACCAGCACTTGTGCGGAGAAACAGGTGATGTGTCACCGGTCATGGTGTTTTGAAAAGGGGGAAGAGGCCAGAGTTGTTCACATCTACCTAGTGTTGGAAAATTTATGACCATTTTGGCTGAATTCTTTTGCAAATCTACTGTATGTCTGTTCACTACCTTTTCAGATTTTTTGTTGGTTTTGGTTTTATTTTTGCATGTAGTAAAAAGTGTTAATTTTGTTGCAGACAAGGCCTAGATGAGGGGTCAGAGATCGGGGCTGAACTGGGAGGGATCCTTTGCATTCTCACGGTTGGCCCTGACTTTCAGCTGTGCAGGGACTACTGGCTGGTCACATCACCTCTCTGCCTCAGTTTCCCTATCTGTAAAATGGGAGAATAATACTTGCCTACCTACCTCACAGGGGTGTTGTGAGGATTCATTCGTGATTTTTTTTTTTTTTTTTTTTTTTTTTGTACAGAGCTTTTGAGCATTAAAAGTGACTAAATGTGAAGTGCGGTTGGCTGCCTGTGTCTTCATTGTGGATCAGGTGTTACAGAACTGATGCAAGCTGGGGTCCCTGCTACTTCAGAGTAAGGGTGGGAGGGCAGGGAGAGCCAAGAGCATCTGCCCGTAGTGCACCTGATTCTCAGAGAAGGTGGATTTTCCTGGATGTCTCTTTCCTTCCTTCACATCCCCAACCATGTTTGACCATCTCACTCTGGATGCCCACGGCTGACGTGCTGAGCTCCTTCCTGAAGAAGGCAACATAACAGGCTAGTTCACGCTAAAGTGTGAAGGACTGTTACATCCAGGGAAATGGAACAAAATGGAATTTCAAGGGCTATGAAGGAGGGTGGTCCTCAACCTCTATTTCCTTTTCTTATCCCTGCAGGCTCCCCTTGGTCCCTTTAGGCCCCTGAAGGCTTGAACACACTTGTGTTGAGAAATTGGTGTGTAAAGAGGCAGTAGGGAGAGTGAGGCAGAGAGAGTGCTGACCTGAGGCTTCTCTCTAAGCTCTTCCAGGATTAGGGGAATCAGACCCTCTGGGTTGTAGTTCCAAGGTCAGCTGGGGGTGGTGAGAATGGAATCCAGAGCTCCGACCGCATAGGGTTGGTGACCTCCCCAGCCTTGGAGGGGAGGCCTCCTGAGGTTATTTCCCAGCACAGCAGAGTCCAGGCATGCTCTGTGTGGCTTCTGAATGCGAGTGCAGTGGTGTATACACCAGTGTGCACGTGTGTCCGTATGTGCGGTGGTTCAGCACTTCTCTGCCAGGGATGAGGGGATTGTAAAACTATGATCAGTACAAGGATCTCCTGGGACCCTGATGGAGGTGCGGCAGGGTCTTGGGACGACCAGGCCTGGCAACTGGAATACTGTCCAGCGAGCCCTGGACGTCCTCTGCAGCATCACCGGGGGTGTGCCCCTCCAATCCCCCCTCAGGAGAACCCGCTGCAAGAGCAGATGGCACAACTCCAGCCACTGCAGCTTCGATCCAACACGCACCAAGGCCGCCCTCTGTCTCCAGCCCTTTCCCCACTCAAGCTCTCCCAGACGATGACTGAGGCCGGCAGGGCTCTCGAGCCACTAGCCACGCTGTTTCTACCTGTGGCAGCCTTGCCCGGGGCCTCCCCATTGGTCTGGCTGGAGGTTCCCCAGACCCACCCTGCAGCGTGGGGCTCTCGCTCCCTCTCTCCTTTCATGGGCGTCAGACCCGCATCGTGGTCTTCCTGCCTTCTGCCACCTCCTCCTTTATCCTTCACGGGTTTCCACAAATAAATCTCTTGCACACCTGATCCCATCGTGGTGTCTGCCACTCTGAGGACCTGAATGACACACCCTCACCCTCTCCTTGGCCTCTCTGGGCAGCTTCCTTGTCCCTCTTGCTGGTTAAGGCAGCCTTCTCTGGCACTGCGTAGGGACACCATCAGCCTGGTTTCCAGCTTCATATGTTACAGTTCCAGCCAGACTCAGTTGTCTTTCTCTCTCTCGCACCGCCCTGCCCTTCCATCTCGAGTGTGGGGCTGCGGGGCCTGTGGACTGGGGCCCGTGTGGAAGGAAATCGTTGCTCACCTTCTCTGTGGATGGGGTGGGGTGGGGAAGGCAGGACTGAGGCGCTTAAGAGTTATCTGGGTGGATACCCTTAAATCTGCGAATGGCAGTGCCAACCTCTGATTATTTCCTAAATAAAGGGAATATTTCCTAAGTAAACCATTAGAAAGGTTTTCAATTTGTCCTCCAGAAATGTCCTATTGGATAGTCTCAAATAGCAATTAATGAGCTCACTGTTTATCATGCCTGGCCAGCACTGCCTATTCCACTTTTTAAAAACTTCTCGCTAGTTTTGTGGCTCACAATAGAATCTCATATGTGTTTAATTTTATATTTTATTTATTTACTTATTTTTTATTGAAGTATAGTTGCTATACAGTATATGTTACAGGTATGTAATATAGTGATTCACAGTTTTTAAAGGTAATACTCCATTTATAGTTCTTATAAAATATTGGCTATATTCTCCATGTTGTACAGTATATCCTCGTAGCTTATTTTATACTTAATAGTTTGTACCTTTTACTTCCCTACCCCTGTATTACCCATCCCCCCTTCCCTCTCCCCACTGGTAACCAATAATTTGTTCTCTGTATCTGTGAGTCAGCTTCTTTTTGGTTGTATTCACTGGTTTGTTGTATTTTTTAGAGTCCACATATAAGTGATATCCTATAGTATTTGTCTTTCTCTGACTTATTTCACAAAGCATGATATTCTCTAGGTCCATTCTTGTTTCTGCAAATGGCAGAATTTCATTCTTTTTTTAAGGCCGAGTAATGTTTGTGTGTGTGTGTGTGTGTGTGTGTGTGTGTATATATATACACACACACACACACACACATAATACCACATCTTCTTTATCTGTGTGTCTGCTAATGGGCAATGGGTTGCTTCCATGTCTTGGCTATTGTAAATAGTACTGCTGTGAACATTGGGGTGCCTTTTTTGAATTAGTGTTTTTGTTTTTTCTGGATATACCGGAGTGGAATTGCTGGATCATATGACAGTTCTCTTTCTAGTTTTTTGAGGACCCTCCATACTGTTATTGAAGAGACTGTCTTTTCTCCGTTGTATATATTCTTGCCTCCGTTGTCAAAGATTAATTGACCATAAGTGCATGGGTTTATTTCTGGGCTCTCTATTCTGTTCCATTGATCTGTGTGCCGAGAGAGTGTCTGACTCCAAGCCCGTGCTCATTTCAAAGGTGGATGTCGGTGCCAGCTCTGGGTACTGGAATCCTCTCTGACATTTTCAGTGATGGAGAGAGAGGTGTCAATCCTTCTGGAAGTGTGCCTTCGCTGGGGCGGGTTGGGAGCGGGGTGAGGGGAAAGCATGATTACTTTGAAAACCCTCCTGCAAGGTCCTGTGGTTCTTACACTCAACGCTTTTCAAACCCCTGTGTTCTTTCAGGAGGTTCCCCTCAACACCCACAAGAAGTACTTGTTTCCTATGCGTCACTCTGATACATTATCTATGATGGGGGCTTTTGAGTTTCATTTTGCGCCTCCCCTTAGTATATTCTTTCTTTTCCTACCATCTGCCCACCTCACCCTGAATTAAAACATCAATAGTTTATGAAAACACACATTTCCCCATTCCCACTCCAACATTTGAAGTCACCAGTCTTTTAATTTTTGCCCATCTGATTAGGAAAGAGTCTTCTGTTTTTATTTTAATATGATTTTCCCAATTACTAATGAGATGAAACATCTTTTTATAGGTTTATTGGCCATTTGGATTTGCTCTCTTGTATGTTTGCTTATTTTTCTACTGGGTTGTCTCTTTTAAACTAATAGGTGTAAAAATTTTAATACAGTCTGTTTCATTTGTAGGTAGATAGATAGATATACAGCCAGTTCTTTCTTCCAGTTTATCTGTAATTGTTTTGGAGTTTATTTTGTCAAATTTTTGCCTTTGATATTTTGTGTCTTGTGTCAGCAGACCTTCTCTACCCAAGGTTACTTATCTATTTCCTGGTTTTTTTTGATTGCTTGTACAGTCTTGTCCTTTATGTTTCTTTCTTTAATTCACCTGGAATAAATGTTTGTGAATGACATGTGGTAGAGAATATAATTTATTTTTTTCCAAATGCATATCCAGTTGGCCTATGTTATTTATCGAGTAGCCAAGTTTCTCTACTTCTTGAACTGCAGCCCTTGTCATATGTTAGGTCCCTGTGTGTACATGGGTCCGTACAGTAGACATGTGATTGCCATTGCCTCTAGCATCCATTCATCTTCCAACAACCATCTCTGACTTTCCATCCTAAGTTTAAAAATTCTCGAGTGGATTTTTAATTTTTTAAATCTTTATTACTCTTTTCTGGACTTTTCGTTTTCCTTGGGTCAATTTTGGTAAAATACCAACGTTTTCCCAGAATAACACATGGGCATCTGTCAAGATTTTCAAATTTATTAATGTAAAATCATATGTAATATTCTCTCTTTTCTTTTGGCTGCGCCCAGCGGCATGCAGGATCTTAGTTCCCCGACCAGGGATCAAACCCATACACCCCCTGCATTGGAAAGGCGGAGTCCTAAGCACTGGGACTCCAGGGAGAACCTTGTAATATTCTCTTAAGTGTTTAGAAGGCTCCTGTGCATCTGTGCCTGTCTTCTTTCTCAATCTTAATGAATATCTTACATATTTTCCATGGTCACATTTGCAAGTTTTTCTGTTTGTTATCTTCAGATAACCTATTTTTGTTCTTATAAATGTAAACATTGAGAATCTGTGATCACATAAACTAGTAGAGGTGACTTTTTGCTATAGTAATGCTGCTTGATTCTATGAACCTCTTCTGAGTAATATGCCAAAAATCACATCATGATCTCTCATCAAAGCATTAAAAATTTTTTTTTCTATTAGCTGTCAGTCAAGTGGGTACTCGTGTAATTTTGTTATAAGCTTTGAGAATTGGAAAACACTGGAATTGCAAAAGGATGTACTACCTGGATATTGGAGTCATTAACTCTCTCACTTTCTGGAAAATATGCCCCCAAATGTTTATTAAGATTTGTCAAGTGACTACTAATTATATCTCTTACTCTTTCACTCAGAGGTACCCTGTAAAAACTAACATGCACAAAAATAGATGAGGAAAATATTGTTCATTTTAACTCTCCTTTTCCAATACAAACTTTTCTTTTTTTTACAGTTCCAAAAAGTTTTTTATAAACAACTTTATTGAGGTATAATTGACATACAATAAACTGTACATATTTGAAGTGTATAATTTGTTAAGTTTTGACATAGGTATACACCTGTGAAATTATCGTAATCAAGATAATGACCATATCCATCATCTCTGAAAGTTTGCTTATATAGCTTTATAATTTCTCCTTCCTGACCTTCCCTCCCCCATCCCTCTCCGCAGGGACACTTTGATCTGCTTTTTGTCATCATAGGTTCGTGTGCATTTTCTAGGGTTTTATATAACTGGAATCACCAGTGTGGACTCTTTATTTTCTGGCTTCTTTCACTCAGCGTATTTATTTCCAGGTCATCCATGTTTAATGTACATCATTTGGTCATTCCTTTGTATTGCTGAGCGGTATTCCATCGTACGGCCATACCCTCCGTTGGTTAATCCAAATTGTTACTGGATATTTGGGTTGTTTCCAAGTTTTGGCTATTCCAAATAAAACTGTTATGAACACGTGCAAGTCTTCGTATGGACATATGTTTTCATTTCTTTTGGATAAATACTTAGGAGGAGAATGGCTGCACGGTGTGGTATGTGTATGTCTAAATTTTTAAGAAACTGCCCAGCTATTTTCCAGATGGTTTCATCCCCACCAGCAGCTTACGGGAGTTCTAGTCCCTCCACATTCTTACCAGCCTTGGAATTGTCGATCTGTTTTGACTTTAGCCATTCTAATTGGTGTGTAGTGGATGTATTTCCTACCACCACCCTCCCAGGTCACATTTTTAATTGATAAGATTTCCAGTTCAGTCTTTGTTAGGGCAAGCCTAAAAGCGTTAGAAGGCTCATCTCTTTGAAGATATTCATTATTTGAGGGCTTATTCAGTTAGTTCTGTTTCCGTGGATGTTAGTTTAGTTCTTCTCTTTATTGAATTTGGTGTTTGTTTTTCACGTTGTTGGTTTTCCTCAGTGGTTGGTGAATTTGGTTGTGCGCTCAACTTTGTCTTGAGATTTCAGGTTATCCTGTTGGTAAGGCTTGTGACTGTTGCACATAGCCTGGACTGGTGACTACTGGGGAGGGGTGGGACTTGCTGGCGACAGCGCGTGCCGGTGGCTGCCCTTCTGGATGAGGGTGCCCCCTCGCCGCTAGGTGGATATCAGCCCTAGGATGCTGCCCCAAGTGCCCCACTCGCTGCTACTACCTGGCAGACTCCACTGCTACCCAGACTTGACCTGTGCTGCTGAGGGGGGCACGGGGAGAGCCACATTCTCCAGCTGCTTCTGCTGGAATTCTCCAACCTTGTCCTGATGGGGGTCCAGGCTTCCTCCTGCCTCCTGGCTTGGCATCTGTGAGCTGAAAGCTTCCTTAAAGCTGGTCCCTCCTCTCTCAGAGGCTTACAGCTGCGTGGCTTGTGGGCTGTCATTTCCCCTGTCCATCCAGTTCCATCAATCTCTGTCTTTCAGGGATTCCTCACAATTTCTGACCTCTTGTTATTCTAGCACTGGCATAGAATTTTAAAAATAAATACATTTTGAGGGCTGTGGGTTGGGAAGGGGAAACTAGAGCATATGCTTAATCATAATTTGTATATGAAAATAGCTCATACTATGCACTAGGCTCTGTAGCAGTTAGGATCCTGGCAAAGAACGGATGGCAGCCTTAGCTCCAAGTTCAAAGACAATTTAATGAAAGGGCCATTTGCAGAGGTGTGGGCAGGGTTAAGGGAACCAGCTTGGAATGGTGAGAGGCACTCAGGAACTAGGTACAGGGGGAAGCAGTAACCTTCCCTAGATTTGAGGGGGCAAGGGGACAACACAGCGTTACCTGAGCCTGCCACAGGTATCTTCAGGGGACTCTGGGGACCATCCAGCAGAAACTGAGTTGAGAAGGGGGTAACTGTGGCCAGAGCAGCATCACTGAGCCTGGGGCTGAGGGAGGAGGAGCAAATGCCTCGACTCCTCCCTCGTCTTGTCCTCTGATCTCCCGTCAGTGCCTCCCTTTGATTGCAGGAGGTGCCAGCAACATGGTCCACGGGGTGGGTCCGCCTCCGGAGATGGGGAACGGAGAGAGAGACAAACAGGATAACCAGCACAGCCTTCCTTCTCCCAGGTGCTTCATGTATGTCATCACCTCCAGTAGTTCCACGACAGCCCGACGAGGTAGGCCTGTTCTCCTTATTTTACAAAGGAGGAAGCCCAGGCACCTTGATCCAGTGACACCTCCAGAATTTCCCTCTGTTCCTCCCTCTGCCTGGTGTGCCTTCCCTCCCTTCCTAGCCCACTGCTCCTGTGCTTCAAGTTCAGCTTGATTCAGGTCTCCTCACCACTGCGATCTAAGTGTCCTCAAGATACTTAGAGAAAGGGTTCTGACTTCTCAAGATGCTGTGCCCACATTTCCTCCAGCATTTCATTATGAAAATTTTAAAACTACAGGAAGGTTGGAAGTATTGTATGAAGAACAGCCCCATACTCCGGGGCCCACTTCTCAAAAACACTTTCACGCTATTGTCCATCGACTTCTCTAGACCTCCACTAACTTGTGAATTCCTTAAAGGAAGGGCTACCGGTGATCAGTCTTTGCATCTCAGGGTCTCTGGTGGCCTGGCACACAGAATGCAGTCAGTAAATATTTGATGACTTGATAATTCACAAGGCATTTGGTGTTTCCCAGGAAAGGGGAAGGAGAGTTTTATTTCTTGAGTGTCTACGGGTGGTTTTCATACATTGTGTGGGGCATTGCGTTCATTATTTCACCAAAGCCTTGCAGGTCAGATGAGTCTGGGATTATGATCTCTCTTTTACAAGACGAAGAGAAGTTTCATAATTTACTCAAGGCTCACATTGTATCCCTAAGGGATCTGGGATTCAGATCGTCAAGCTGCCCTCAAACCCATGCTGGTGACCCAGTGCCTTTTCTGTAGACTGGAGGCTACTGGGTGCTGGGGACTGTGCTTTATGCATTTCTGAATGTCCCAGGATCTCACAACTAGCAGGTACAGTAAATATTTTTGGCAAGAATGAGTGAATGAACCTTTAGTGAGTATTTCCATACTACTGGAATATGGCATTCACTGCTGGAAATTCATTCACTACGGGAATATGATACCCGAAGGGAGCTCATACACCTCTTCACTAAGCAAAGGAGGGATCTGAGGCTGGAGGGGCAATGACATCCAAGGTCATGCAGGGAGCCAAGGGCAGACTCCGTGTGCTGACTTCCTGCCCAGCGCTCTTTCTTTTCCCTTCCTCTTCAGATCCATCCGAGCATCCGGATTGGTACCAGTCACTAACCCAGAGCCTGGAGACCCACACAAACCGCGTTTCCTAAGGCTGTGTGGGTGGGTGCCTGCCCAAGCACTAGCTCATGGTGCCCGTCTTCCTTCTTCTTCACTGAGGGTGCCATGGGCTTCAGACGCTTGAAGTTGTATGTGAAATTGTGTTTATATACTCTGCTCAGGAGAGCATCCAGTGTTTGCATCAGGCTCTCAAAACAAATACAAAAACCGTGACCCCCCCCCCCAAAGCGGGTGAGGGCTCCTTTACGTGTTCTCTCCAGTGGTTCCCCAAATTCTTGATTGTGCAGACAGACAGAATTTTTTTTTTTTTTTTTTTGTGGTACGTGGGCCTCTCACTGCTGTGGCCTCTCCCGCTGCGGAGCACAGGCTCTGGACGTGCAGGCTCAGCGGCCATGGCTCACGGGCCCAGCCGCTCCGCGGCATGTGGGATCCTCCCAGACCGGGGTACGAACCCGCGTCCCCTGCATCGGCAGGTGGACTCTCAACTACTGCACCACCAGGGAAGCCCACAAACAGAATTTTTAAAAGAATATTAGGATGCAGATTTTTGCGAAGTTGGCCCATTAAAAAGAAATGAACCCCCCTTACAATGCTATCGTATCATAAAAGGATATTTTTAACCCCTCCAAACAAGAAGGACAAATTCTCTGGGGGATAAAAGTGACAGGCTTTCCAATTAGGTGAGATAGCTTTAACATGCTACATGGTCCTTATTTTGCTCACTTTGCTCTCAACTGAAAATGTTAGTGTGGACCAGCCTTTGGGAGCCTTGCTCTCCATGGAGAAGCTTCCGCTTAGAGCTGTGTCCTGTGTGAGAACTCTCTGTGGAGAGTTCTCTTGAAAGGTGCCCCCTGTGGAGGTGGCTGCGCGTGGGTTCTGTTGGATCCCTGGGTGCCATTTCCACCAGGGTGGCTGCCAGTAACTGGGCATGAACTTTGGTCACATGGGGAGGTTATACCATTGTCCGTTGGCTTAAGTTTCCTCACGAGGGTTTTGGGCGAGAATCTGAAGAATCCAGGCTCTGAGTGGCCAAAGCAACCTGCCGTCCCCAACTCCTATGGAAAGGAAGCACTGCGTGGTGGGCGTCTGTGGGAGCCCTGGGGGTGCAGGGCTGTGGGGACCATGAAGGCACTGGGTGGAGGGGAGCTGTGGCCGTGTGAGATGACCCCACTCCCTTTGGGTTGCCCAGATCCCTGCGTCCCTCTCTCCTGCCAATGCAGGAGACAGGCCCTTGTCCTTCCTGCCTTGGATTCCCCCGTCAGGGCACTGGCTGGCATTCTCTCTGGCTGGCTAGGCCCACCCTCTCCTTGGCTGAGGACAGGCAGGATCGCAGCTTTGTAAAGAGGTTTGCCAGGGAAGGTTTGCTGAGGAGGGGCGTTGGCCCCAGCAGGGAGCGGGTCTCTGGGTGGGGAGGTGAGAGCAGCAGACCAGCACAGCAGGCTGTGGCTGGCGTGTCTTTGTGGTTCTGCACACAGTAACATCTCCGTGAGTGTTTCTTGAGTGACAGGTACTTCTGAGCATCTAACATGTGCCTGACAAATTGCTGCAACTCTCCCAGCCCCGGTTTCTACATCTCTAAAAGGAGCTGACAATGCTCTCCCGGCCCAGACCCCATCCTGCAGTGCAGGCAGGATTCCCCAGCTGTCTACGGGATCTGGGGCAGGACAGGCATCAACCCATTAAGCGGGGCCCCTTCCCGACGCCGCTACACCTGACGTGTTTGTAGGTGCTTCCGCATCTGGTCCTTTACCACACAGGAGCCCACGTGTGATCTTAAACTCTGACTGAGGTTTTAGTGTGTCCAGGCGATGTGAGGAACAGAGGACTCGGAGGGGAACCCATTTGCTCTAGGTCACGTAGCAAGCAAGGGTGTAGCCCACTGCCCACATCTGGTCTGGGAGGGCTGTGGGAATGCTCTTCACTCCAGATGGTACCAATAAAGGCCCTTTTGCTCAGTTTGTTGATACAACGAAACAATAAACAAACAACTGCTTTTTGGAAACAGTTGGGGGACATAATTAGGGAAGAATTGACCAGAACGTCTACATCACTGAACCTTTTCAAGGAAAGCCCTAGTATTATTTTCAGATACACTATGGATGAAAACCAAGAGTAAGGCACCTTCTGGGCCCAGTGGCGGCCCCTGCAGCACCTGCTCACATACCAGATCAGAAGCATGAGGGATGCTCATGGTTTATAAGCTAATTTGCACGGTTTGCTTAATAAGCACATTTGCGTGGTCTTATTGGTTTCCAAAGGACTTGAAAGCAGTTTGGGTTCTTCACAAAGTTATAGAATCCCCTGCCATGTCATTTGCCCTGTGAACTTGTTCAGCAAACCATACTTCTGTTTTGTTTTTGAAATGAGAAACAGATGTTTATGTTTAGGCTGCCGACTCCAGCTTAAACACAGGCTTTCTGTCTCTCCTCTTCCCAGTTTGCTCTTTAAGGGGCAGGGAGGGGTTCTGGCCAGGCTGGAGTCCTGTCCCCGGGCCCCTCCCCTGAGCTGCCTCCAGCAACGGGCTGCTCCCTTAGCAGCCGGCCTCCTGAGAGAGGAGAGGGCCCTTGGGGACGGAAGGGAGCGGCTGCTAAGGAGTGGGTCCTTCGGGGCCAGTCTGCATGGCCTTGAGCCAGTGCTCCTCCTGTCCTGCCTGTGGGGTCCTTGCCTGGCAGCTGAGGGGGTTAGAGTGACAGAGAAGCGTGCTGCCTGACCCCAGTAAATGTGTCAGGGATGCCCAGTAAATGTGTGCCCTCTACTTTCCCTTCAGGCTCCCTGGAATTCCCAGCCAGCCTTCCCCACCCTCTTCTGGTCCAGAGGGTGGGCATGGGAGCTGGGCTCAGTGAGTGTCCCAGGGAGGGGAACCAAGTGCACCCCTCATTCTAGCCCCTGGAGAACGATGTACAACCTGCAGGAGTCATTTCCCAATGTTGAGGAGGACAGAGCGGGACAGCCAGGGTGGGCTAGGAGCCTCCAGTGTAAGGTGGACCAGAGTGGAGGAGCGAGGAACCAGAGGGGAGGGAGCCCTAGTGAGAGCCCTGTGGCCTGGCCAGGACAGGAAGAGTGACTGAGGGCGCCTGGGCACCGCCCCAGGTCTGCAGTAGCTGAGGGGTGGATGCCCAGGGAAGACAGGTGGGGTGGGGTGTGGACTGGAGGCAGGAGCAGGACATACCCGGGGCCATTGGCAGCAGAACCCCTGGTTCAAATCTTACCTTTCCCAGCACTGAGTAACTGGGAGACTTTGGACTAGTCATCAAACCTTTCTTAGTCTCAGTTTCCTCACTTACAAAGTAGGGCTCTTAGGAAAAGTAAATGAAATCATGCATATTTACACAGGGCATGTCTCACAGTAGGCACTTAAGAAATGGGTGATAAAGGTAAAAACAAACTAGAAACCTTGAGATCTCATCCTCCTCTTGGCATCTATCATGAGTTTGTGCACCTGTGCATGAGGGCAGGGCCACCTTGGTTGGCTCTGGTTGGAAGTCCCTTCCTCCCAAATAGTGGCTCCCCACACTGGGTCTCAAACTGTTTCAAGGTGAAAGGGGGAAGAGTTGGCCTTTCTGGGTGGGGGCAGGGCCGTGGGGGGCAGTGGGGAGGCAGGAGCTGAGGCCTTCCCTGCAGCCTAGCCTCGGCTCTTCTTCCCAGCTCCAGTGCTTGCTCTCCCACCCTCCCCAGTCTCCTTGTCTCCCCCTCACCCAACAAGCTCATCGTCCTGTGAGGCAGGGGGAAATGTATGCCAACATTCATTCATTCAACAGTGTTTTTGGAGCACCTGCTACGTGCCAGGTCTTGCTAGGGGCATGGAGGCCGTGATGATCAAGACAGAGTGGGACAGTTCCAGGCAAGAGAATCCTGAGGCCTAGTGACGGTGCCCACCTATTTGGCTTTCTTCACTGCCCCCCACCCCACCCCAGGGCCACTGCTGTAGCGGGGAGCTCTAGGGGGAGGGCGGAGTGGTGGGCAGGGCTAGTTCCTTGGGGCCTAGAGGGCTTGGAGTCGCCATGGCCCTGTCATAAGTGTGAGGTTGGTCTCTCCAGTTCTGGAGAGCTGGGCTGCATCTTGTTTAAGTCCTGATTTGACAGGTAGGAAGATAGGCACAGGAAGGTCAAGGCAGAGGCTAGCCTAGAAGCCAGTGGCAGGCTGCAGGAAACAATTTGGTGGTTTCTCAAGAGGTTATACATAGAACTACCGTATGACCCAGAAATTCCACTCCTCGGTGTTTATCTAAAAGAAGTGCAAGCAGGGACTCAAGCAGAAACGTGTGCCCCAATGCTCATAGCAGCATTATTTACCATAGCCAAAAGGTAGAAACAATGCAAGTGTCCATCTGTGGACGAATGGATAAAGTGATATATCCATACAGTGGAATATTATTCAGCCATAGAATGAATAAAGTCCTGACACATCCGACAACATGAATGGACCTTGAAAACACTATGTGGAGTGAAAGAAGCGAGACACATAGGACAAATACTGTTACGATTCCACTCGCCTACCTAGAGTAGGCAAATTCAGAGACAGAAAATAGAATAGAGGTTACCAGAGGCTGGGTGGGGGGTGTTTGTTGTTGATGGGTACAGAGTTTTTGTTGGAGAAGATGAAAAAGATTCAGGTGTAGTTAGGGGTGATGCTTACACAACACTGTGAATGTATTTAATGCTACTGAACTGTATGCTTTCAAATGGTTAAAATGATAAATATTATGCTCTGTATGTTTTTATCAAATTTAAAAAAAGGCGAGTGGCAGATGACATGAGGAGATTGCTCTTCCTGAGAACACCCCCCTAAAGCGGGTCCTCTTCAGCCACTCGAGGGCTTTGTGTTGAGATGGTTGGAGAGACTATGCAGACAAGACACTAGGGGAGAAGGTGCAAAATACACTCTCGACACCTCAGGGGTCACCCCGTGGGACGGCTGGAGAAACAAACTCCTCGGCTTTTTGGGAGACCTCGTTTCTAAAGCAGGGATGAGTACATCCACCACGTAGGGCTGCTGGGACGATGCATGTACAGCCTTCAAAACACTGCAGTAAGCACTCAAGAAATGTTATTTATTAGTATTTCACTTGTGATGTTAGTGAGAGAAAAGTAAGGGGAGTGAAGAGACAAAGGAGAGGCAGTGAGGTCTCTGAATGACTGCAACTTGGAAAAATGCCTTATGAAATGAAGTCCCATGAAGCCCCACATTCCCGAGAGACAGGGATCTGGTGGAGGTGGGAATGACGTCCTCACTGACTGCCTCCCAGTGGAGGCAGGACCTTGGGTGAAGGTCCCAGCCCTCCAGGCGATGACTCCTGTGAATAAAAAGGACAGGGAGACGGGGGGACCTTCAAGATGGCGGAGGAGTGAGACATGGAGATCGCCTTCCTCCCCACAGATATATCAGAAATACGTCTACACGTGGAACAACAACACCTACTGAACACCTACTGAACGCTGGCAGAAGACCTCAGACCTCCCAAAAGGCAAGAAACTCCCCACGTACCTGGGTAGGGCAAAAGAAAAAAGAAAAAACAGACACAAAAGAATAGGGATGGGACCTGCACCAGTGGGAGGGAGCTGTGAAGGAGGAAAAGTTTTCACACACTAGGAAGGCCCTTCACTGGCGGAGACGGGGTGGTGAGAGGGGGAAAGCTTCGGAGCCACGGAGGAGAGCACAGCAGCAGTCGTGCAGAGGGCAGAGTGGAGAGCTTCCTGCACAGAGGATCGGTGCCGACCAGCATTCACCAGCCCGAGAGGCTTGTCTGCTCACCCGCCGGGGGGGACGGGGCTGGGAGCTGAGGCTTGGGCTTCGGAGGTCGGATCCCAGGGAGGGGACTGGGGTTGGCCACGTGAACACAGCCTGAAGGGGGCTAGTGCGCCCCAGCTAGCCGGGAGGGAGTCCGGGAAAAAGTCTGCACCTGCCTAAGAGGTGCACGAGGAGAGGTTTTGGGGTGCACGAGGAGAGGTGATTCCTTCCCTGTCTGCCCACAGAAGGCAGAGCACCGCCTAAAAGAGCTTCAGAGACGGGCGCGAGCCGCAGCTATCAGTGCAGACACAAGAGATGGGCATGAAACGCTAAGGCTGCTGCTTCAGCCAAGAAGCCTGTGTGCAAGCACAGGTCACTATCCACACCTCCCCTCCTGGGAGCCTGTGCAGCCTGCCACTGACAGGGTTCTGTGATCCAGGGACGACTTCCCCGGGAGAACACACGGCGTGCCTCAGGCTGTTGCAACGTCACACTGGCCTCTCGCACCACAGGCTGGCTCCGCATTCCGAACCGCTCCCACCCCCTGGCCTGAGTGAGCCAGAGCCCCCTAATCAGCTTCTCCTTCAACCCCTCCTGTCTGAGCGAAGAACAGACACCGGAGGGCAACCTGCATGCAGAGGCGGGGCCAAATCGAAAGCTGAGCCCCGGGAGCTGTGCAAACAAAGAAGAGAAAGGGAAACTTCTTCCAGCAGCCTCAGGAGCAGTGGATTAAATCTCCACAATCAACTTGATGTACCTGCATCTGTGGAATACCTGAATAGATAATGAATCATCCCAAAACTGAGGTGGTAGACTTTGGGAGCAACTGTAGACTTGGAGTTTGCTGTCTGCGACGGACTAGTTTCTGATTTTTTTTTTTTTTGTGGAACACGGGCCTCTCACTGTTGCAGCCTCTCCCGTTGCAGAGCACAGGCTCTGGCCGCGCAGGCTCAGCGGCCATGGCTCACGGGACCAGCCGCTCCGCGGCATGTGGGATCTTCCCAGACCAGGGCACGAACCTGTATCCCCTGCATTGGCAGGCAGACTCTCAACAACTGCACAACCAGGGAAGCCCTAGTTTCTGATTTTTATGTTTATTGTAGTATAGTTTTTAGTGCTTGTTATCACTGGTGGATTTGTTTATTGGTTTGGCTGCTCTCTTCTTTTTTTATTACTTTTTAAATTTTTTAATTTTAATAATATATTAAAATTTTTTTATTTTAATAACTTTATTTCATTTTATTTTATTTTCTCTTCCTTTCTTTTTTTTTCTCCCTTTTCTTCTGAACTGTGTGGCTGACAGGGTCTTGGTACTCCAGCCAGGTGTCAGGCCTGAGCCTCAGAGGTGGGAGAGCCCAGTTCAGGACACTGGTCCACCAGTGACCTCCCGGCCCCACGTAATATCAATCAGCAAGAGCTGTCCCAGAGATCTCCATCTCAATGCTAAGGCCCAGCTCCACTCAACAACCAGAAAGCTCCAGAGCTGGACACCCCATGCCAAACAACTAGCCAGACAGGAACACAACCCCACCCATTAGCAGA